>NC_133655.1:196489493-197089493 GCF_009905375.1 Apium graveolens | reverse complement strand
TAGAAAATTCTTCAATTTTCAATATTAGTAATTTTAGAAATAAGCATTGATTACTTAGAACAATAATTCTAAATAATATCACTAATACTAAAAGTACCATAATTATTCACACAAGATACAAATAACTATGCTGCATATTATTTTAATATCATTTAAATTATGAGATTGATATGGAATGGAATTATCTATAGTCATAATTTAAATCAATTAAAATTAAAATCAAACTTAATGCTATAATACTTAATTACCACAAATGTTTATTGACATTGTAATCATGATAATTAAGATAGTAGCACTAAGTACGAGGTACTGGATTACTGATAAATTTACAAGTCCTTTAAATATTGAAGATTTAATACTTGTGAACTTATATTAAGAATTCCTTACAAATGGGATTTCCAGCTAATATGCAATGAATGGTATCCCACACTTACAAACCAATCTTGAAAAAATTAACTTTAACAAGTGATTTAATAAGTGTTTCTGCAAGTGACTATTGACTAAAAGACATGTTCTCGAGATAAATGATACCTGGTGTCACGCTGCCCTGTCATAGAGTGTTCCACAGAGTTGTTGGATTTGAGCTTGTTTCTTATCATAACAAGAAATCAATATTCTTCCACGAAGTTGACAGCTTCCCGAGATGCTTCTCCTGTCACTTAAGTTGATAACTTCAGAGGTGCTTCTCCTGTTTTTCTTACAACCTGTGTAATCTATATCTATATAGCCAAACATGTTAAGCACAATATCTTTAGGGTACTTTACTCCAAGAGTTGATAGTCCCTTAAGATATCTAATAATCGTGTTAATAGCTATATGATTGGATTCTCTGGGATCCACTTGGAACCTTGCACTTTGGCATTTTGAGAACATTATATCACTGCACATATATAACATTATGTTTGTGTCTAGTGATAAGAGAGTTATTAATATGACGACTTTATTAATTTATATTAAACTGTAACTTCAGTTAGAGTGCCATACAATGTCCTTGATGATTTCTTGAGTAAGATACCATTTCATACCATCCTGAAGTGAGCTTGTGAAGAAGAGATATACATAGTCCAATAGATCTGCAACTGCAAAGTCCATGAACTGTTGTGAATTGACTTCCTCCTTTGACTCACCAATCAGTAGTGCACTTGTACACATTTACCAGAGTCCAATTCCAGGTAGAATGTGCATCAGATGCCTGATATGTCATAATATCCTCAAGTCTCGTCACTGGTGCTTTCTGTTAGATACTGCTTCCAGATAATGACCTAGCATCCATTCTGGCCTTGTCCCTCGTAACAATGCCATTGTCATCCAGTTTGACTTCTTGTTATCCTTGTACCAATTACAAAATTGTCATTTGGTTTGGTTACCAACTTCCCTTCAATCTGCTTGCTGACTGATTGAGTTCATCTTGCTTCGCAATCACCCAATCAATCCGGATCTCTCAGAGCTTCTGTAACTTTCTTAGTTTCTTCTTCAAATAAAAAACTAGAGAAATAATCATTCATACTCAGTAGCCCTGCTAATCATTACTCCATCTTCTGGATCACTTAAGAACTAGACTCTAGGAATAATATTGACATCAAACCCTTTGTCTCAGTAGATATGTTCTTTAGTGTCCTCTGATTTTCAATGTGGTATTGTGTTCTAAGGATACGGTGGTGGGGGAGGAGGAGATGGTTGATTACTAGTTGATCCTTCTTTTGCTCCTCCTAAGCTGTTGCTGGGATTTCTTGGAAATCCTTACCCTTGCTGAATGGCTTCATTGAAGAAATGAGTTGTGTTATACACTACCATTCCACTGCTTGGATATGAATCATCAATACCATTAATTTCTCCTTTAACAGCTTGGAGCATGGAGTTGTTGAACTATGCACTTAGACTTTCAATCATCTTCTGTTGATCAACCACAAGTGCCATATAGGTTGTAGAATCCACTAAGTAGCCATGGAAAATATCCTAACCAGTCTTAGCTGTAAATGCCAAGCTCTTCAAACAACTGAAAATATTTCATTGTTTGCTTCTGTAGAATTTTCTCTCCAAACACTTTCAGGTTATCCAGTGTTTGCTTCTGTTGGCTATTAACCCATTAGTGGTCTTCATGTATGCATCCTGATCAAGGCTTGATCTTATTTGTTGCAAACTGTTTTGACTGCTCTAGCCCTTTGGTATTTAGAAAGTCTTGATTAGCTTGATATTTCCCTTGTAGCTTTAATCAAGTTCCGGTTCTTCCTTTGTACCACTCCATTTTGACACGGAGCTCCCAGAGCTGAATATGTCTCAGAATATTCTTGATGTTACAGATATCAATCAGAACTGCTTCTTGAATTCAGTCCCATTATCTGACCACAAGATCATTTATGTTACAGTTCCTTCCAGCTTGATCTTCTGATATGATCAATCACCATCTGTGATGTCTTGTCTTGAGAATGCACGAACAACAACTTTGTGTTAAGAGTAGCCATCACTCATCACTAAGGTATATCTTTGATTTGATGTGATGTTGTCTTTGACTTCTCTTCCTGACATGCCTCACATTTATTGTCTTCTAAATTCCAGATGAGACAGTCCTCTCACTAAACCCTTTTTATAAAAGAGTTTCTTGTGTTGATGTTCAAGGGTGAGAGCTTCCAATTCCATAGCTAAACTTTTGTCAGATGAAGCTTTACAGTAGAAACCATTGACTTCACCTTTCCAGAGTTTCCAGTATAGCCATAAGCATACCCTTTTCTTACTCTAACAAGAGCAAGCTTCTCAACCTTCCTACTTCAGATGAGACACTAATCCTTCGTTGAATTGTCATTTTGTCCTTTGATGCAGAACTGTCTGATAAGAGGATTTGTGCCTTGATTCTTCAGCAAGAAAGATGCTTCAACTGTTATCAATGATTCCAATAATTAGTTGGTATCAGTGATAATAATTGTTGAGTCCATGATGACATTCCTTTTTCTGTATAGCTTGTCCCTTGATGAAAACCTTTGTTGTCATCTCCAAAAATTCTTGACGGGATAGCTTTTGTCAATCACATTTGATTGTGAGGCTCTTTCTCTGATCATATGCCTTGAGTATGAATTACCAAGAATATATATGAATCAATTAACCTGTTATGTCCTGCACTCACAAATGGATTAACAGTTCTTGGTACCCAACTTATCAGTTTGGGTCCAGATGGATTAGAGATATTATTATAAACATAGATTACAACAACTGAAACCTTATCATGCTAATTCTTATCTTTGACTGACCATTTTATCCATTTTAATACCCTTGACAAATTTGTCTCTAGGCTAGGGGAAAATTGGTTCCAACCTTACATAAGGAGGACTAGCAGTCTTTGCCCTATTATAATCCTAACCATGCTTCTTCTATAATTAATGCAAGTACTAAGAGATGCATTCATGGCATAAAACTAAGCAAACATTGAAATAGGAGTACATGGCATTCATTCAGAAATATTACACATAAGAATTAAGCAAAACATACATGATATGGAACAAACAGAATTAACAAATAAATCACTAATTCTATCTAGTCCAATCACGTTGATGTATCTCATCTATCTATCTCAATCCAATTATAAACTAATACATCTTAACAAACAATTTAGATCAAATGAATAAATCACATTGTATTAGGATACAGAAAATAAGCATAAACAAAGGTCTTATATGCTTGAAAACATATATCTCACTAAAGCAATTAATCATGTTCAACAAATATTCAAACACATATTTAAGATAATCTAAAATAACATTCACAAGTTAAACATCAATCCTAGTTACCAGAAAAATATTCTAGTGAACTACTTCAGCAATATCTATGTGTGATGCTTCATGCTTGTGCAAGTGTTAAACATTTAAACACTAAGATCTTATCATGCTTTGAATATTGAGAGCAAAATTTTGCAGTGGTTCAATAAATTGAAACCTGAGATATGTGAGTTGGACCATCTTCAGAGATTGCTATGAAAGCAAGATATTCATAATTCTCGTCATCTGATCCATCCCAAATATTTCCCTGTGCACTATAAGTTTTGACTGGCTGCTTCCCTCAGAAAACATTCCACCTTTGTCACAGCTCTTCAACTGAGTCCCTACTCATCCTTGTTTGTCAAGTTTTTTGTTCTGTTGTAGCAAAACCCCTGATAGTTACTTGACACATATTGCTTGTCATACCTGTAGCTATCAAATCTCTTTTATGTCCCAATCTCAGTCTTGTAATCACCTCTTAAACTGAATCCAGAAGAGTCTCTGCTTCAAAATAGATAGGCTTGATCCTTGGATATAGCTTATTTACTCCTTGAGAATCTGTTGCAACTTAACTTCCCTGACATGTGAAACACTGCCCTGACGTCCAGTCCCTTAAGTACTTCTACCTGAGCATCCTTTGATTCAGCTATCAGTAACTCTTACGTTCTGTCCCGAGGTTCCAACTTTAATGCATATAACTGAGATGTTGGTATGTCCCCTCTATTCTCTCCGACCTCCACAATTCCTGCCTTTATGATCTCATTGATTCCCGGATAAATGTAGTATTAGTACAAACCACTGTGTGACTGTATAATCTAGAATCATAGAGTTGTCTTAAAATCTTCGAGAAAAATTTTACCTGTAGAAATTTCATTCCTTTCCTGCATCTGAAAACCCAGTGGTATCCTATGGAGTAATCCTTTGAGAAAGTTCCACAATTTTCTTCTGTAGGTCTTGAAATCAGCTTCATTGGAATAAGAAAACCATTATTTTCAATTTCCGTATTCGAGAATTTTCTGTCTGAATAGCACATGGTCTTCGTTTTTTCGAAAGATTAAAATCAACTTTAAAACCTGGAGGAATCTTGAGTCTACCAAAATTTTCAGTACCCTTAATTTAATATATACGAGAAATTTAAATTTCCAATTTTTTTTAATTTTCTTAGAAAATAAATTAATCAAAAATAAATATTTATGTAAAATCTAAATTTCAGGAATTTCAAATTTTCTTAAAAATTAAATAATAAGTAAATTATTATCTAAGAAAAATTTAAATTTAAGAATTTTAAATTTATAGAAAAATATATAAATCAGAAATAAAAATTGGGGCTACAGAATTTGTACAAGTGCTAACTGGCGACTAACAATTCGTTTTTGTTAACCTGCGACCTTATTTTGGCTAACTTGCGATGTTGTAATGTCCAAGTAATCTCCTAACTTGCGACTAACAAACTGAGATGAGTCGCAACTTGATTGCGCCGTGTGTGTTGGCCGAAAGGGAGGAAAAAATAAAAAAAACTACATCACATATTAACCAGGCAGACTTGTATTTTCGCGCGTGCAGATGAATAGTTCAGGGCTGCCAACTTTTATTCGTGCGTATATCACTTCCGTGCGTGGCTTTGCACTAGTCACTCCTCTAGGTGGAGACTCCTTAGGTTGCTGGGAAGATTTGGTTGCAAGTGAATCTTTTCTGTAAAAGCTAACTTGCGACTCCAATGACTACAAGCTAACTTGCGACAATGATACTAAATGATTCCAAATACTGCTTTCCTCTTCCTTTTTTTTATTTAAGTTCAATGTTAACCAAAACTAGCAAAACAATGTACACTGCCAAGCTGCTAACGCAATGAACCAACAAAAACAAATGGCAGCCAATCAACCCAAAAAAAAACGAAAAATAAATTTAAATTAAAAATTTTATTTACTAAAATTTAAATGATAAATTTATATAAATCAAATTTATAAAATAAATTTATTTAAAATAATTTCATAAAATAAACTTATACAAGTTTAAATAATAAACTCATTTAAATTAAATTTATAAATAAATTTGCTAATCAAATTTACAAAATAAATTTATGTAAATTGAAATTAAGAAAATAAATTTATTTTAACAAAGTCTCTCGTTAATTGGAGCCCAAACAGTTTCTGCGCACCGAGCTGCACTTGGCTAAGGATCCTGATTTGTGTTTTAATCAGTCAGCTCTGATACCAATTGTTAGGTCCCGAAGTATCGTAGAGGGGGGGGGGATTGAATACGATACTCACTAAATTAAAAAATTCTTTCGAATATTTTACGGATATAACAGTTAATGGTTCCGTGTTCTTGAGGTAAATAGTGTTTGTGAATATAAAATGAGGAACACAAGATATTCGGGGAAATATATTGTTAGGTCACACACACTATAGAAGGGGGGTTGAATATAATGTATACTACAATCAAATCGAATTAAGAACACAAGTAACAGAACACATATTTTATTTAGTATAATAAACTCTGTTACAATGAAACTGTTCTCTCCCAGTAATGAACAAATATCACTAAGAGCTGCTAGGGTTATAATTAATAATATTCTCGATAATGATAACACTTATAGTGTAAACCCTATGATGTGTTTATATAGACACACAGTTACAAGCTAAGTTCTAATTGATATGGAATACAATTCTGTATCCTAAAATATATCAATTAGTTATCTTTTCCTCCAAGTTTTCTATTCTTCTTAGAATTCTTCTCCATGCATATCTCTTCTTGTTTTAATCTCGATCTTCTTTCCTTTCAATCAGCCGCCTTCCTTATCTGAAAGTCTTCTTAAGTCCTGATATTATCTTCTGATGAATATCTTCTGATATCTTAAGTTTTGATAACTTAAGTTTTGATATCTTAAGTTCTGACTTCAGTATAAGTACCGTTTTCCAGTTAAGTCCTGATTTGTTCTGTTAGTCAAGATCTGAAAACTAAACACAAATCATTATTAGCCATGACATCACAAATAAATCTAACAATCTCCCCCAACTGGTAAATTAGCATAATATACAAGTTCAATATATATTTGATGATGTCAAAAACATTAAGTACAAATGCATATGAGAATTTGACTAAATAACTACAACTCACAGTCCTTGTAGCTTTTACCATCCTTAAAGTTTGATATCAGCTTTAGCCTGTATATCCTTCAGAATTTAGCAGTTGCAGTTCTTGACTTGGCTTCATTGTCTGATCTCTTTGATGTCAAGAGTTGTTCTGAGATAGTTCTTCAAAAGAGTTCTCTCAACATATTCAAGTTCATTGATCATCCTCCTTTTAACATCTTTAAGTTCAACTGTATCTTCTCATGTCTGAAAGATAGCAGCCCTGAGATCATTTATTTTTGCTTTCCTTATCTCCTGATCCAGTCTGATGACATAGGCTTTATCAGACTCTAGATTGAATTCAAGACCTTTAATACCAAGATATGTATTGATTTTGGCGGTATTAGGCTTCATTTCAACTATATCACCATTGTGAGATCTGTACTTAGGAAAGTATGGTCTATCAGATTTAACAGAATAAAGTTTCTTCTGTCTTTGAATATCAGATTTTAAGTAACTGGCAGCACCATTTGTTGATCTGTTCTTCACCTGAAGTAGAAATAGAACATGTTGCAGTTCTTCAAAATACTTCAAACGAATTGCATTCTTTCTAATCTGGAATACCCTCCCATCTGTCATAAAATATAACATGACATCTTCTTTCAATACAGAGTGGTAGACCATTTGTACAGATTTCAGTTGATTCAATCTTTCAAGAGTTGTTTCTACTCCTGGTTCACTCAAGGAAGTTGGATCAGAGGTAGTATTACTTACTCTCTTCTCTTTAGAACTACCCAATCTTGATTTGTCTTTAGCTTCCTTTCCTCGAATAACTCTTGTTTCAAAACCACTTGATGTAGTCTTCAAAGGTTGAATATTTTGTTGAGCTTTTGTGAATCCTGGTAGTAGACTAGCAGTAGGTTTAACATGAGCACTGTCAGAGGTTAATGTACCCTTCTTTTTATCTTTTGATATCAAGCCAACTTGAGCTATGTCAGAGGTTGCTTGCTTCCTTGTCATACAAGAACTTACTACATCTTGACTCTGAACAACCTGAGCCATGTCAGAGGTTGGTTGAGAAATCTTCTTTTTCTTCAGAGTAAGACTAGTATCTTCTTCATCAATTATTTCTTCATCCATGATTGGCAGATAGATTTTTACAAAATCATCAACTTTAGCTTTTCCCTTGAACCTTGGATCTACCTCCACTTGTGATTTGGCTTTGGTTGCCTCAGAATTTGTCTTCTCTTTAATCACAATGCCCTTAGGCTTTGGTGGTTTCTTTGCTGTTAAAGAAGCTTTAGTCTTAGATTTAGACTTGTCATTTTCTGCTTTAAGTCTGTCTTCTTCTTCCTTCAGACTTTCAAGGTCCATTCCTGGATTATCTTTAAGAAATAACCTTTTTGAAATTTCTTCATCCAGCTTCTGTAACTTGGGGTCTTGATAGTAAACTGTTGTTTCCTTCCCCTTGAGCTTCAATGTCTGCATAAACTATTGAGATTCTTGACTTCCACCTTATATCAGAACATCAGGCTGAGTCAGAACTTGTTTACCAGAACCTATTCTTCTATCAACATCGGAGCTTGATCTTTGTGTAGAAGTTCTTGCTTTCCTAAATGAAGAACCTTTGCTTTGACCATGACCTCTACCCTTTTCAGAGTTTCCCTGTCATCATTTTCATCATCCCTACCCTTTAGTGGTTGAATAGATTTGCATTTGGACTTAATTACTTTCTCCCCCTTTTTGACATCATCAGGTAGAAGGAGAAAGACAAGCAATTCCACTAAGGATTGGATCTCATTGAGCTGAGTTTGTTGAGAAGCTTGATTCTGTAAAATTTCAGAAATCTGAACTTGTTGCTTCTCCTGAGCTTTCTCAATACACTCAATTCTGTCAAAGGTTGGCTTAAAAAACCTTTTCTTGTCCAATTTGAAATTCATGTCTTGCTGAAGCAGTGTATCTTGAATTTTGTCTACATTGACTTGAGTGATTGAGTGTTGACCTTGAAGGTGTCTTGTACTCAATGCAGTAACTCTGAGCTGTGCCTTGAAATCATCATTTATCAACATTTCATCAGCTTTAGCCCTCAGCAATAATATTTGAAGTAGGAACAAAATCAACTTTGTTCCATTCCTTGATCCACTCCTTTCCTCTTGGAGTTTCACTCAAAGGTACTGGTGCATCCTCTCTAACAAACTTCCTGATTAGATCAGCTTTGCATGGAACTTGTTGAGGTGCATGTCCAGATGGACCAGCTGCATCAGCATTAAGATTAGTAGCAGCTTCACCAGTATGGTCAGCATTTACAGCATCAGAACTTACAGAGCCTGCAGAATTAACATCCTCTGATAGAAGAACAGTGTGTGAGGCTATATAGGTTTCAAAATCATCCTCTAAGTGTTGATTTTCAACTAAGTTATGATCAACATCCAAATTTTGATGCCCACCTAATATCTGATCTTCAGTATCTGGATTCAGAAGAGGTGTTGTTGGAATATCTACATTGAAATCAGCATCTAAAATTGGTGTTGTTGGTGGAGTAAGTTGAGTGAGTGGAGCTTCCAAGTACAGAACCTCGGGCACAACCAAGTTGTTAAGATCTATTTCATCACTTGTACCTGGGTCTTCAGCATGTACTGGATCAATGATAGGAGACACAGGAGGTGTAGGTACTCTGTCTTGAGCAGTTTCTTCAGCTTGAATTGGTGACAGTGGAGGTGTAGATTCAGTGGCTTCAGCAAATTCTGGTTATATAGATGGAAGGGATTCAATCACATTTGGCTCCTTTGGGATCAGAGATTCCTGATCCCCTTCCTTAGCTGCTGCTTCCACATCCTCTGAATCTGACTCAGCTATGTCCTTATTAGCTCTTTATTTCTTCACTCTCTTCAAGGGTGGAGAGACTTTGGGAGTTTTATCATCAGAATGTATCTTTCTAAGCCTTTTGAGGGGCCTAGAACTCCCAGTTCCCTTTGTTTTCTGAGGAGACACTTCCTCAGCTGCTTCAACAACAGGTTCTAATTGTTGACCCTGTGCCTCATCTTCTGATTCATCTCTCAGAATCATCTTTCTTCTCTTTTGTTGTGTCTGAGGTACAGTCTTTGTCCTCTTTGCTCTAGAAGAAGAAGGATTCACTATAGGTGCTGATGGTTGTGTTTGAGTTTGAGGTGATTGTTGGTGAGAGATGGTATGTTCTGATGGCTGAGATGTTGGCTGTGATGTATTGGTGGGTTGGACATCAGGATAAACAGTTGTATAGGTTTCTGGATCAACATTTACCAAGACTTGTTTTACTGACTGAGGAATTTGTAAAGGTCTCAGCACCTTTTTCTTGTTATCAGTATTTAACAGGTCATTAAAGGCCCTTTTTGCAAGCTTAAAGGGTGAAATTAAGTCACTAGCTAGTTGGGGTTCATCAGCACAATAGAAACTATATATAAGCTGACAGAATCTAGCAAAATAGATGACATTCCTATCTTCTGTCATCCTATCCCCTATAAAACCTAGCACAACACTTGCATAATCAAAGTGAGTTTGATTTATAAGAGCATGCCCGATTTGCTGACTCCAAATGAGAATAACATCAAAGTTGGAGCATTTATTTACGAATGCCTTGGTGATGCAGTCAAAGAAATAACTCCATTCCTTTCTGATATATGGTCTTTTCAGTTGACCCAGCTTTCCCAAGCTTTGCTCATAGCCTAAGCTGCTGTAAAACAGGCTCCTCCACTGTTGAGAATGTATAGTTTTCAGGTAAATGGAGAGCTTTTACGAACAGTCGATTTAATGACCACGTGCTCGACATCTCCTGATGTGAAAATTATGCTTGGAGAACCAGCAACACCACCATCATCATATAACCCAGTTCGCCAGAATATCAGCACTTGTTTTCCAGAAATAGATTGAGGTTGAGTCAGAGTATACCCAATCTCACTTCGAGCTAAGAAATCTTGAACAAAGTGCTGATGGAGCATCATCCTTGTTAAAGATTGCAGAGTAATTGTTTGGTACGAACTTTGCTCCATTAACGATTAAATCCTTAGGCGCCATCAAAAAATGGTGAGAAGTTAGAATGTTTGAAAGGTGTTTGATGAAATGTCAGTATAGTAAACCGTCAGAAAATATGAGAGAATAAGAAAAGAGAGAGTAAATAGAATAGAAATGTAAATAAAAGATTTGAAAATCTTTTATCTCTTTTACTTAAACACCCCACGTGACAACAGTTATTGAGAAGTAGAACAGACTTTACACCTGTCAGCCATGCAGCAGTTAAGACAAAAGTTAATGGGCACGGTAAATAAGTAATGATTACTATGCACATACAGTTTTTCAAAAAAAAAAAACTGTTCCCACTAAATAAATGATTATTACTGTCTTCAACTCACTTAAACCAATATTCTGATAAAATGTAACCGTTCAAGTATTGACCAACAAAATAAATCAAGTAAATAAATACTGCCACGTAAGCATCAGAACTTGATTATTATCAGAATTTAAAGGTCATCAGAATATGGCTTCTTTACTCAAAAAGTGAATGTTTATTTATGTAATTCTTTACACAAATACTGATATGGTTTCCTCAGAGCTTAATCATCAGAACTTGCCCTCAGAATTTATGCAACTGACACTTAAACTGTTCATCTAAAACAACATTGATCACCACAGTAATTTTCATCATTCATATGGAGTGTAAGTGTGTGCTTTAAGCTAAATATCAGACAAAGAGTAAAGTCTGATTCACTTCAGTACATCTTAGAGATAAGGCATAACTAAGAACTTTGCTCAAAATCTGTCATTAGTCTGAAGTCTACTATAGAATGAGTTCATGCATGAGTCCACCTCAACTGTTTTGTGCTCATTTTATGCATCTTTTGAAATTCCTTTTTACATTGGCTTCTCAGTGTAAGTGAGTCACGACTGCTTATCAGAATTTATGTTGTTTATCAGTGTATTTCTCCAGTAATCATAGAGTGTGAAAAGTCACCAAGAAAATTTTTTGTTTTGCTTTTCTAATGCATATTACTTAATACCAGCAATGCACTTGGATCTTCCCTTCCACAAATATTTTTCTCTAGATCTCAAAGGAGTACCTGATATTTACTTCTTTTCTTTTCTTTTTCTTTTGATAAGTGAGGTTTATCAGCACTTAATACATCCATAAGATTTACCAACATCAGAACTTAACAGATAAGAAGTGTTAGATATATTTATGATGTCATGGCTAATATGATTTGTGTTTAGTTTACAGATCTTACTTAACAGGACAAATCAGGACTTAACTGGAAATCAGTACTTATACTGAAGTCAGAACTTAAGATATCAGGACTTAAGTTATCAGAACTTAAGCTATAAGGAGATGTTCATCAGAAGATAATATCAGAACTTAAGAAGACTTTCAGATAAGGAAGGCGGCTGATTGAAAGGAAAAAAGATCAAGACAAATACAAGAAGAGATATGCATGGAGAAGAATTCTATGAAGAATAGAATACTTGGAAGAAAAGATAACTGATTGATATATTTTAGGAAGCAGAATTATATTCCATATCAATTAGAACTTATCTTGTAATTGTGTGTCTATATAAACACAGCATAGGGTTTACACTATATGAGTTATCATTATCGAGATACATTATTTATTGTAACCGTAGCAGCTCTCGTGATATTTGTTCATCACTGAGAGAGGACAGTTTCATATTGTAACAGAGTTTATTGTGTTGAATAAAATATGTGTTCTGTTACTTGTGTTTTTTAATTCGATTTGATTGTGCTATACACTGTATTCAACCCCCTTCTATAGTGTGTGTGTGACCTAACAAGTGATATCAGAGCTAATCTGTTAACACACAAATAGTTTAAGATCCAAAAACAATCATGTCTGAAGAAACACAAACTCCCACCAAGCCCACCAAAACTCAAGACCTCGAGAAGAAGCTTTCTAGGAAAGGTGGAAGTCCTAAAAAGAAAGGGCTCAGAAAGACTAAAGTCAAAGGAAGGAAGTCTGACAAAGGCCATATCTCTCCTGATTGCAAGAAAAACCATGCAGACACTTCAGTTTCTGAAAAAGAGGTAAACTATGCCTTAATGGCAAATTCTGATAGCAGTCCTGAAACTGCTGAATTAAAGGTACCTCGATCAACTTCTGCCTTTCATACTGATGATATTACTGAGTTGAGAAGATATCTTAAAACCATGTTTATTAGTTATAGAGATCAAACTTTAACATGTGAAAGATTAACTTCTGAAAACCTGACTTTTAAGAAAAGGAATGATTATTTAGAAAATGAGTTAGTTATGTTCCATCAAACTCAGAAAGATAGAGATGATGCCTTTTATGTTAGGGATGAAGTGCTAAAAATAAATGAATCTCTAAAAACTTAGTTAGAAAAGGAAAGAGAGATTATCAGGACTTGGACTAACTCTGGCAGAACAACTC
Source organism: Apium graveolens (assembly GCF_009905375.1). Taxonomy (NCBI): domain Eukaryota; kingdom Viridiplantae; phylum Streptophyta; class Magnoliopsida; order Apiales; family Apiaceae; genus Apium; species Apium graveolens. The sequence continues at coordinate 197,076,239 of NC_133655.1, read as the reverse complement.
AGAATTTGTTAAGTAGTGGAAACTGGAAAGAGGGCTTAGGTTATGGAGATGATAAGAATGAAAAGGGAACTTTAGAAATTGAACCTATAGTTGTTAAACAAAAGCCAAAGGTAAAACCTGTTAAGTTTGTAGCTGTAAAGTCTGATACTGATAAATCAGAAGTTAAAGAGGAATTAACTTCAGAACAAACTAAAATAGGTTAAGCCAACTGAAGTTAACATAGGCTTAATGACTAAGAAGCAACTTAAGTATAAGCTGAAAGAGATTAAGAATGTAAACAAGGTAAAGCCACCTAGGAAAAATAGGAATGGAAAGGAAGGTGTGAATAAAAGTAACAATTATAAGCATGTTCCTAATGCTCCTAGAAAAACATGTCATAACTGTGGAAATTCTAACCATTTGGCTTCTTTTTGCAGGAAGAATAAGAACTTAAACTCCTTACCTTCAAAATCAGGAGTTAAGAGTCAGTCTGTTAGATATAGGCCACAAAATCCTTGTTTTCATTGTGGTAGTTTATGGCATTCCATTTATACTTGTAAGGAATATCATAGTCTATACTATGATTATTATCAAATAAAACCTTCTTTAAAGAAAGTTAGTATTGTTCCTTCTAGTATAAGTTCTGATGCAAAGTCTGATACTGTAAATTCTGATAAGAAAACTATTAACATAAACTCTGATGCTAAATCCGCTGCAAATGTTAACAAACTTAATAAAGCCAAAGGATCCAAGCAAGTCTGGGTCCTCAAAATTAACCATTAGTGGTGTTTGTGATTGCAGGGCAACAGGAAAAACATCCTAATTCTGGACAGTGGATGTTCAGGACATATGACTGAAAATAAAGCCCTGCTATCAGACTTTGTGGAGAAAGCCGACCCAGGTGTTTCTTATGGAGATGGCAACATGGGAAAAACTCTGGGATATGGCAATATCAATCTTGGGAATGTCATCATTGAAAAAGTAGCTCTAGTCTCAGGACTTAAACATAATTTGCTGAGTGTGAGTCAAATCTGTGACAGAGGTTATCATGTGGATTTCTTTGAAGAACACTGTGAAGTTGTAAGCAAATCTATAGGCAAAGTTGTTCTGAAAGGTTACAGGCATGGTAACATTTATGAAGCTAAGCTTTAAACAAGTGCTGATGGGTCTGCAATCTGTCTGTTAAGCAGAGCATAAATTGAAGAAAGCTGGAATTGGCAAAAGAAACTCTCTCATTTAAATTTCGACAATATAAATGAGCTTGTCAAGAAAGATCTTGTGAGAGGATTGCCAAAGTCAGTTTTTGCTCCTGATGGCCTTTGTGATTCTTGTCAAAAGGCAAAACAAAGAAAATCTACTTTCAAGAGCAAGACTGAGTCATCAATTCTTGAGCCTTATCACCTACTGCATGTTGATCTATTTGATCCAGTGAATGTCATGTCTATTGTAAAGAAGATATATGCTATGGTCATAGTAGATGAGTTCACCAGATACACGTGGGTGTATTTCTTGCACACAAAAAGTGAAACTGCATCTATCTTGATTGATCATGTCAAACAACTGGATAAATTGGACAAAGACTCTGTGAAAATCATAAGAAGTGATAATGGCACCGAGTTCAAGAATTTGATCATGGAAGAGTTCTGCAAAGACCAAGAAATAAAGCAGGAATTCTCTGCTCTTGGAACTCCACAGCAAAATGGAGTTGTTGAAAGAAAGAATAGGACTCTTATTGAAGCTGCACGAACTATGCTTGATGAAACAAAGTTACCAACCTATTTTTGGGCTGAAGCTGTGCAGACTGCTTATTTTACTCAGAATGCAACACTTATCAACAAGCATGGAAAGACACCATATGAGATGGTAAAGAAAAAGAATCCAAATCTGAAGTACTTTCATGTATTTGGATGCAAGTATTTTGTTCTTAAGACTCATCCTGAACAGCTATCCAAATTTGATTTAAAAGCCGATGAAGGAATTTTTGTTGGATATCCACTTTCCATAAAAGCCTTCAGAGTCTACAATTTAAGAACAATGGTGGTCATGAAGTCTATCAATGTCTCTTTTGATGATAAGAAGATTACTGGACTTGAAGATTTCAATGATCATGATCAGCTGAGATTTGAGAATGAACTTTTAAATTCTGATTCTGTAAATTCTGATAGTCTAAATCCTAATACTGCAAACTCTGATGGATTAAACTCTGATGTTATTGAAACTGTGGTGACTACGCCAAAGGAAGATGCACCTGTGCAGGGGGAGCATATTGAAGATATAACCACATCTCAAGAAGCATCAGAAACTAGAACAGGCTCTTCAAGTTCTGATGGGCCAAGTTCTGATAATACTGGTAACTAAAATTCTGAAGGATCCAACTCAGAGAGCATAATTTCAGGGGGAGCATCAGAAAATACTGATGGAGATAGCATGGATCATGGGGGAGCATCCAGTTCTAGAGATCACCTTCCATCTGCAAGAAAGTGGACTAAAGCACATACACCTGACTTGATTATTGGAGATCCCGAAGCAGGTGTCAGAACTAGAACAACAATATCAAATGAATGTCTCTATCATTCTTTTCTCTCTCAGATTGAACCAAAGAAAGTTGAAGAAACTCTTCAAGATGCTGATTGGCTGCAAGCAATGCAAGAAGAGTTAAATGAATTTGAAAGAAATAAAGTCTGGACCCTAGTGCCAAAAAAAAAGAACAGATCAGTTGTTGGTATAAAATGGGTGTTCAGAAACAAAACTGACAGTGATGGCATAATTACAAGGAATAAAGCAAGTATGATTACAAAAGGCTACTCTCAACAGGATGGTATTGTTTATGATGAAACATTTGCACCAGTTGCTAGATTGGAAGCCATAAGAATCTTTTTGGCTTATGCTGCTCACAAGAAGTTTAAAGTCTTTCAAATGGATGTGAAAAGTTCTTTTCTCAATGGAGAATTGGAAGAAGAGGTATATGTTAAACAACCTCCAGGCTTTGTAGATCCTAAATTTCCAAATCATGTCTACAGGCTTGAAAAAACACTTTATGGCCTTACGCAAGCTCCAAGAACATGGTATGAGACTTTAGCTAAGTTTCTTCTGGAAAGTGGATTTACCAGAGAGACTATTGACAAAACAATATTCTATCTCAACCATGGAAAGGACTTACTTTTGGTACAAATATATGTTGTTGATATCATTTTTGGTTCTACAAATGACAAACTTTGTAAGAAGTTTGCCAAGCTGATGCAGTCAAGATATCAGATGAATATGATGGGAGAACTGAGTTATTTTCTGGGCCTTCAAGTCAAGCAGAATGAAGAAGGAACTTTTATCTGTCAATCTAAGTACACCAGAAATTTGTTGAAGAAATTTAGAATGCAAGACTGCTCAAGTGCATCCACTCCCATGGCCACTACAACAAAATTGGATAAGAATACTGGTAAATCAGTAGATATTACTGATTATAGAGGTATGATTGGCTCATTACTCTATCTAACTGCAAGTAGACCTGATATCATGTATGCTACCTGTCTTTGTGCAAGATTTCAAGTAGATCCAAGAGAACCTCACTTAACAGCTGTAAAAAGAATTTTCAAGTACCTTAAGGGTACAATTGATCTGGGATTGTGGTATCCTAGAGAATTAGACTTTAAGCTAATAGGTTACTCAGATGCAGATTTTGCAGGTTGCAAGATTGACAGGAAAAGCACAAATGGAAGCTGCCAATTTCTTAGAGGCAGATTAGTTTCTTGGTTTAGCAAGAAACAAAAGTCAATTTCCACATCAACTGCAGAGGCAGAATATATTGCTGCAGGAAGCTGTTGTACACAGATTCTTTGGATGAAGAATCAGGTACTGGATTATGGGTTAGAACTTTCTAAAATTCCTATTTACTGTCATAATCAAAGTGTTATTGCTATGACAGGTAATCCAGTTCAGCACTCAATGACAAAGCACATCAGCATTAGGTACCATTTCATAAAGGAACATGTGGATGAAGGTACAGTGGAATTGCATTTTGTTCCAACAGATCAACAACTAGCAGATATCTTCACAAAACCACTGTGTGAAGCTACTTTTACAAGATTGGTAAATGAACTTGGAATGGTTTTAGATTCTTTCTTTAAATCTTCTTAGTTTATGTTCTGATACATCAGATTTTATGATCAGTATTTACAGATATTACTATCTTCATGTAATCTGTGCTTAAATTGAAATTTTCCTAAGTGTTGATTGTTGTCTGATGTGAATTTCTAAACTCTGATAGTGATATGAATGTTTCTGTGACTATTCGATCCAATGAGGATAACTGTGCTAGATGCTGACTGTAACACCCCCAAATCCGGGGTCGGGGATCCGGGTTTTCACGAGTTCCATTTCCCTTAACAACACCCAATCTTAATAAATAATCAACTACTCTGTACTGTGACCCCACAATAAACACACACACCACAAGTTATAGTCTCAGAGATGAATATCCAAAAATAATCACAAGTCGTTTTATTCCACAATTATATGCCAATACACCTTAAACAGGTTTCTGAATAAATTTACATTTCTTTGCCATTATTACAATTCATAAATATACATAATCTAATACATCAAAAGTTGAAAGCCTAGCCAATTGGTAGTTCCTACCTCAGCTATGGCGGCATCAGTGCTTCTAGAAAACTGCGGAACGTCTCCTAACCTCTTGCGAATCGGGAGCTTGGTCCGGTTCATCTTGTCTATCTGATGTTGTGTGATGAAAGAAGAAAGCAAGGGTGAGCAGCAAGCCCACCAAAATAATATGTATAATGATTAACAATATATGAGCCTTCTCATAGTACTCATGAAAGTCTTGGTCAAAAGAAATGAACCAAGTTGATATCTTAATGCGATGAAGTCGCAAAATATTCAGTATATATATATACATATATACTTTTCAAAATATTGGAAGTCCTCTTCCATGCACAATATACACAAAGTCCCAGTGTATAACTGTATAAAAAAAATATCTTTGCAAGGTGATCTCATATATCTAACCTTGTCTCAACGTTTTTCTGAAAATCTTTGTCATTCAAAAGACAATTATTAATTAGATATAAGTTTAAAAGATGAAGTTACAAGATACCCCAATATACTTATATCTTTCCCAAATACTACTTGAACTACCACCGTTCAAGTTATAATTAGCTTCAAAAGTTCATCACATAGATGAGACTATAAGGCAAGATTTGAATAGATTAAATCTTTAAAATATTATCAAAATAAAATGAAGTTACGAGATACTTCATTTGATGTAAACATCATTTTGAAAACTTGACCCTGCCAACACTCAACAATCGTCCAACCGTAGCCTTTCAGAAATAAGCAAGTAGTTGCGTATACCCTTAGTGTTGCAGAAATTATCCAATTGGATGATGAACTCATTACCGGAGTTTGCCGCGCCAGGAAGACCACTTACGATGATCAGTCGTAGTAGTACAACCCCACCATTTTCTACATGTAGAGGAGAACCTGTCGGATTTACTTGTCAACCGAACACTGAACTCCTAAGGAATGGACCGCCTTAGCGGAACTTCCAGGCCATTTGGGCTAATATAATAAGGCTGGGCCGGCGCTACTCGGCCACTTACGCCACTCCTAGTTCAGATGAAATCCATGACTCTGAAACGTAAAGCTTGTCCCCACTTTCCCCAAGTAGAAACTTGTTGATACGGCTCCACCAAGAAGTCGTATCTATTTGGAAAGGAGAACTCACCGATATTTCCCAGGCGATGCCTGTTAATGGATTAACTTGTTCCAAGAATTTTACTTCCCGAGTGTTGGGTAAGTAATCAATTCATTTATCAAAACAGCAACCTTGTTGCGAATATAAAACACACCACAGAGCCGGATCCCTCAGGTTTTGAGCGAGTATTTAAATCCCCTTCGAAAGGAGGATCTTAAAAAAATGAGTTTTGGGATCCGCTCTAACTTTTAAAAAAATCATTTTGAAGACTCGCAAAACATTTTTAAGAATGTTTGGAATGAAGCTGATTTAATGAAGTAAATCAGTCCCCAGAATATTTAGAAAATGTCTGAATATTATTATTTAAATAATATTCCCATAAAGAATAATCTTTATAAAATAATTGAAGTAGAAGTATTAAAACTTATACTTGAAATGAATAGCAAATAATCAAAGATATACTTATACGAAAGTAATATCTTTATTTGAATAATCAAAAGTAAGTTTGATTATCGACACCTTATTCTTTAATACAATAAAGAATATTATTAAGTAATAAGCGGAGTCATAATACCTCGAATGAATACTATAAATAATATTCATAAAATAAAGGAGTCATACATCCTCAAATGAATATCCAAGTAATATTCAATAATAATATAAACTGAGTCATAAGCCCTCGAATGAATATTCAAATAATATTCAAATAATAAAATAAACTGAGTCATAAGCCCTCGAATGAATACTCAAATTAATATTCAATTAAGTAAAATAAAGGTATCGAATAAACCTTATTCGATCCATAGTTTTAAAAACTATATCCATATATATATAAATATAAATATATATATATATATATATAATATACTCGGGAACATCGACTCCCGGTTTAGAAATATGTTTACCTTTTATCCCATATACTAAGGGTATACGCAACTACTTGCTTATTTCTAGCATAGGTATTATGCAACTATAAGCATTGAAAACAACAGATAGATAACCAGATTACGAAACAGACATGCATATATACCATATCAGCATGCTCCAATATATCGCAAAATTTGCTAATAACAATCATGCACTATCACAAGATAATGCATATACATATATTTATATCACAACAACAGTATATCGGGTAGAAAACTTGCCTGAGCGACTGGGGGTTACGAATGGCTCGGGACGAGTCTGGTAACCTATAAACAACAAGTAAGTTGGAATTAAACCAAAGTCACTTGTAAATCTATACTCTAACCAACTCAGACTCTAACGCTCGTTTTGCGCTTACTGATTCTCTTAAGTCACTCGAGTACCCTCGGCTCCACCATTTTTAATAATTTAACCTTTACGAGTTTTAAGGCGATTCCTTCGCGAGTGTCTTACCAACTGCCTAACACACTTACCATAAATGTTTCATGCATTAATTAACCCTTTTTGGTCTTTAACCTATGTTTCAAAGTAAGGCGAGGGGAAAAGTTTCGTTCGCGAAACGCCGTTACTTGAAACGGTCGTTTCTCCTAAACCGTGCATCGGAATCGAACGAACTACATATCAAAACGAAGCTCGTAACATGAGCTATCTAAACATGGCAGTGGTCATAATCTAGCAGGGGGTTCTCGGGTCCTAATGTTATGCATAAAAACAGTCCAAAGAAAATCGGACGTTACGACGGCTATGTTTACGCGATTACCAATGTTTAAACTACTCCAATTAACCACCAACCAACTCATAACCATCAATACAACAAAACTTCACCTAAACCATACCACATCAGTCCATAATCTCCAAGATTTTCAACTCAAACAACCACAATCACGACCTATGAACTATAATCAAGCTTCAATTACCAAAAACACTTCCAAATCAAACCAAACTACTAATAATCACAATCCATGCTTCTCATTTCACAACACCAACCATTAAACTTACTAACAAATAAAGTAAAGGCTAGGGTTTGAACTTTATACCTTCCTTGGGAGGTGTTAAGTTGCTAGGAAGCCTTAGGGAGCCTCCTACAAGCTTGATCTTTCCAAAGAAATCAAGAACACAAAGTTAGGCTTTGAAGTTTCTAAAAGTCCGATTTAAAGAACTGTAAAAATGAGGGTCTTACCATGATTATTTGGACGAGACTTGTGAACAAGAGTTGTAGGCCATCTCAATACCTTTCCAATGAGCTATAGAACACAATATTTGAGTGAGAAATGAAGGAGATACAGCAGTTTTAGTGTTCTGGTTCTGTTTTGGCCGAGAGCATGAAGAACAATGCCTTGGTTTCTTTTTGATTTTGATGAAAAATGATTTGCTTGGCTTGGTTGGTTTGATTTTTGTGTTTGTTTTAGTAAATTACCTAGTTGCCCTTGATTTTGTGTGGTTAAAAAGCCACCACATCTCCTTCCTTCCCATGTCATGCTTGTGTCATCCTCATGATGTCATCCTCCCCTCCTTGTCCTCTTCTCATTGGTTGGGTGACATCATCCTCTCTAATCCCTTTGATTAACTTCCTAATTGTTTGCCTAATGACCGCTGATCTGTTATACGGTTCGCTTAACTTTCGTTTTCGTTTATCGTTTGAAGGATCATACCCGGGATCTTATTACTTAGGTTCCCTTAACCTTTCTCAATATATTATATTCCTTTTATGATCCTCTCCTATAATCCTTTAATTTAAATCCTTTTTATCCTGTTACCTTTTTCTCAAATCTTTCCGTATCTAGTATATTTCCGGGAAAAATCAAAGTGTTCGGATTTGGATTCTGACGATCTTTACATACACTTATATCCCATATAAAGTACTAATAAAATCTCAGAATATCCATATCAGAACCCCTACATAGTGTGGCATGAAAAGTTTTCTCATTCAGCAAAAACACTATTCATAAGGGTTTCAAAAATTTCCCAAAAATTGGGGTTATTACAGTCTCGCCTCCTTAAAAGGATTCCGTCCCGGAATCAGATAGAAAATGAATAGGGATACTCTCTTAGCATTGCACTTTCTAACTCTCGAGTAAATTTTCCCACATTGTGGTTCTACCATCAAACTCTTACTAGTTTGATAACCCTTCTCCTAGGCACTCGTTCCTTTTTACTCTATACCCTTCCTGGTTGCTCCATATAGGTTACGTCTGGTTGCATGTCTATGCGCTCATATGCCCCTATTTGTCTGGCATCCGAATTACACTTCCTTAATATTGATACGTGGAACACGTTATGAACTTGCTACAGGTTCGGGGGTAGGGCTAGCTCATATGCTAACTTCCCAAACGTCTTAATATATCCAAGGGTCCAACAAATTGTAGACTTTGCTTTCCTTTCTTTCCGAACCTCATCAATCCTTTTTCAAGGGTTTCCAAGGGGATACCTATAACATTACTAGGCCCCCTATTTCATACTCTTTGTCCTTTTTGAGTCAAATCAGCATACCTCTTATGTCCATCTTGGGTTACTACCAGCCGCCCTCTGATTAGATCTATTATATCCCTGGTCCTTTGGACTACTGCGGGTCCGAGCATCTTGCGCTCTACAACTTCATCCTAACATAAGGGAGATCGACATTATCTTCCCTCAAGGATCTCATAAGGTGACACCTCGATAATGACATATGATCTATTGTCGTGATATAACTAAATCCGCGTTACGTGATCATTCCAAATTTTTTCAAGTCTTTTGCACAGACTCTCATTATAGCGTTTAGTATTAGAGCTTTTGCTTCTCAATACCCATTCTTTTCGAGTTCGTAATCGCTACTACCTTCCGTTCCTAATATTATACTAGTTATACTTTTGCTCGTTAGCGTTCTATAACCTTTTAATAACCAGGTCAACCTTAGTATTACGAATGTGTTCCCATTCTGAATACCACCATAACTTTACTACTCCTTTTTCAGCTGTTTCTATTTTCGAAAGCTTAATCCTTCATATAGAAGTAAAAGAATTTATTGAGAGATCACTATGATCATGAACACTTGTTATCTCGCATAGTTAGTACAGAAGGTGGCCAGCCTTTAGTACTTGACAAGCAATTAAACAATAGTTGGTATCCTACTAGGCTTCTATCACACAGATAGACAGTCATTCGGCAATACCTCCCCTTCTGGAAGGGTTGTTCTTCTCAACTTACATGAAATGAAAAGAAGAGAAAAGAACGAACTGAAGAGAATTGTATATATAAAAAAAATATACTGCCATAAAATATCTGGCTTGGAACCTACCTCTGAACTATAGAGGTTTGTCATAGGAGAACAAAACATATACGTATTTATATCAGCATCAAGTATTATAGAATCGTATTTCCTATGCCTAAATATTTCTATTCCGTCCATCATTCTATGGACCCATGCTCTTCCTCGAGCTTATACACAATCACCTTTGAAACTCCCTCGATTTCGAAAATCGAACCTGGGATCTCATTTTAGACATCACCGTTACTAGAGTTCTATGCTTGCACCGCAACCTTCCTCATATAGTAATACGACTCTCTTTTCATAAGAGGGAATAAATATTCAATAGGTAGATACTCTACTTAATTAGTCTATCAATGATAACTTATACACTACCACGACCCGTTTAGTGGTACTCAATCTCAACATCCATTCCAATACAACTCTCACAGTTGTAATCAGCTCGTTACTCGCAGAATCATTGCTGCCTTACTATGGTCCACCACTGACCCACTGTCATCATTCACTTTCCATGAAATCTTAATAGCTAACCATACGGAGTCCATACATGTCGTATCAAATCCTTCTAAGGAGGTAACATAATCACCATTTCTGATTCATGAAGAACACTCCTGATCTCAAAGGTTCGTTTAGTCCTTTTGAAACATGGTCCAGGCTCATTCTCAAGATAGTACCTTCTAAGATAGATAGCCCGCTCATGGCGATTACACGAATTAAACCTTTACCAACTACTATTACGGCTGGGTATTGCACAGTCATCAGAAGGAATGTCAATCTTCCAAACCATAATACAACCTTCACAGTTTTAACCATCATCACTGTATTCTTTTGGCACAAGCGCCTATAATTATCCTCTTACCTTTAAAGTGTCGGCCACCTCTTTGGCCTTTCCTGATAGTAAAATTTCCTTACAGTCAATGTCACTTTAACCATCTCCAAATAAATTTTCTACCTTATTTCAATCACAGCTTATGTGAAAATGCTTTCCTTAAAATCTGATGAGTAAAAAAAAAATCACCATTTTTCCATAAGTTATTGCCTCAGTCTTTAGAGGTTAATCACTGTCATGACTGACTCTCAATCATAATTAGAACATCTTTTATCTTAAGTCCTAATTGCCCTGAATAATTTTGACCATTACTGGTTCGATCCATACTTTCTCGTGGTTTAACACGTGCCCCACTTGGCAACATTATAATTACATCATATTTCCTTTATCAACATTTCTATTCTTGAAAATTTTGAATATTACCTTTCTCCTTGTAAAACCTCTAAGGTTATCCTTCAATCGTTCCTCCTGTATTCCCTAGATACAGGGCATATTAAAATACCATTTACTATTACTAGAACCATTGTCTATATACTTCTGAAAAATTTCTCCACTGATTCTTAAAGGTTGTTGCTACATTAACCCTTTCCAAATCATACTGTCAAAACTCATACTGTCCCTATTAAGGGTGAAATTCCAACCTTTATGCATTCCCCTAGGATTCATTTTAAGTTACCGATGTTCTATCCTTAATTCCACCTTTAAAAGGTACCTGCATCCTTCCATGGATAAATCAAGTCATATATCCCTGATAAGGGTGTCTTATTCAATCATTCCCACCTCGATAGTCTATACCTAACTTCATAATAGCATCCTTATTCAAATTAAGGTCAATCCATATGGCCTCCAAAAGATAACAATGGTCATCCACTTTTCTTTCTCGATTTGGTAATGATAACATGGATGTTCTGGAAGATATTGGTCATGTTCAACGTGAACTTCTTCTTAATAATTCCTTATTTACTTTTGTTGTTTATCTCAACAGTCATCTCAATGTTGGGATATCTTTCATATATGGCGTCTCCCTTTCTGGGTATCATGCCACCGGTCTTACACTTTACCTTCTTGAAGGTCACTTCCTTCACCCAATTTTCTTAATTTCTTACTTTCTTGTCTCCTTAGTCTATCCGCGTCTCATTATTTATCCTTCGAATTATCTCAAGGTTTCCTCGAATCTTCCCAACTTACAGGGGATAAAATATATGTATCTCTTATACCTTCAACCATCAATTTAACTCATGGTGAATCACTCTCATCCGGACGATTACCTACTTTTCTATTTCTATTTCTACGAGTCTTTAGGGTTTCCTCATACCCAACTCCCTTATCATTCCTCAAACTCTCTTGCCTTTATATTCCTTTCTCTTATCGTTATTTCATGAACCAACACAACATAAGCATTGATTTCAAACATCCCGTCATTCTGGATTCGTGTCTTCAGAACGAATCTTGATAACTTTTACAACTTAGATTCATAATTCATCATACTCGTCTGCCTTTGTTCTGGCTCTTAAGCTTTTACACTATCTCCATAACCTTGGGAAGTACTTTCCTGAAAACAATTGACTGAACTTAAATCAGTTTATTATAATCTCTTGCTCCGTGCCTTCCTTGGCCTTTCACCAGCGGGTGGTCTCTCTCTTAGGAGGGTAAGTGACAAAACAGTCTTTTGTGGTTCGTCAATCATTTAGAATCTCAAATGATTCATCTATTTCCTTTAGCCAGGCTCTTGCCTCGACTGGGTCAGCTTGTTCCTTGGAACTCTGAGAGCTTAGCGACTTAAAGGTCATGAAAGAATTTCCCACCGCACTGTCTCCTCAGGGTGGTGGTTGGGGATAATAGTCTAAGTTCTCTTTAGACAGGTCCATGAATTACCGTATAGGGGTACCATCTCGGGTCTCCTGTCCTTACTCGACTTTTGTTTCCTCAGTCTAAATATTTCTTCCTACTCCCCATAATTGGGGTCATCTTACATAATTTAAATCCTCATTTTCCACTTCATCATGTTATGGGTTCCTTTTGTCTTGGTGGCAACCTCCCAGACTATCACGTTCAGGGTTTGCTCTAACTCTTATTCCTCAAACTAGCTTTCATCTAAGATTTCATCTTTAAGCTCTTAAACCTTTGGAACCCAAATTCTATAGGAATACCTCATTATTCCCTTATCATCACTCTCGGTATTAATCTCATACCTATTTGTTGGCTCTCTGCCTTCATTCATCACTTTTACTGGCACAATATGTTCTTTTCCAATACTTCGTGCTGTATTGCTATCTCAAACAGCTTTTCGGTACCGGCTCCGGTTACCTTCACTACAATTTCCATTTTCTCAAAATCTCTTATAAACTCTCCAAAAGACATTATCATCTTGAGTCTCTCCTTTTTACTAAGGGCATCAGCCACCATATTGGCTTTCCCCGAATGATAAAGAATCTCCCAATCATAATTCTTGATTAGCTCTAACCGCCTCCTCTGGCGTATGTTGAGCTCTTTCTACGTAAGAATGTACTAGAGCTCCTATGGTTTGTGAATCTCACACTTCTCTCCATACAAGTAGTGCCTCAAATCTTTAGGGCAAAACTATTGCCACGAGCCCAAGCTCATGGGTGGGGATATCGAATTTTAAATTCCCTTAATTGTCTTGACGAAGACGCGATTATCTTGCTGTGCTATATAAGAAGCACCCTAATTCCTTATGCGAAGCGTCACTTACAAATCACAAAATCTCATTTTCCATCCGGCAACGCCAACATAGGGAATGTCACCAACCTTTGCTTCGGTTCTTAAAAGTTGTTCTCGCATTTCTCTGTCCATTCGAACTTCTCAGTCTTCCGAGTAAGCCGCGTTAAAGGGGCTACTATCTTTACAAACTTGAACGAACCTCTGGTAGTGACCGGCCAATCCTACCTCTGGTAGTCGACCCAACCAAGGTCATCAATTCATCAGTGGTCCTTTATCCAATCTCGTCAGGATCCTCCATGGGATCCTCCTCAGCAACTATCCCTTCTAGGACAACATCCGCAACCGCTACATCCTCAATATCAACATCATCCGGTCCTGTGTTAGGACGCTCTATTGGATCCACAATCTGATCTCCAATTAGTAATAAAACATCATCGCGTTGATGTTCCTCAACTTCAGGGTTCGGAGTCCCGCTACCATATACGATAACGAACTACGCTTCTATCGCTACATTTATAAGGGTTCCCATAAGGGTTTTAACTGTCAGTACTACGTTAGGTAGTCCGACTATGAACTTGGCAAGAGTTCTTATTATCTTAGTGAACTTATTATCTTAACGTCCCATCATCTCTGAGGTTTATAACGCTTGGCTCTGATACCATTTTTGTAACACCCCCAAATCCGGGGTCGGGGATCTGGGTTTTCACGAGTTCCATTTCCCTTAACAACACCCAATCTTAATAAATAATCAACTACTCTGTACTGTGACCCCACAATAAACACACACACCACAAGTTATAGTCTCAGAGATGAATATCCAAAAATAATCACAAGTCGTTTTATTCCACAATTATATGCCAATACACCTTAAACAGGTTTCTGAATAAATTTACATTTCTTTGCCATTATTACAATTCATAAATATACATAATCTAATACATCAAAAGTTGAAAGCCTAGCCTATTGGTAGTTCCTACCTCAGCTATGGCGGCATCAGTGCTTCTAGAAAACTGCGGAACGTCTCCTAACCTCTTGCGAATCGGGAGCTTGGTCCGGTTCATCTTGTCTATCTGATGTTGTGTGATGAAAGAAGAAAGCAAGGGTGAGCAGCAAGCCCACCAAAATAATATGTATAATGATTAACAATATATGAGCCTTCTCATAGTACTCATGAAAGTCTTGGTCAAAAGAAATGAACCAAGTTGATATCTTAATGCGATGAAGTCGCAAAATATTCAGTATATATATATACATATATACTTTTCAAAATATTGGAAGTCCTCTTCCATGCACAATATACACAAAGTCCCAGTGTATAACTGTATAAAAAAAATATCTTTGCAAGGTGATCTCATATATCTAACCTTGTCTCAACGTTTTTCTGAAAATCTTTGTCATTCAAAAGACAATTATTAATTAGATATAAGTTTAAAAGATGAAGTTACAAGATACCCCAATATACTTATATCTTTCCCAAATACTACTTGAACTACCACCGTTCAAGTTATAATTAGCTTCAAAAGTTCATCACATAGATGAGACTATAAGGCAAGATTTGAATATATTAAATCTTTAAAATATTATCAAAATAAAATGAAGTTACGAGATACTTCATTTGATGTAAACATCATTTTGAAAACTTGACCCTGCCAACACTCAACAATCGCCCAACCGTAGCCTTTCTATCGAAGTGCTCTGGGTAGTGTTGCAGAAATTATCCAATTGGATGATGAACTCATTACCGGAGTTTGCCGCGCCAGGAAGACCACTTACGATGATCAGTCGTAGTAGTACAACCCCACCATTTTCTACATGTAGAGGAGAACCTGTCGGATTTACTTGTCAACCGAACACTGAACTCCTAAGGAATGGACCGCCTTAGCGGAACTTCCAGGCCATTTGGGCCAATATAATAAGGCTGGGCCGGCGCTACTCGGCCACTTACGCCACTCCTAGTTCAGATGAAATCCATGACTCTGAAACGTAAAGCTTGTCCCCACTTTCCCCAAGTAGAAACTTGTTGATACGGCTCCACTAAGAAGTCGTATCTATTTGGAAAGGAGAACTCACCGATATTTCCCAGGCGATGCCTGTTAATGGATTAACTTGTTCCAAGAATTTTACTTCCCGAGTGTTGGGTAAGTTATCAATTCATTTATCAAAACAGCAACCTTGTTGCGAATATAAAACACACCCCAGAGCCGGATCCCTCAGGTTTTGAGCGAGTATTTAAATCCCCTTCGAAAGGAGGATCTTAAAAAAATGAGTTTTGGGATCCGCTCTAACTTTTAAAAAAATCATTTTGAAGACTCGCAAAACATTTTTAAGAATGTTTGGAATGAAGCTGATTTAATGAAGTAAATCAGTCCCCAGAATATTTAGAAAATGTCTGAATATTATTATTTAAATAATATTCCCATAAAGAATAATCTTTATAAAATAATTGAAGTAGAAGTATTAAAACTTATACTTGAAATGAATAGCAAATAATCAAAGATATACTTATACGAAAGTAATATCTTTATTTGAATAATCAAAAGTAAGTTTGATTATCGACACCTTATTCTTTAATACAATAAAGAATATTATTAAGTAATAAGCGGAGTCATAATACCTCGAATGAATACTATAAATAATATTCATAAAATAAAGGAGTCATACATCCTCAAATGAATATCCAAGTAATATTCAATAATAATATAAACTGAGTCATAAGCCCTCGAATGAATATTCAAATAATATTCAAATAATAAAATAAACTGAGTCATAAGCCCTCGAATGAATACTCAAATTAATATTCAATTAAGTAAAATAAAGGTATCGAATAAACCTTATTCGATCCATAGTTTTAAAAACTATATCCATATATATATAAATATATATATATATATAATATACTCGGGAACATCGACTCCCGGTTTAGAAATATGTTTACCTTTTATCCCCTATACTAAGGGTATACGCAACTACTTGCTTATTTCTAGCATAGGTATTATGCAACTATAAGCATTGAAATCAACAGATAGATAACCAGATTACGAAACAGACATGCATATATACCATATCAGCATGCTCCAATATATCGCAAAATTTGCTAATAACAATCATGCATTATCACAAGATAATGCATATACATATATTTATATCACAACAACAGTATATCGGGTAGAAAACTTGCCTGAGCGACTGGGGGTTACGAATGGCTCGGGACGAGTCTGGTAACCTATAAACAACAAGTAAGTTGGAATTAAACCAAAGTCACTTGTAAATCTATACTCTAACCAACTCAGACTCTAACGCTCGTTTTGCGCTTACTGATTCTCTTAAGTCACTCGAGTACCCTCGGCTCCACCATTTTTAATAATTTAACCTTTACGAGTTTTAAGGCGATTCCTTCGCGAGTGTCTTACCAACTGCCTAACACACTTACCATAAATGTTTCATGCATTAATTAACCCTTTTTGGTCTTTAACCTATGTTTCAAAGTAAGGCGAGGGGAAAAGTTTTGTTCGCGAAACGCCGTTACTTGAAACGGTCGTTTCTCCTAAACCGTGCATCGGAATCGAACGAACTACATATCAAAACGAAGCTCGTAACATGAGCTATCTAAACATGGCAGTGGTCATAATCTAGCAGGGGGTTCTCGGGTCCTAATGTTATGCATAAAAACAGTCCAAAGAAAATCGGACGTTACGACGGCTATGTTTACGCGATTACCAATGTTTAAACTACTCCAATTAACCACCAACCAACTCATAACCATCAATACAACAAAACTTCACCTAAACCATACCACATCAGTCCATAATCTCCAAGATTTTCAACTCAAACAACCACAATCACGACCTATGAACTATAATCAAGCTTCAATTACCAAAAACACTTCCAAATCAAACCAAACTACTAATAATCACAATCTATGCTTCTCATTTCACAACACCAACCATTAAACTTACTAACAAATAAAGTAAAGGCTAGGGTTTGAAGTTTATACCTTCCTTGGGAGGTGTTAAGTTGCTAGGAAGCCTTAAGGAGCCTCCTACAAGCTTGATCTTTCCAAAGAAATCAAGAACACAAAGTTAGGCTTTGAAGTTTCTAAAAGTCCGATTTAAAGAACTGTAAAAATGAGGGTCTTACCATGATTATTTGGACGAGACTTGTGAACAAGAGTTGTAGGCCATCTCAATACCTTTCTAATGAGCTATAGAACACAATATTTGAGTGAGAAATGAAGGAGATACAGCAGTTTTAGTGTTCTGGTTCTGTTTTGGCCGAGAGCATGAAGAACAATGCCTTGGTTTCTTTTTGATTTTGATGAAAAATGATTTGCTTGGCTTGGTTGGTTTGATTTTTGTGTTTGTTTTAGTAAATTACCTAGTTGCCCTTGATTTTGTGTGGTTAAAAAGCCACCACATCTCCTTCCTTCCCATGTCATGCTTGTGTCATCCTCATGATGTCATCCTCCACTCCTTGTCCTCTTCTCATTGGTTGGGTGACATCATCCTCTCTAATCCCTTTGATTAACTTCCTAATTGTTTGCCTAATGACCGCTGATCTGTTATACGGTTCGCTTAACTTTCGTTTTCGTTTATCGTTTGAAGGATCATACCCGGGATCTTATTACTTAGGTTCCCTTAACCTTTCTCAATATATTATATTCCTTTTATGATCCTCTCCTATAATCCTTTAATTTAAATCCTTTTTATCCTGTTACCTTTTTCTCAAATCTTTCCGTATCTAGTGTATTTCCGGGAAAAATCAAAGTGTTCGGATTTGGATTCGGATTCTGACGATCTTTACATACACTTATATCCCATATAAAGTACTAATAAAATCTCAGAATATCCATATCAGAACCCCTACATAGTGTGGCATGAAAAGTTTTCTCATTCAGCAAAAACACTATTCATAAGGGTTTCAAAAATTTCCCAAAAATTGGGGTTATTACACTGACCTAGTAGTCTTTTATATACTAAAGATCCCATGTTTGAAGTAATTGTTTATGTGGAAATATTTTAACACAAGCAAATTCTGATATTGAGCTCAGTTAGGTTTACTTTGTATATCTTATTACTAAGTCAAAAACTAGAATAGTGCTTCTTATTTGTTAAGTTCTGATGTTGGTAAATCTTATGGATGTACTAAGTGCTGATAAAACCTCACTTATCAAAAGAAAAAGAAAAGAAAAGAAATAAATATCAGGTACTCCTTTGAGATCTAGAGATAAATAAATGTGGAAGGGAAGACCCAAGTGCATTGCTGGTATTAAGTGATATGCTTTAGGAAAGCAAAATAAAAATTTTCTTGGTGACTTTTCACATTCTCTGATTACTGGAGAAATACTCTGATAAACAGCATAAATTCTGATAAGCAGTCGTGACTCACTTACACTGAGAAGCCACTGTAAAAAGGAATTTCAAAAGATGCATAAAATAAACACAAAACAGTTGAGGTGGACTCATGCATGAACTCATTCTATAGTAGACTTCAGACTAATGACAGATTTTGAGCAAAGTTCTTAGTTATTCCTTATTTCTAAGATGTACTGAAGTGAATCAGACTTTACTCTTTATCTGATATTTAGCTAAATGCACACATATACACTCCATATGAATGATAAAAATTACTGTGGTGATCAATGTTGTTTTAGATGAACAGTTTATGTGTCAGTTGCATAAATTCTGAGAACATCCAACCACTTCACAACAACAACCAACTCAACCCTCCATCAGAACATACTTCAAACCAACTCAGACATCTCAGCCTCAACCATCAGCACATAATCCTGTGCAACCTTCTTCTTTAAGAGCAAAGAGGACAAAGACTGTACCTCAGACACAACAGAAAAGAAGGAAAATAATCTTATGACATGTGTCTGATGATGAAGAACAGGTTCCTCTTTCAGAACCTGTTGCAGTAGAAGCTGAGAAAATTTCTTCTCAGAAAGAACAGGAAACTGGGAGTTCTAGGCCCCTAAAAAGGCTTAGAAAATTATACTCTGATGATCAAGCTCACAAAGTCTCTCCACCAGAAAAGAGACTAAAGAAACAAAGAGCTAAAAGGGATATAGCTGAGTCAGTCTCAGAGGATGTGGAAGCAGCAGCTAAGGAAGGGGATCAGGAATCTCTGATCTCAAAGGAGCCAATTGTTATTGAATCCCTTCCATCTACTCAATCAGAATTTGCTGAAGCTACTGCATCTGCACCTCCACTGTCACCAATTCAAGATGAAGCAACTGCTTAAGCCAAAATATCTACACCTCCTATGTCTCCACTTAATGATCCATTACATGCTAAAGACTCAGGTACAAGTGCTGAAATTGATATTCATAACTTGGTTGTGCCTGAGGTTCTGTACTTGGAAGCTCCAACAACTAAAATCACTCCACCAACAACACCAATTTTGGATGCTGATTTAAATGCTGAAATTCCAACAACTCCTAGTCTGAATGCAGATTTTGATGATCAGACAATGGGTGGGCATCAGAATTTGGATGTTGATCAGACCTCAGTTGCAGATCAGCACTTAGAGGGTGATTTTGAAACCTCTATAGCCTCACATATAACGACTCGTGTATCTTTGAATTATTTAAATATGTGATTATTATGGAAATTATTAATTAAATAAAATATGTGTATTGGTTTTAACCGCTATATGTTGTTTGATTATTATCTATGTGTGATTTATGATGTATCGAGTTATCCGCGTGATTAATTAAGGAATTGTATTGAATTGTTTCACTTTTAAAGTGGAATTAATGCAAATTTATTTGCATAAATATTTGAAGTGTCTCTAAAATTGTTTTTATGATTTTATAATTACAATAATTATTTTTACGATTTTATAAAATGAGAAATCAATATTTTATTAGTTATTTATCTTTAAATGATTTTCTGATTACTTTTATTTGTAAAATCCATATTTAATTCTGAAATTCTTCAAAAATTATGAAACTCATATTTATTTAAATTTGGAATATTTCGAGAATTTTAAAATTATTTTGGAAATTTTTGAGATTAATTTCACCCGCGCGTTGATTCGTTTAATTGATAAAAGCGGGTATAAAGTGTGTTTTAAAAATTGTTTTAAAATTTCGAAAGTTACATTTTTATTTACTTTGGGATATTTATAACATTTTGAGATTATTTTCATATTTTTTTGGAGATTGTTTTATGTGCACCTCGGTCCGATAATTTTGAATTTTCGGGACAAATTGCTATTACAGGACACGTGTTCAATTCTTGTTACTCGTTTGATACGTGGCAGATGTATAAGAATTGGAAAACAAAACAAACAAATAAATAATATAGAAACCCCTGTACCCCTCCCTTCCCGTTGTACGCGCCTTGTTTCTCTCTGTTACTCTCTTATCTCTGTCCCTCGCCCTCTTGTTCCCCGTTTTCTTTCTTCCCGTTTCTTCCTTTCATCTCCGATGTTACCTCCGGAAGCTTTAATTCCGGTAACAATCCCAGCTTGTTCTAGTTCTGTTATGGTTCAGTTGCCTGCATAAATATATAACTATATATATATATGTATCTGTATGTGCTTCTGTGTGAATGGGTGTGTGTAATTATGTGTGTGTAACGGTGTGTGATTGTTGTGGTATGTGTTTGCTGTTTCCGGCTATGGTGGCGGCTGTTTTCCGGCTGTTTTCCGATAAGGCCGCGTTTGGTTCGCGTGCCTATGTTGACTGATTGTAATTTCGTTTTTAATTTCTATTCCAATTTTCTGCAGGGAATAATTTGATTAAAGATTCGTGAAATAATTTTATGCGGGGAAAATATTTTAAATTAATCGATGAAATTAGCGAAAGAGGTCCGATGTATCGGGAACCTACGAATTTTATCCCCGTTGGTGATGAGCTTCGGCGAGTCGACGATGGGCGGTGATGAATTAATTCTGAGTCCTATAATTATAAAACAATATTTAATATTTGATTCGTATCATTATTTTCGAATTGTAAATAGTCGGATATAATTATTAAGGTCCGAATTGGAAATGCGGGAGCGTATCCGATAATTATCGGGACGTCGAGTGAATATATATACTTATACTTTATACGAACTTAATTGTATGTTCTGGTGTACGTTCTGTCCAAAACTCAGTAACCCTAATTTCAATGACGAGTATACGTAATTTCTGAAAACGAACACTGAACCGATTTTGATATCGTGAACCCTAATTGTTGTTTGTGTTATTATAATATGAATGATTACGAGTCGGAATATGCTATCGTATGGGTAAGTGGTTAGCGAGGATATGTCAAGCATAACTGAGTGTCTAACATAGAGTATTTCGCCCCTGTAGGTTCTAGTCGGGAAACCGAAAGTGGACGTTGGACTAAAGATGACCTAGTAGTCAGTCGACGAGCTCAGTAGAGTTTCAACAGAAAAACCTGAGTGTCGGAGTCGAATCCAATGTGATCTAGTGGTTGGACGTTAAAGCCTGAGCGACAGAGTCGGCTCAGAGTTTATCCGTAATAGTTGTAAAGCCCTGTAAGGCAAGTACTTCTAAACCTTTTTCGAAATACAATGCAAATATTTTTAAATTCTCTCGTTACATATTGTTAAGTATTCAAAATAGTTTTGTTTTATATTAAAAATACCTTGAATCATACAACCTTGAACCCGAATCACATCATTTGATCTTTGAGCCATAAGCCTTATTCTTTGTAAACCATCCTTTGTTTATTTTCAAATACCAAACCACACCAATATGATACTACTTCCCAAATGTATAACTACCAAACACCAAACACTGGAACAAAATTGTTTAAAAACACAGAAACTTTTATACCCCAATCATTCTTTATAACATCAAAGAACTAAACCTTGCTAAATCATTATTCGTCTAATACTTGATCCTCTTACAGACTGAAAACCATTTCTTATACATATCCTGATATACCCTTGTGATATCCATGGGTTTCTTTACGTTTTTATTCAAGTGTTTAATCATCATTGATTATGATCTTGTTGTATCGAATTATATTGTTTATCATATTGAACTGCTTTAGAATTGGATAGTTTTTTATATATGGACCAGATTCGTGGTCAGACCATATCAATGGTCAAGTTAGGCCAATGTGTGCCTCGGATCTAGTAGTTAGAGCAGTGCTGTGTGCTTTGCTCGGGGTTAGTGCGTGACTGATCAATAGCCTAACCTTGGTTTTAAAACTTAAAATGAATATCCAATTCTAATGATTGTTTAGAAATAAACTTAATTCCTCTGAATCATTTTGTTTTATCATTGATTAACCTCAATTATTGTCATTGTGACTTGCTGAGCTAGTTAGCTCACTTTTGCGAATCTTTTTATGTATTCTATAGTTAAGAAAGATACGGTTGATAGCGAGGTTTCCCAGTTCAATGTACGAGCTAGGATTCCAGATTGAGTTGGATCGAGCTAGCAGGACCTTATTGCGGTAGTGAGATAGTAAGATTGTAAGAATAATTTTATTATCAGTTGTAAGTTAAATTAGTTGGGATTTGGTACGTTGTAAAAAAAGTTAAGGTTGTGGCTTGTTTTCATACTTTAACCTGTTGCGATCCATGGTTGTGTAAAGCAGGGTCATTGCAAATAGTATCTCCTTTACAGGTTTATATATTGTGTGTGTTGTGGACCCCAAACTTCTGACTCGGGTTTGGAGGGCGCCACAGGTTGGTATCAGAGCCACAGGTTATAAGTCACTGAAACAAGCCTAGATTGTCGGGATTGGGTAGAGGGTTAGGATTAGGAATATGAAATAGAAAGATAAGATATTGTGAGGTTGAGTGCGATTGTATAGTAGGTCTCCGACACGGTTCGTATTATGATTCGGGATTCTTAACTTGCGACGTGTTTTCCAGACAACGGCAATGGCAGATCCTGATTTCCCTGTATCGTTTGATCGTTTGGAGCTTTCTGTTCAAGGATCGTCATCTTCTCTCAGATTTGATTTGCACCTTGTTCCTCCATCAGTATTAATGGTACTACCTTCTGTTATGACAATCACACCTCTTCAAGCTATTCTACGTTATTCTACCACCTCTTGATACGAGACTACCTATTGAAGAACCTCCATCTGTTTATTCTTTTATTTACTGGACATTCGGCTGTGAGTGTATCTCTTTAGTTTACCCTACCTCCTGTTCTATACCTTTGGTTTAAAACTTGTCCTATGACGCAACAGTACCTACGAGGATGGATTTGAAAGCTACTGTAAATGGTGGGTACTTGAGATATAAATAAAGGTGAGAAGAAGTTTAGAAAGAAGATTCAAGGGTTCAGGAGGATAGCTGTTATCAGGTTAAAAGAAGTCATTAGTAGTTAGGCCACCCATGACTATATTGTGGAATGGACTATATGAGTTTTGAAAGAGAATTAGAGAAGAGTATTGATCTGGAGCTTTCCTAGGAGTTAGATAATGGTGTTATGACGATGTGATATATTTGTAGTAACAATGTGATGTGTCATCAGTGGACTTGTTGACTATTGGATAACCTGTTCTACTTAACGACTGCAAAGTTGATGATGGGAGCATTACCAGTATGAAAGTGTTGATGTGAAGCTACGAATACAATAACATGCAACAACAATTGAAGTGATCATCGATTAAGGAAGGCAAATGGACCCAATAAAGGAGAGAAGGTAGATTGAAGTGAATGGACCTTTATGTGATCGTTCCTTTAATTTGGTACCTTGTTATAGGTCGGAAGGACAACAACCAACTCATACAGTAAGGACAACCAGATTTATGATTTTCAAAATTTTAACAAGTTTTCGAAAAAGATTTTTCCTTACAAAATTTCTAAAAGCCTTTTCGAATAAAAATAAGTTTTAAACATTGGTTGTCAAGTTACTACTTGAGTTTCTTGTTTGTCAAAAGACCCGGATTACCTGGAAGGATACTTATTTTAGATTTAGTATTGTTAATTCAGAGGACAAAGTGATCCGCGATTATGAAGACGTTGATTATTCCTAACAGAAAGGTACAAATATTATTTGATAAGATTAACAACAGAATCAGCGTACGGAGCAATTACTCATCCAATTACTAGGACTATCCAAGTTCAAAGAATTCATTGATCTAACAGAAGCCTGAGTATGACTGAAGGAGATTGAGAAGATTTCCAGATTTTTCTAAAAGAAGAATATTATTAACAAAAGGATCGCTATATTGAATGATTCAGGGTTATTCTAAATTGAAAAGTGGAAACTTGAGGTTATCTGGTAGGGACGCCATTATGATTGAATTGTTAAAGTATTATACGTGTAGGTGCGATGTTAAAGACACAAGATGTGAGAAGTAAGAATCTACCATAATGCTTAATTTGTGAAGGCATTTCAACGTACTTTCTAAAGTTGTTATATGGAACAATGGGAATATGATCGAACAAGCTCGAAAGATGAATATAAGTGAAATGTGGATGGTAACCAATGGTATTGTTCTTGTCTTCAATATTAAAGCGTATATTCCTTTTTAATTCCTAAAAATGGATGAACTTCTTTTCTTAATAAACTCCTTATGATATCAAAAAGGAGGATATTGCATTCCTTTCAAATTTAATTGTTCCCCTCAAGTTTTGCTCTCTGATTGGGACAAACAGTGTTATGGTGAAACGCTTTGTTAGAATGACGAAGAGTCAGGTGGTACGCCACCTAGTCATGTGTTGTATGCCATATGGTATAAAAGACTAACCATCTTAAGTACCAATGTGGTTGTCTCATTCATATCCAAATCATTATTTCTTCTTCCTTTTCAACTTCAAGTTTATTGAACTATGAATCCTTCTAGTTATTTCGTTATACCGTCGTTCTTTGCAAAAGTTTTTCAAATAAATCAACATATTATGAACCAAGCGGACAAAGTTACAGCTACCTCTTATGCATGGGAAGGAAACAAGGGCAAATGGCGAGAATTGCAAATCACTAGCCCAGTTAAGGATACCCTAAGAGTCAAGAGAATCTACTCCAATAAGGAATACGCTTCGAGAACGAGAATTTGCGATTTTTCTGTGAAATATGTTATTTAGAATACGGATGTGGTGACGTGAATGATTATTGGGGATACCTTATGCGTTAAAGTATTGAAAGAGGTGGGAGCAACTTGATTGTTTAGCTCCCAAGGTTTTGTTGATAAAATGAATTACCCTGTTGAATTGATAAGATTATG
The DNA here is from genome assembly GCF_009905375.1 of Apium graveolens. NCBI lineage: Eukaryota > Viridiplantae > Streptophyta > Magnoliopsida > Apiales > Apiaceae > Apium > Apium graveolens. The sequence continues at coordinate 197,050,714 of NC_133655.1, read as the reverse complement.
ACTAAAGGACTAGTAAATTCAAGAACGTGTATTTGTTAAATAAGTGAGTACCAATGGTGGAATTGAGATTTCTGGCAATAAGTTGTGAAGAATCGATATCATTTAAGACAAGAGGATTTGACATTATTCTACGGAATGGATTAACTATTTAAGCATGATGCCCAGACAAACCGTCGTGATGAAGAGATAGTCTTGAAGACGTCAAATGAGAATATGATGAGGTATAAAGGAAGAAGGAGAGTAAAGAATTTGTTAACGATGATTATGGTGATCAAGATGTGAGCATTATGGTGATTATGAGATAAATAAAAGTCAGAAGCAAACAAAACTTGAAAAATTTATAGCAATTAAGGAGTTTCAAGGTATGTTTCCAGATGAGTTATCAACATTTCCTCCAAATAGAGAAATGAAGCTCGCAATTGACTTAACACCTGAGACGAAGCCAGTGACCAAGGCCTTACATAAAATGGCACCAGTTAAAATGAGGAAGATAGCAAAGAAGATGTAAGAGATGTTAGAAGAAGAAGCGATTAGACCCAGAGTATCCCATAAGGTGCACCATTATTATTTGTTATATGGAAGTATGAGGTTATGTGTGTCAACTAGCAAAAGCTCAACAAGTTTACTATCAAGAGTAAGTATCTGTTAACTCGAACTAATGATTTGTTTGATCAGATGAAAGGAGCAAAAGTATTTTCTAAAATTGATTTAAGATTTGGGTGTTACCAATTGGAGATTGAACCTATGGATATATCAAGGATAATTTTCAGAACTAAGTACTGCTGCTATAAAATTCTAACAATGTTATTTGGATTAACCAATATACCAGTAATATTAAGACTTGATGGACAGAATCTTTAAGGAATATCTGGACAAGCTGTATTTGTGTTACTTAAAGTCAACAAAGGACCATGCCAAGCAGTTAATGATAACTGGGGAGTCGAAGAAGAAAGAAGTTGTATATAAAGTTTGTAAAGTGAGAGCTTTGATAGTAGGAAGTATAATTCTTAGCATAAATAGTCAATGAGAAGGAGACCAAAGGGGATCTAGCAAAAATTAAAGTTATTTTGAATAAAGAAAGACCAAAAGCACCAACAACGGTAAGAAGTTTTACCATGGACCGGTTATTATTGAAAATTTGTGCAAGGTTCTTGAAAGTTGCAATACCTTTGACGAAGCTAACCAGGAAAAGCAAGAAGTTTATATGAAATGGAGAAGGGTGAAGAAAGTTTTGCGGAGTTAAATGAAAGAATGGTTACAACACCTACTTTATCAATTTGAAGGTATCAAGGAGATTTGGTAATTTATAGTGATGCTTCTCATAAGGGAGTAGGATTTGTGTTGATGCAGCACAATAAAGTTATTGTATATGCACCCAGACAACCGAAACCTTATGAGCAGAAGTATCCTACTCATAATTGGGACTAATAGTAGTAATATTTGTTTTTAAAGATTGGGAAACATGATATGTATGGAGAAGAGTGTAAGATATATACGGACCATAAAAGTTTGAAGTATGTACTCACGAGGAAAAGCAAATGTAGAGGCATGCGATAAGCAAAAAGGAGAGAACAAACATAGAAACTGTACCAGAAGAATTATCTATGAAATTTTAGAAGTTGGAGTTGGAAGTCAGATATATAATCCCAAGGAAACAAGGATGGGTAGTATGACCTTTCAGTCAGAATTGTTAAGAAAAGATAAGGAGATGTCAAGGGAAGATAATGGATCACAATGTTAACAGTTAGTAAGAGGAAGATTATGCACCCAGAAGAACGATCACGATATCCCTAGGTTTTCTTCCAGCACTTGGATGCTACAAGTAGAAGGACTAAGAAATAAGATCCCACAAGGAATTCACAATATAAAGTATTTAATTTATTGAAAAAATGCCAAAATATACGGAAATTTAAAGAAAAATAGTGATAACCAGGTATAAGAAGGAAATTTCAAAATGAATTAGGAAGTGTTGGGCATGTCAAAGAATTAAGACGAAGTATCGGAGGCCTAGTGGACAAGGCAGACCAAGGAATGGTTTTACAAGAAGCGAATCGTAAAGTGTACCAGTGATGTTGATGGAGAAAAGGAATGGAATTATGAGATTATGTACTGATTATCGGGAGTTGGACAAAACAACAAATAAGAATAAGTGACCCCTATAAAGAATTAATTACTTACGAGACCTAATTCATGAAGTGTGTTATGTTTTGGGGATTAACATAAGATCCGACCTGAGAACATATCAGAGATTACGATTGAAGTGAGTTATGAGCATTGCAAGCTCCAGTGATATTATGTGAGATAACAAGTGTATCAGTTGTCTATAAGGAATTAAGGAACAGGTTGTATAAAGAGTACTCAGATAAGTGAATTGTATTTATTGATAACATCTTCAGCTATTCAGGGAATAAGAGAGTCTATGTGAAATGCCCAAGGATTTTCCCAAAGATTAGAAGGAAAGTAGCTATACGTGAGACTTCAAGTATAAAATTTTGACAGAGGTTAATAAAAGATTCTGATTAATCCGTTAACAACTACCTAAACAAAGCCATATGATAACAGATGCCTTGTGCAGAAAGAAAGAATTGGATATGAACGAATTGGAAAGAGTGGAATATAAAGTTCAAATACCTAAAGGTGATAATAAGTGAATATATGATATTACTTTCCAGCCTTAACTAATGGAAAAAAGTAAGAGATGTTTAAATGTTTGGATACTAAGTTGAAAATGAGCACCGCCTATCATCCATAAACAAAAGGTCAGAGTGAGAAAGCGATTCAGGAAATATAAGGTATGTTGAGAGATTGAATTTCAAGGAAAACTGGGATGATCATTTATCATCAATGCCAGCTTTAGAATGCTACTTTACCAAGCCTTATGTGGACGCAAGTATAGGTCCCCACTTTATGGAAATAAAATGGATGAAAGGAAGTTATCAAATTCTAAGTTGATTGAGCACACCAAGGGCATAGTGATATTGATTGAAGCAACTTGGAGTAGACAAAGAAAGAAGGCGAAATTATATCAAGAGAGAGTATGAGTATAGAAATAGGACCAGTAGTGTTAGTACATGTTTCATCTTGAAAGAGACTGGATAAGTTTGAGTAGAAAGGGCAGGTTAAGTCCTAAAATTAATGAACCATTCGAGGTATTGATAAATATAGATAAAGCTGTTCATGAGTTGATATTACCGTTATAGCAGTATGTACATATAATGTGTTCTACGTGTCAATATTAAGGTGATAAGTATTAGATTCAAATGAAGTGATTGATTAGGAGCCAATGGGCTCTTGTCCAAGTTTGCTCTGCATATAGTGATCGAACCAAATTTTTTTTAACCGTGAAAGGCGAGTCCTTGGAAATAAGTGTATATCTATAGAGAATACGTTTGAAATCCTCGAGTAGAAGAGTCTACTTGGAAACTAGAGTCAGATATGCTTGACAAATATCCTCACTTGTGTAATTAGACCAGATTCTGAGGACAAAATCTTTTTAAGGGGGAAGGATATAACGACTCGTGTACTTTTGAATTATTTAAATATGTGATTATTATGGAAATTATTAATTAAATAAAATATGTGTATTGGTTTTGACCGCTATGTGTTGTTTGATTATTATCTATGTATGATTTATGATGTATCGAGTTATCCGCGTGATTAATTAAGGAATTGTATTGAATTGTTTCACTTTTAAAGTGGAATTAATGCAAATTTATTTGCATTAATATCTTTGAAGTGTCTCTAAAATGGTTTTTATGATTTTATAATTACAATAATTATTTTTAGGATTTTATAAAATTGAGAAATCAATATTTTATTAATTATTTATCTTTGAATGATTTTCTGATTACTTTTATTTGTAAAATCCATATTTAATTCTAGAATTCTTCAAAAATTATGAAACTCATATTTATTTAAATTTGGAATATTTCGAGAATTTTAAAATTATTTTGGAAATTTTTGGGATTAATTTCACCCACGCGTTGATTCGTTTAATTGATAAAAGCGGGTATAAAGTGTATTTTAAAAATTATTTTAAAATTTTGAAAGTTATATTTTTATTTACTTCGGGATATTTATAACATTTTGAGACTATTTTCGTAATTTTGGGAGATTGTTTTATGTGCACCTCAGTCCGATAATTTCGAATTTTCGGGACAAATTGCTACTACATGACACGTGTTCAATTCTTGTTACTCGTTTGATACGTGGCAGATGTATAAGAATTGGAAAACAAAACAAACAAATAAGTAATATAGAAACCCCTGTACCCCCTCCCTTCCTATTGCACGCGCCTTGTTTCTCTCTGTTACTCTCTCATCTCTGTCTCTCGCCCTCTTGTTCCCCGTTTTCTTTCTTCCCGTTTCTTCCTTTCATCTCCGATGTTACCTCCAGAAGCTTTAATTCTGGTAACAATCCTGGCTTGTTCTAGTTTTGTTATGGTTCAGTTGTCTGCATAAATATATACCTATATATATGTATCTGTATGTGCTTCTGTGTGAATGGGTGTATGTAATTATGTGTGTGTAACGGTGTGTGATTGTTGTGGGCTGTGTTGACTGTTTCCGGCTGTGGTGCCGGCTGTTTTCCGATAAGGCCGCGTTTGGTTCGCGTGCCTGTTTTGACTGATTGTAATTTCGTTATTAATTTCTATTCCAATTTTCTGCAGGGAATAATTTGATTAAAGATTCGTGAAATAATTTTATGCGGGAAAAATATTTTAAATTAATCGATAAAATTAGCGAAGGAGGTCCGATGTATCGGGAACCTTTGAATTTTATCCCCGTCGGTGATGAGCTTCGGCGAGTCGACGGTGGGCGGTGATGAATTAATTCTGAGTCCTATAATTATAAAACAATATTTAATATTTGATTCGTATCATTATTTTCGAATTGTAAATAGTCGGATATAATTATTAAGGTCCGAATTGGAAATGCGGGAGCGTATCCGATAATTATCGGGACGTCGAGTGAATATATATACTTATACTTTATACGAACTTGATTGTATGTTCTGGTGAACGTTCTGTCCAAAACTCAGTAACCCTAATTTCAATGACGAGTATACGTAATTTCTGAAAACGAACACTGAACCGATTTCGAGATCGTGAACCCTAATTGTTGTTTGTGTTATTATAATATGAATGATTACGAGTCGGAATACGCTATCGTATGGGTAAATGGTTAGCGAGGATATGTCAAGCATAACTGAGTGTCTAACATAGAGTATTTCGCCCCTGTACGTTCTAGTCGGGAAAACGAAAGTGGACGTTGGACTAAAGATGACCTAGTAGTCAGTCGACGAGCTCAGTAGAGTTTCAACAGAAAAACCTGAGTGTCGGAGTCGAATCCAATATGATCTAGTGGTTGGACGTTAAAGCCTGAACGACAGAGTCGGCTCAGAGTTGATCAGTAATAGTTGTAAAGCCCTGTAAGGCAAGTACTTCTAAACCTTTTTCGAAATACAATGCAAATATTTTTAAATTTTCTCGTGACATATTGTTAAGTATTCAAAATAGTTCTGTTTTATATTAAAAATAACTTGAATCATACAACCTTGAACCCGAATCACATCATTTGATCTTTGAGCCATAAGCCTTATTCTTTGTAAACCATCCTTTGTTTATTTTCAAATACCAAACCACACAAATATAATACTACTTCCCAAATGTATAACTACCAAACACCAAACACTGGAACAAAATTGTTTAAAAACACAGAAACTTTTATACCCCAATCATTCATTATAACATCAAAGAACTAAACCTTGCTAAATCATTATTCGTCTAATACTTGATCCTCTTATAGACTAAAAACTGTTTCTTATACATATCCTGATATACCCTTGTGATATCCATGAGTTTCCTTATGTTTTTATTCAAGTGTTTAATCATCATTGATTATGATCTTGTTGTATCGAATTATATTGTTTATCATATTGAACTGCTTTAGAATTGGATAGTTTTTTTTTATATATGGACCAGATTCGTGGTCAGACCATATCAATGGTCAAGTTAGGCCAATGTGTGCCTCAGATCCAGTAGTTAGAGCAGTGATGTGTGCTTTGCTCGGGGTTAGTGCGTGACTGATCAGTAGCCTAACCTTGGTTTTAAAACTTAAAATGAATATCCAATTCTAATGATTATTTAGCAATAAACTTGATTCCTCTGAATCATTTCATTTGATCATTGATTAACCTCAATTATTGTCATTGTGACTTGCTGAGCTAGTTAGCTCACTCTTGCGAATCATTTTATGTATTCTACAGTTAAGAAAGATACGGTTGATAGCGAGGTTTTCCAGTTCAATGTACGAGCTAGAATTTCAGATTGAGTTGGATCGAGCTAGCAGGAGCTTATTGCGGTAGTGAGATAGTAAGATTGTAAGAATAATTTTATTATCAGTTGTAAGTTAAATTAGTTGGGATTTGGTATGTTGTAATAAAAGTTAAGGTTGTGGCTTGTTTTCATACTTTAACTTGTTGCGATCCGTGGTTGTGTAAAGCAGGGTCATTGTAAATAGTATCTCCTTTACAGGTTTATATATTGTGTGTGTTGTGGACCCCAAACTTCTGACCCGGGTTTGGAGGGTGCCACATCACACACTGTTCTTCTATCAGAGGATGATTCTGTAAGCTCTGTAAGGTCTGATGCTGACAATGCTGAAAATACTGAAAATACTGGTGAAGTTGCTACAAATGTAAATGCTGATGCAGCTGGTCCATCTGGACATGCACCTCAACAAGCTCCATGTAAAGCTGATTTGATCAAAAAGTTTGTTAGAAGGGATGCACCAGTACCTTGGAGTGAAACTCCTAGAGGAAAGGAGTGGACTAAGGAATGGAACACAGTAAGTTTTGTTCCTAATGAAAAAATTCTTGCTGAGCACCTGGCTAAGGCTGATGAAATGCTACTAAATGATGATTTCAAGGCACAGCTGAGAGTTACTGCATTGAGTACAAGGCACCTTCAAGGTCAACACTCAACAACTCATGCCAAGGTGAATAAAATTCAAGAAATCTTGATCCAACAAGATATGAATGTGAAACTTGAAAAGAACAGATTTTTCAAGCTTACCTTTGACAGAATTGCCAACATTGAGAAAACTCAGGAGAAGCAACAAACTCAAATTGATGAAATTCTAAAGAATCAAACTTCTCAGCAATCATAACTCAATGAAATCCAATCCTCAGTGGAATTGCTTGTCTTTCTGCTTTTACCTGCTGATGCCAAAAAGGGGGAGAAAGTAATTAAGTCCAAATGCAAGTCTATCAAAACACTGAAGGGAAAGGATGATGAAAATGAAGACCAGGGAAACATTGAAAGAAGTAGAGGTCAAGGTCAAGGCAAAGGATTTTCATGAAGTAAAGCTAGAATTACAAGTCAAGGAATAAGTTCTGATGCTGAAAGAAGAATAAGTTCTGATATTGGCAAAAGGATAAGTTCTGGTGATCATCTGGAAATTGATGAAGAAATTTCTAAAAAGCTATTCCTAAAGGAGAATCCAGGCATGGATAATAAAAGCCTGAAGGAAGAGGAAGCTAGACTCATGGCTGAAAATGTTAACTTCAAGTTTAAAGCTTCTGTTATTGAAAAGAAACCACCACAACCTAAGGGCATTATGATAAAAGAAAGGTCAATTTCTGAGGCAACCAAAGCCAAATCATAAGTGGAGGTAGATCCTAGATCCAAGGGCAAAGAAAAAGTTGATGAACCTGTAAAGGTTTATATGCCAGTCATGGATGAAGAAATAACTGATGCGGAAGAAGATACTAGTCTCATTTTAAAGAAAAAGAAAAATATTCAAACAACCTCTGACATTGCGCATGTTGTTCAAGATCAGGACTTAGTGAATGCTGATATTCAATTGAAGCAAGCAACCTCTGACAAAGCTCAAGTTGGCTTGATATCAGAAGATAAGGAAAAGGAAACCTCTGACATTGCTCATATTAAACCTTCAAAGACACTATTACCAGGATTCACCAATGCTAAACAGACTCAACCTTTGAACACTACATCAAGTGGTTTTGAAGTAAGAGTTGTTCAAGGAAAGGAAGCAAAAGATAAATCTAGATTGGGTAGTTCTAAAGAAAGAAGAATGATCAACATTACCAATGATCCAACTTCCTTGAGTGAACCAGGTGTTGGTGCAACTCCTGAAAGATTAAATCGACTTGAATCTGTACAGATGGTTTACCATACCATTTTGAAAGAACATATCTTGTTATATTTTATGACAGATGGAAGGGTATACCATATCAGGCAGAATGCTATATCACTGAAGTATTTTGAGGAACTGGAATATGTTCTATTCCTACTTCAAGTGAAAGACAGATTAACAGGTAGTGCTGCAGGTTATTTAAAGTCACAAATTCAAAGACAAAAGAAGCTTTATTCTGTAAAGTCTGACAGCACATACTGTCTCAAGTACAGAGATCACAAAGGTGATATTGTCGAAATGAAGCCTAACTCTGCTAAGATCATAACTACTTTTCTGGGTTATAAGGCTGTGGAATTTAATCTAGAGTCTGACAAGGCATATCTGATCAGACTAGATCAGGAGATAAGAAAAGCTAAGATAAATGATCTCAGAGCAGCTATTTTTCAAACTGGTGAAGATACAACTGAATTAAAAGATGCAAAAAGGAGACTGGTTAATGAACTTGAATATGCTGAGAGAAGTCTTTTGAAGAATTATCTCAGAACAACTCCTGACATTCAAGAGATCAAAAAATGAAGAAATTGAAGCCAAGTCAAAGATCTACAACTGCTTAAATTCTGAAGTGTATACAGACTGAAGCTGATATCAGATTTTAAGGATGGTAAAGCTATAAGGACTGTAAGTTATAGTTATCTAGTCAAATTCTCATGCATTTGTACTTAATGTTTTTGACATCATCAAATATATGTTGAACTTGTATATTATGCTAATTTACAAGTTGGGGGAGATTGTTAGATATATTTGTGATATCATGGCTAATATGATTTGTGTTTAGTTTACAGATCTTACTTAACAGGACAAATCAGGACTTAACTGGAAATCAATACTTATACTGAAGTCAGAACTTAAGATATCAGGACTTAAGTTATCAGAACTTAAGCTATCAGGAGATATGCATCAGAAGATAATATCAGAACTTAAGGAGACTTTCAGATAAGGAAGGCGGCTGATTGAAAGGAAAGAAAATCAAGACAAATACAAGAAGAGATATGCATGGAGAAGAATTCTATGAAGAATAGAATACTTGGAAGAAAAGATAACTGATTGATAAATTTTTAGGAAGCAGAATTATATTCCATATCAATTAGAAATTATCTTGTAACTGTGTGTCTATATAAACACAGCATAGGGTTTACTCTATATGAGTTATCATTATCGAGATACATTATTTATTGTAACCCTAGCAGCTCTCGTGATATTTGTTCATCACTGAGAGATGACAGTTTCATATTGTAACAGAGTTTATTGTGTTGAATAAAATATGTGTTCTGTTACTTGTGTTATTTAATTCGATTTGATTGTGCTATACACTGTATTCAACCCCCTTCTATAGTGTGTGTGTGTGACCTAACAAGAAGCACTATTCCAGTTTTTGACTTAGTAATAAGATACACAAAGTAAACCTAACCAAGCTCAATATAAGAATTTGCTTGTGTTAAAAGATTTCCACATAAACAATTACTTCAAACATGGGATCTTTAGTATATTAGAGATTACTAGGTCAACATCTAGCATAGTTATCCTCATTGGATTGAATAGTCACAGAAACATTCATATCACTATCAGAGATTAGAAATTCACATCAGACAATAATCAGCACTTAGGAAAATTTCAATTTAAGTACAGAATTCACAAAGACAGTAATATCTGTAAATACTGGTCATAAAGTCTGATGTATCAGAACATAAACTAAGCAGATTTAGAGAAAGAACCTGAAACCATTCCAAGTTCATTTACCAGTCTTGTAAAAGTAGCTTTACACAGTGGTTTTGTGAAGATATCTGCTAGTTGTTGATCTGTTGGAACAAAATGCAATTCCACTGTACCTTCCATCACATGTTCCCTTATGAAGTGGTACCCAATGATGATGTGCTTTGTCATTGAGTGCTGAACTGGATTACCTGTCATAGCAATAGCACTTTAATTATCACAGTAAATAGGTATTTTAGAAAATTCTAACCCATAATCCAGTAACTGATTCTTCATCCAAAGAATCTGTGCACAACAGCTTCTTGCAACAATATATTCTACCTCTGCAGTTGATGTGAAAATTGACTTTTATTTCTTGCTAAACCAAGAAACTAATCTGCCTCCAAGAAATTGGAAGCTTCCACTTGTGCTTTTCCTGTCAATTTTGCACCCTGCAAAATCTGCATCTGAGTAACCTATTAGCTTAAAGTCTGATTCCCTAGGATACCACAATCCTAGATCAGCTGTACCCTTAAGATACTTGAAAATTCTTTTCACAGCTGTTAAGTGAGGTTCTATTGGATCTGCTTGAAATCTTGCACAAAGACAGGTAGCATACATGATATCAGGTCTACTTGCAGTTAGATAGAATAATGATCCAATCATACCTCTGTAATCAGTAATATCTACTGATGTACCAATATCCTTATCCAATTTTGTTGCAGTGGCAATGGGAGTGGATGCACTTGAACAATCTTGCATTCCAAATTTCTTCAACAAATTTTAGGTGTACTTAGATTGACAAATAAAAGTTCCTTCTTCATTCTTCTTGACTTGAAGGCCCAGAAAATAACTAAGTTCTCCCATCATACTCATTTGATATCTTGACTGCATTAGCTTGGCAAACCTTTTACAAAGTTTGTCATTTGTAGAACCAAAAGTGATATCATCAACATATATCTGTACCAAAAGTAAGTCTTTTCCATGGTTGAGATAGAATAAAGTTTTGTCAATAGTCCCTCTGTTAAATCCACTTTCCAGAAGACACTGAGCTAAAGTCTCATACCATGCTCTTGGAGCTTGCTTAAGGCCATAAAGTGCTTTGTCAAGCCTGTAGACATGATTAGGAAATTTTGAATCTACAAAACCTGGAGGTTGTTCAACATATACCTCTTCCTCCAATTCTCCATTGAGAAAAGCACTTTTTACATCCATTTGAAAGACTTTAAACTTTTTGTGAGCAGCATAAGCCAAAAATATCCTTATGGCTTCCAATCTAGCAATTGGTGCAAATGTTTCATCATAATCAATATCCTCCTGTTGAGAGTAGCCTTTTGCAACCAGTCTTGCTTTATTCCTTGTAATTATGTGTAATAACCCCAATTTTTGGAATTTTTGAAACACTGATGAATATTAACTTTTGATGATGATGCTGATTAAGGAAAATTATCAGACCACGCTATATAGGAGTACTGTTATGGAAATTCTAAGATCGTATTAGTATTCCATAAAGTAAATGAGTGTATGTAAAGGTCGTTAGAATTCGAATCCGGACACTTTGATTTTTCCCGAAAATCCACCAGATACCGAAAGAATTGAGAATAAGGTAATATAATTAAAATGATTTTTAATTAAGGATTATAAGAGAGGATCATTAAATGAGTATAAAATATTAGGAAAGGTTTAGGGGAACCCAAGTAATAAGATCCCGGATATGATCCCTCAAACGATGAACGGAAACGAAAGTTAAGCGAACAGTAAAACAAATGAACGATCAAAAGACAATCTTGTACAAGAAGCCAAGGAGTATGACATCATCAAACCACAAGAAAGAGACATGTGTTAAAAGATGACACAAACAAGATGACACAATCAAGATGACATAAGCATGACAAATGGATATGTTTAGTTGGTTGAATGTGAGCCAAGTATTATTTACCATGGTAAATTTTTAATTAACAAAGCAAGAGAAGCAACCAAGCAAAATCATAACACACAAAATTGGAAGTTGACTTTGCCTTTCAAGAAGAAAGCTCTCGGCCAAAACAAACCCATCAACTTCAAACTCCCATATCTCCTTCAATACTCACTCAAATGTTGTTTTCTATAGCTTGTTGGAAAGGTATTGAGATGGCCTACAACTATTGTTCACAAGTCTCATCCAAATAAGCAAGGTAAGACCCTCATTTTTACAGTTCTTTCAATCGGACTTTTAGAAACTTCAAAACCTAACTTTGTGTTCTTGATTTCTTTGGAAAGATCAAGCTTGTAGGAGGCTCCCTAAGGTTTCCTAGCAACTTAACACCTCCAAAGGAAGGTATAAACTTCAAACCCTAGCCTTTACTTTGATTATTAGTGAGTTTGATGGTTGGTTTTCTAAATGAGAAGCATGACCTTTGATTATTAGTAGTTTGATTTGAATTTGGAGTGATTTGGAGAATTAATCTTGTTATAGTTAATAAAACATGATTGTTGTTGGTTGAGATGAAGAATCTGAAGAATAAGGACTGGTATAGTATTATTTAGTTGAGGTTTTGATGTGTTAATGATTGTGGGTTGTTTGGTGAGGTTTTGGTGTAGTGGGAAACTTGGAAAACTCGTAAACATAGCCGTCGTAATGCCCGTTTTCCTTAGACTGTTGTATATGAATCTCGGACCAGATAACTCACTGACCAATCTGTAACTTTGCCATGTTTAGCTAGATTATGTAGTAAACTTCGTTTTGATATGTGGTTCGCTTGAATCCGATGCGGTTTAGGAGAAATGACCGTTTTAAGTAACGGCATTTCGCGAACGAACCATTTCCCCTCGTCTTACTTTGAAACCTTGTTTAAGGCCCCTAAAAGACTAATTGGATTACGAAACAATTATGTAAGATGGATTAGGAAGTTGGTAAAGTACTCGCGAAAGAGTCGCCTTAAAATTTGTAACGATTAATTTATTAAAATTGGTGGAGCCGAGGGTGTGTGAACAATTAACGCAAATCGTTAAGCGTATAAGCAAACGTTAGGGTCTAAGTAGATAAAGTCTAGTTTCTTAAGTGACCGTGGTTTAATTCCGGCTTATGTTGTTTTTCATAGGTTACCAGACCCACTCTAAGCTTCAGTCTACCCCGGAGCACTCAGGCAAGTTTTCTACCCGTATAACTGTTGTTGTGATGTATATATGTATATGTATTATCTTGTGATAAGTGCATGATTATTATTAGAAAAGTCTTGCGATATATTGGAGCATGTGATATGATATTTATATGCATGCCTGTTTCATAATCTTGATATTCTTTTATCAATTCAAATGCTTATAAGTTGCATAATACCTATGCTAGAGATAAGCAGTAGTTGCGTATACCCTTAGTATAGCGGACCCGAAGGTGAACATTTTTCTAAACCGGGAGTCGATGTTCCCGAGTATAGTATATGTATATATATATAAATAGTTTTCAAAACTATTAATCGAATAAGGTTTATTCGATAACTTTATTTTAGTTAATGAATATTATTTTGAATATTCATTTGAGGACTTATGACTCCGCTTATTTTTTTTAATGAATATTATTTTGAATATTCATTCGAGGACTTATGACTCCGCTTATTTTATTTAATAAATATTATTTTGAATATTCATTTAAGGACTTATGACTCCGCTTATTTTATTAAATAATATTCTTTATTTTATTAAAGAATAATATTTCGATAATCAAACTTATTTTCGATTATTCAAATAAAGATCGTACTTTCGTATAAGTATATCTTTGGTTATTTATTATTCATTTCAAGTATGAGTTTTAAAACTTCTACTTCAATTATTTTTATAAAGATTATCCTTATGGGAATATTATTTAAATAATAATATTCAGATATTTTCTAACATATCGGGAATGACTTATTTTATTAAGTCATCATTACTCTAAACATTCTTTAAAATATTTTCGAGTCTTCAAAATGATTTTAAAAGTTAGAGCGGATCGCAAAACTCATTTTTAGATTTAAGATCTTCCTTTCGAAGGGGATTTAAATACTCACTCAAAACCTGAGGGATCCGGCTCTGTGGTGTATTTTCTGCTCGCAATGAGGTTGCTGTTTTGAGAAAATATTTTGATTACTTGCCCAATGTTCGGGAAGTAAGTCCATCTATTTGAGTCGGCATAAGCAACATGGGCTCAATGGGCGTCCATGAAAGTGTAAGTGGCTCAGTGGGAGTCCATCAATGCGTAAGTGACTGAGTGGCAGTCCAGCATAGGTCCTAATGCGGCCAGGGTGATGACCAGTGGGGAATTCGTCCATCTAGTAGTAGAAAAGGTTACTTATTGGCATCTTTGCCTGATCAACAAGATATCAGGTTTATGCCAAAATTCTCTGCTTTCGAAATTTATTGGATATGACAACTCTGTTTATACTTTTCATGATAGAGGTTTTCAGGGAATGTATGACATATATATATAGGTGTATATATATATCGGGACTTAAATGAAGTATCTCGTAACTTCATTTCTTTTTAATGATATTTCAAAGATTGAATCTATTCAATTCTTATCTTGTAGTCTCATCTATGTGATGAACTTTTGAAACTGATTATACCTTGAACGGTGGTAGTTCAAGTAGTATTCAGAAAAGATATAAGTATATTGGAGTATCTCGTAACTTTATCTTTTCAACTTATATCTGGTTAATGATTATCTTATGCATGACAAGGATTTTCAGAAAAACGTTGAGACAAGGTTAGATATATAAGATCACCTTGCAACAATATTTTATACAGTTATAAACTGGAACTCTGTGTATATTATACATGTCAGAGGATTTCAAAGATTTTGAAAAGTATATATGTATATATATACTGAATATTTTGCGACTTGGTCGCGTTACGATATCAACTTTGTTCATTTCTTCTTGACCAAGACTTTCATGAGTACTATGAGAATGCTCATATATTGTTAATTATTATACATATTATTTCGGTGGGCTTTTTTCTCACCCTTGCTTTCTTCTTTCATCACACAACAACAGATAGACAAGATGAACAGGACCAAGCTCCCAATTCGTGAGCGGATAGGAAACGTTTCGCAGTTTTCTGTAGGCGTTGATGCCGTTGTAGCTGAGGTAGGAACTACCAATAGGCTAGGCTTTTAACTTTTGATGTACCAGACTTATGTATATTTATGAATTGTAATAATGGCAAAGAATATGTAAATTTATTCAGAAACCCTTTTGAGTTGTAATGGCTTATAATTGTGGAATAAAATGACTTGTGTTATTTTTGGATATTCATCTCTGAGACTATAACTTGTGGTGTGTGTGTGTATTGTGGGGTCACAGTACGCAGTAGTTGGTTGTTTATTAAGATTAAGTGTTATTAAGGGAAATGGAACTCATGACAACCCGGATCCCCGACCCCGGATTTGGGGGTGTTACAGAAATGGTATTAGAGCTAAGCATTATAAACCTCAGAGATGATGCATCGTTAAAATGATAAGTTCACTAAGATAATAAGAACTCTTGCCAAGTTCATAGTCGAACTACCTAACGTAGTACTGACAGTTAAAACCCTTATGGGAACCCTTATAAATATCATGATAGAAGCGTAGTTCGTTATCGTATATGGTAGTGGGACTTCGAACCCTGAAGTTCAAAAGCAATAACACGATGATGTTTTACTATATATTGGGGATCGGATTGTGGATCCAATGGAGCACCCTAATGAGGGACCAGATGATGTTCATATTAAGGATGTAGCAGTTGAGGATGTTATCCCAGAAGGGATTGTTGCTGAAGAGGATCCCGTGGGAGATCCTGACAAAAATGAGAAAGGACCGTTGAGGAATCGATGATCGCGGTTAGGGCGACTACCAGAGGTAGGATTGGCCGGTTATTACCGTAGGTTCATTCAAGTTTGCAAAGATAGCAACCCCTTTAACGCGGCTTACTCGTAAGACTGAGAAGTTCGAATGGACAGAGAAATGCGAGAACAACTTTCAAGAACTGAAGCAAAGATTGGTGACGGCCCCTATGTTGGCGTTGCCGAATGGAAAAAGGAGATTTTGTGAATTGTAGTGACGCTTCGTATAAGGAATTAGGGTGCTTCTTATACAACATGACAAGGTAATCACGTACGTGTCAAGACAATTAAGGGAATATAAAATTTGATATTCCCCCATGATCTTGAGCTCACGACAATAGTTTTACCCTAAATATTGGAGGCACTACTTGTATGGAGAGAAGTGCGAGGTTTACGCAAACCCCAAGAGCTCAAGTATATTTTTACGCAGAAAGAGCTCAACATGCGCCAGAGGAGGTGGTTAGAGATAATCAAGGTTTATGATTATGAGATTATTTATCAGCCAGGTAAAGCCAATGTGGTGGCTGACGCCCTTAGTAGAAATGAGAGACTCAAGATGATAATGTCTTCGGGAGAGTAGATAAAAGATTTCGAGAAAATGGAAATAGAAGTGAAGGTAACCGGAGCCGGTACCGAAAAGCTGTTTGAGATCGCAATACAGCCTGAATTATTAGAAAAGATCAGATTGTGACCAGAAAAAGTGATGAATGAAGGCAGAGAGCCAATGACATGAGAAGAGATCAATACTGAGAAAGATGATAAGGGAATAATGAGGTATTCCGACAAAAATTGGGTTTCAATATTTAAGAGCTTAAAGATGAGATCTTAGATGAAAGCCCTAGTTTGAGGAATAAGATTTAGAGCAAACCCCGAATGTGATAGTCAGGGAGGTCCTCATCAAAATAGAAGGAACCTATAACATAACGAAGTGGAAAATGAGGATTTAAAACATGTAAGATGACCCCGATTATGGGGAGGAGGAGGGAACGTTCATACTAAGGAAACAGAAGTCGAGTAAGGAAAGGAGACCCGAGACGGTACTCCTATATGGCAATTCATGGTCCCGTCTAAACAAAACTTAGACTATTATCCCCAACCACCACCCTGAGGAAATAATGTGGTGAGAAATTCTTTCAGGACCTTTAAGTCGCTGAGCTCTCAGAGTTCCAAGGAACAAGCTAACCCAGTCGAGGCAAGAGCCTGGCTAAAGGAAATATAGGAATCATTTGAGATTCTAAATGATTGACGAATCACAAAAAACTGTTTTTATCACTTACCCTCCTAAGAGAGAGGCCACCCACTGGTGAAAGGCCAAGAAAGGCACGGAGCCAAAGGTTAGAATAAACTGATTAAAGTTTAGTCAATTGTTTTCGGGAAAGTACTTCCCAATGTTATGGAGGTAGTGTAAAAGCTTTAGAGCCAGGACAAAGGTGGACGAGTATGATGAATTATGAATCTAAGTTGTAAAAGTTGTCAAGATTCATTCTGAGGACAAGAATCCCAGAACGACATGATGTTTGAAGTCAATGATTGGTGGGTTCATGAAATGATTGTAATAGAAAGGAAAATAAAAAGAAACTGAAGTGGAAAGGAATATAAAGGCAATAGAGTTTGAGGAACGATAAGGGAGTTGGGTATGAGGAAACCCTAAAGACTCGTAGCAATAGAAATAGAAAATTATGTAATCGTCAGGATGAGGGTAATTCACCATGAGTTAAAGTTGATGGTTGAAGGCATAAGAGATACATATATTTTATTCCCTTTAAGTTGGGAGGATTCGAGGAAACCTTGAGATAGTTCGAAGGACAAATAATGAGACGCGGATAGACTGAGGAGACAAGAAAATAAGAAATTAGGAAATTGGATGAAGGAAGTGACCTTCAAGAATGTGAAGTGTAAGACCGGTGGCTTGATACCCAGAAAGGGAGATGCCAGGTATAAAAGATATCCCAACATTGAGATGACTATTGAGATAAATAAAAGAGGTAAATGAGTAGTTAGAACTAAAAAGTTCACGTTGAACACGACCAATATCTTCTAGAACATCCCTGTTATCATTACTAAATCAGGCAAGAAAAGCGAATAACCATTGTTATCTTTTGGAGGCCATATGGATTGACCTAAATTTGAATAAGGATGCTATTGTGAAATTTGGTATAGACTATCGAGGTGGAAATGATTGAATAAGATACCCTTATCAGGGATATATGACTTGATTTATCCATGGAAGGATGTAAGTACCTTTTTAAAGGTGAAATTAAGGATAGAACCTCGATAACTTGAGATGAACCATGGGGGGAATGCATAAAGGTTGGCATTTCACCCTTAATGGGAACATTATGAGTTTGGGTGGTACAGAATGAAGGACTAAGGCAACAACAACTTTTAAAGATCAGTGGAGAAAGTTTTTAGAACTATATAGACAATGGTTCTAGTATTAGTAAATGGTATCTTGATATGCCATGTACCTAGGGGGTACAGGATGAAGGATTTAAGGATAACCTTAGAGGTTTTACAAGGAGAAAGGTAATATTCAAAGTTCTCAAGAATAGAAATTTTGATAAAGAAAATATGACGTAATAATAATGCCAAATGGGGCACATGTTAAACTATGAGAAAGTATAGCTTGAACCAATGAAGGTCAAGATTGGTAAAAACAAGAAGGACCTAAGATAAAAGATGTCCTAAGTATGACCGAGAGTCAGTCATGACAATGTTAACCTCTAAAGACCGAGGCAATAACTTTTGGAAAAAAATGGTGATATTTTTTTCTCACCAAAGCGTAAGGAATAGCGTTTTTGCACAAGCATTGATTGGAAATAAGGTAGAAAATTTAGTTGGAGATCGTTCAAAAGACATTGATTATAAGGAACTATTACTATCAGGAAAGGCCAATAAGGTGGCGACACTCTAAGTGTAAGAGAGAAATTATAGGCGCTCGTGCCGGAGGAATATAGTGATGATGGTTAAAGCCATGAAGGTTGTATTATGGTGTGAAAGATTGACATTCCTTCTGATGATTGTGCGATACTCAACCGTAATAGTAGTTTGGTAAAGATTTAATTCATGTAGCGCTGTGAGCGGGCTACCTATCTTAGAAGGTCCTATCTTGAGATAAGCCAGGACCATGTTACGAAAGGACTAAATGAACTTTTGAGCTTCATGTCTCCTAATAAAGACATATGGTTAATAATGGTATTAGCCTGCTATCGTTGCTTTCATTGAAACTCTTCTGTAATTTTATCTGCTTCATGTCATGTATGTACGTCAGGATCAGGAGTGTTCTTCATAAATCATGAATGGTGATTATGTTACCTCCTTAGAAGGATTCGATACGATATGTATGGACTCCGTATGGTTAGCTATTAAGATTTCATGGAAAACGAATCACTACAGTAGGTCAATGGTGGACCATAGTAATGCAGGAATGATTTTGCGACTAATGAGCCGATTAATTACAACCGTGAGAGTTGTATTGGAATGGATGTTGAGATAGAGTACCACTAATCGGGTCGTGGTGATGTATAAGTTATTATTGATAGACCAACTAAGCTGAACATTTACCTATGATATATTTATTCCTTCTTATCGATAAAGAGTAGTATTACTATACGAAGAAGGTTGCGGTATAACAATGGATTCTAGTAACTATGATGTCTAGAATGAAATCCGAGATTCGATTTTCGCTGTCGAGGGAGTTTCAACGGTGATTGTTTATAAGCTCGAGCAAGAGCATGGGTCCATATAATGATGGACGGAATAGTGAAAGATTCAGGAACATGAATCGCGATGCTATAATACTTGATGTTGAGATATATACATATATATATTTTTTGTTCTCCTGTGATAAACCTCTATAGTTCAGAGGTAGATTCCAAGCCAGATGTTTTGTGGCAATATTTTTATATAATTCTCTTAAATTCTTTCTTTTCTCTTCTTTTCATTTTCGTGTAAACTGAGAAGAATAACCCTTCCAGAAGTGGAGGTATTACCGAATGACTATCTATCTGTGTGATAGAAGCCTAGTAGGATACCACATGTTGTTTAATTGCTTGTCAAGTGCTAAAGGTTGGCCACCTTCTATACTAACTATGCAATAGAACAAGTGTTCATGATCATAGTGATCTCTCAATAAATTCTTTTACTTCTATATGATTGATCAAACTTTGGGAGATGGAAGCAGCTAGAGATGAAGTGGTATTAGTACAGTGGTATTCCGAATCTAACGCATTCGTGATACTAAGGTTAACGCGGTTATTAAAAGGTTATAGAACGCTAACGAGCAAAAGTGTAACCGGTATAATATTAGGTACGGAAGATAGTAACGATTACAAACTAGAAAAGAGTGGGTATTGAGAAGCAAAAGCTATAATGCTAGAAGCTATGATGAGAGTTTGTGCAATAGACTTGAAAGAATTTGGAATGATCAATTATCGCGGATTGAGTTTTCTTACGACAATAGATCATATATCATTATCGAGATGTCGCCTTATGAGATCCTTGAGGGAAGACAATGTCGATCTCCCTTATGTTAGGATAAAGTTGTAGAGCGCAAGATGCTCGGACCAGCAGCAGTCCAAAGGACCAAGGATATAATAGATCTAATCAGAGGACAGCTGGTAGTAGCCCAAGATGGACATAAGAAGTACGCTGATTTGACAACGAAAGGACAAGGAGTATGAAGTAGGGGACCTAGTGTTGTGAAAGGTATCCCCTTGGAAAGCCTTGGAAAGGGTTGATGAGGTTCGGAAAGAAAGGAAAGCTAAGTCCATGATTTGTTGGACCCTTGGAGATATTAAGACGTATTGGGAAATTAGCATATGAGCTAGCCCTACCCCCGAACCTGTAGCAAGTTCATAACGTGTTCCACGTATCAATGTTAAGGAAGTGTAATCCGGATGCCAGAAAAATAGGGGCATATGAGCGCATAGACATGCAACCAGACGTAACCTATATGGAGCAACCAGGAAGGGTTATAGATCGAAAAGGAACAAGTGCTTAGGAGAAGGGTTATCAAACTAGTCAGAGTTTGGTGGTAGAACCACAATGTGGGAAAATTTACTTGAGAGTTAGAAAGTGCAATGCTAAGAGAGTATCCCTATTCATTTTCTATTTGATTCCGGGACAGAATCCTTTTAAGGAGGGGAGACTGTAATAACCCCAATTTTTGGAATTTTTGAAACACTGATGAATAGTAACTTTTGTTGATGATGCTGATTAAGGAAAATTATCAGACCATGCTATATAGGAGTACTGTTATGGAAATTCTAAGATCGTTTTATTATTCCATAAAGTAAATGTGTGTATGTAAAGGTCGTTAGAATTCGAATCCGGACACTTTGATTTTTCCCGAAAATCCACCAGATACCGAAAGAATTGAGTATAAGGTAATATAATTAAAATGATTTTTAATTAAGGATTATAAGAGAGGATCATTAAAGGATTATAAAATATTAGGAAAGGTTTAGGGTAACCCAAGTAATAAGATCCCAGATATGATCCCTCAAACGAAGAACGGAAACGAAAGTTAAACGAATAGTAAAATAAATGAACGATCAAGAGACAATCTTGTACAAGAAGCCAAGGAGTATGACATCATCAAACCGCAAGGAAGAGACATGTGTTAAAAGATGACACAAACAAGATGACATAAGCATGACAAATGGATATGTTTAGTTGGTTGAATGTGAGCCAAGTATTATTTACCATGGTAAATTTTTAATTAACAAAGCAAGAGAAGCAACCAAGCAAAATCATAACACACAAAACTGGAAGTTGACTTTGCCTTCCAAGAAGAAAGCTCTCGGCCAAAACAAACCCAGCAACTTCAAACTGCCATAACTCCTTCAATACTCACTCAAATGTTGTGTTCTATAGCTCGTTGGAAAGGTATTGAGATGGCCTACAACTCTTATTCACAAGTATCGTCCAAATAAGCATCGTAAGACCCTCATTTTTACAGTTCTTTCAATCGGACTTTTAGAAACTTCAAAACCTAACTTTGTGTTCTTGATTTCTTTGGAAAGATCAAGCTTGTAGGAGGCTCCCTAAGGTTTCCTAGCAACTTAACACCTCCAAAGGAAGGTATAAACTTCAAACCCTAGCCTTTACTTTGATTATTAGTGAGTTTGATGGTTGGTTTTCTAAATGAGAAGCATGACCTTTGATTATTAGTAGTTTGATTTGAATTTGGAGTGATTTGGAGAATTAATCTTGTTATAGTTAATAAAACATGATTGTGGTTGGTTGAGATGAAGAATCTGAAGAATAAGGACTGGTATTGTATTATTTAGTTGAGGTTTTGATGTGTTAATGATTGTGGGTTGTTTGGTGAGGTTTTGGTGTAGTGAGGAACTTGGAAAACTCGTAAACATAGCCGTCGTAATGTCCGTTTTCCTTAGACTGTTGTACATGAATCTCGGACCAGATAACTCACTGACCAATATGTAACTTTGCCATGTTTAGCTAGATTATGTAGTAAGCTTCATTTTGATATGTGGTTCGCTTGAATCCGATGTACGGTTTAGGAGAAACGACCGTTTTAAGTAACGGCATTTTGCGAACGAACCATTTCCCCTCGCCTTACTTTGAAACCTTGTTTAAGGCCTCTAAAAGACTAATTGGATTACGAAACAATTATGTAAGGTGGATTAGGAAGTTGGTAAAGTACTCGCGAAAGAGTCGCCTTAAAATTCGTAACGATTAATTTATTAAAATTGGTGGAGCCGAGGGTGTGTGAACGATTAACGCAAATCGTTAAGCGTATAAGCGAACGTTAGGGTCTAAGTGGATAAAGTCTAGTTTCTTAAGCGACCGTGGTTTAATTCCGGCTTATGTTGTTTTCATAGGTTACCGGACCCACTCAAAGCTTAAGTCTACCCCGGAGCACTCAGGTAAGTTTTCTACCCGTATAACTGTTGTTGTGATGTATATATGTATATGCATTCTCTTGTGATAAGTGCATGATTATTATTAGCAAAGTCTTGCGATATATTGGAGCATGTGATATGATATTTATATGCATACCTGTTTCATAATCTTGATATTCTTTTATCAATTCAAATGCTTATAAGTTGCATAATACCTATGATAGAGATAAGCAGTAGTTGCGTATACCCTTAGTATAGGGGACCCGAAGGTGAACATTTTTCTAAACCGGGAGTCGATGTTCCCGAGTATAGTATATGTATATATATATAAATAGTTTTATATATATTATTCATTTCAAGTATGAGTTTTAAAATTTCTACTTCAATTAGTTTTATAAAGATTATCCTTATGGGAATATTATTTAAATAATAATATTCAGATATTTTCTAACATATCGGGAATGACTTATTTTATTAAGTCATCATTACTCTAAACATTCTTTAAAATGTTTTCGAGTCTTCAAAATGATTTTAAAAGTTAGAGCGGATCCCAAAACTCATTTTTAGATTTAAGATCTTCCTTTCGAAGGGGATTTAAATACTCGCTCAAAACCTGAGGGATCTGGCTCCGTGGTGTATTTTATGTTCGCAATGAGGTTATTGTTTTGAGAAAACATTTTGATTACTTGCCCAACGTTCGGGAAGTAAGTCCATCTATTTGAGTCGGCATAAGCAATATGGGCTCAGTGGGCGTCCATGAAAGTGTAAGTGGCTCAGTGGGAGTCCATCAATGCGTAAGTGGCTGAGTGGCAGTCCAACATAGGTCCTAATGCGGCCAGGGTGATGACCAGTGGGGAATTCGTCCATCTACTAGTAGAAAAGGTTACTTATTGGTATCTTTGCCTGATCAGCAAGATTTCAGGTTTATGCCAAAATTCTCTTCTTTCCGAATTTATTGGATATGACAACTCTGTTTATACTTTTCATGATAGAGGTTTTCAGGGAATGTATGAGATATATATATAGGTGTATATATATATCGAGACTTAAATGAAGTATCTCGTAACTTCATTTCTTTTGAATGATATTTCAAAGATTGAATCTATTCAAGTCTTATCTTATAGTCTCATCTATGTGATGAACTTTTGAAACTGAGTATACCTTGAACGGTGGTAGTTCAAGTAGTATTCAGAAAAGATATAAGTATATTGGAGTATCTCGTAACTTCATCTTTTCAACTTATATCTGGTTAATGATTATCTTATGCATGACACGGATTTTCAGTAAAACGTTGGGACAAGGTTAGATATATAAGATCACCTTGCAACGATATTTTATACAGTTATAAACTGGAACTCTGTGTATATTATACATGTCAGAGGATTTCAAAAATTTTGAAAAGTATATATGTATATATATACTGAAATCTTTGAAAATCTTTGAAATCCTCTGACATGTATAATATACACAACCCGGATCCCCAACCCCGGATTTGGGGGTGTTACATTATTCCATCACTGTCAGTTTTGTTTCTGAACACCCATTTTGTACCAACAACTGATCTGTTCTTTGGTCTTGGCACTAGGGTCCAGACTTTATTTCTTTCAAAAAACATTTAACTCTTCTTGCATTGCTTGCACCTAATCAGCATCTTGAAGAGCTTCTTCCATTTTCTTTGGTTCAGTCTGAGATAGAAAAGAATGATAGAGACATTTATTTGATGTTGCTGTTCTAGTTCTAACACCTAATTCAGGATCTCCAATAATCAAGTCAGGTGTGTGTGCTTTAGTCCACTTCCTTGCAGATGGAAGGTGATCTCTAGAACTGGATGCTCCCCCATGATCCATGCTGTCTCCATCAGCATTTTCTGATGCTCCCCCTGAAATTATGCTCTCTGAGTTGGATCCTTCAGAATTTGAGTTTCTAGAATTATCAGAACTTGGCCCATCAGAACTTGATGAATCAGAACTTGAAGAGCCTGTTATAGGTTCTGATGCTTCTTGAGATGAGGTTGGATCTTCAATATGCTCCCCCTGCACAGGGGCATTTTCCTTTGGCGTAGTCACTACAGTTTTAATAACATCAGAGTTTAACCCATCAGAGTTTGCAGTATCGGGATTTAGACTATCAGAATTTACAGAATCAGAATTTAAGTCTTTATTCTCAAATCTCAGCTGATCATGATCATTGAAATCGTCAAGTCCAGTAATCTTTTTATCATCAAAAGAGACATTGATAGATTCCATGACAACCCTTGTTCATAAATTGTAGACTCTGAAGGCTTTTGTGGAAAGTGGATATCCAACAAAAATTCCTTCATCAGCTTTTAAATCAAATTTAGATAGCTGTTCAGGATGAGTCTTAAGAACAAAACATTTGCATCCAAATACATGAAAGTACTTCAGATTTGGCTTCTTTTTCTTCACCATCTCATATGGTGTCTTTCCATGCTTGTTGATAAGTGTTGCATTCTGAGTAAAACAAGCAGTCTGCACAGCTTCAACCCAAAAGTAGGTTGGTAATTTTGCTTCATCAAACATAGTTCGTGCAGCTTCAATAAGTGTTCTATTCTTTCTTTCAACAACTCCATTTTGCTGTGGAGTTCTAGGAGCAGAGAATTCCTGCTTTATTCCATGGTCTTTGCAGAACTCTTCCATTATCAAATTCTTGAACTCAGTGCCATTATCACTTCTTATGATTTTCACAGAGTCTTTGACCAATTTATCCAGTTGTTTGACATGATCAATCAAGATAAATGCAGTTTCACTTTTTGTGTACAAGAAATACACCCATGTGTATCTGGTAAACTCATCTACTATGACCATAGCATATTTTTCTTTGCAATAGACATGACATTTACTAGATCAAATAGATCAACATGTAGTAGGTGATAAGGCTCAAGAATTGATGACTCAATCTTGCTCTTGAAAGTAGATTTTCTTTGTTTTGCCTTTTGACAAGAATCACAAAGGCCATCAGGAGCAAAAACTGACTTTGGCAGTCTTCTCACAAGATCTTTCTTGACAAGCTCATTTATATTGTTGAAATTTAAATGAGAGAGTTTCTTTTGCCAATTCCAGCTTTCTTCAATTGATGCTCTGCTTAACAGACAGATTGCAGAGCCATCAACACTTGTTTAAAGCTTAGCTTCATAAATGTTACCATGCCTGTAACCTTTCAGAACAACTTTACCTATAGATTTGCTTACAACTTCACAGTGTTCTTCAAAGAAATCCACATGATAACCTCTATCACAGATTTGACTCACACTCAGCAAATTATGTTTAAGTCCTGAGACCAGAGCTACTTTTTCAATGATGACATTCCCAAGATTGATATTGCCATATCCCAGAGTTTTTCCCATGTTGCCATCTCCATAAGAAACACCTGGGTCGGCTTTCTCCACAAAGTCTGATAGCAGGGCTTTATTTCCAGTCATTTGTCCTGAACATCCACTGTCCAGAATTAGGATGTTTTTCCTGTTGCCCTGCAATCACAAAGACCACTAATGGTTAATTTTGAGGACCCAGACTTGCTTGGATCCTTTGGCCTTATTAAGTTTGTTAACATTTGCAGCGGATTTAGCATCAGAGTTTATGTTAACAGTTTTCTTATCAGAATTTACAGTATCAGACTTTGTATCAGAACTTACACTAGAAGGAACAATACTAACTTTCTTTAAAGAAGTTTTTATTTGATAATAATCATAGTACAGACTATGATATTCCTTACAAGTATAAATGGAATGCCATAAACTACCACAATGGAAACAAGGATTTTATGGCTTAAATCTAACAGACTGACTCTTAACTCCTGATTTTGAAGGTAAGGAGTTTATATTCTTATTCATTCCTGCAAAAAGAAGCCAGATGGTTAGAATTTCCACAGTTATGACATTTCTTTCTAGGAGCATTAGGAACATGCTTATAATTGTTGCTTTTATTCACATCTTCCTTTCCATTCCTATTTTTCCTAGGTGGTTTTACCTTGTTTACATTCTTAATCTCTTTCAGCTTATGCTTAAGCGGCTTCTTTGTCATTAAGACTATGTTAACTTCAGTTGGCTTATCCTGTTTTGGTTTGTCAGAAGTTAATTTCTCTTTAACTTCTGATTTATCAATATCAGACTTTACAACTACAAACTTAACAGGATTTACCATTGGCTTATTAGTCTGTTTAACAATAATTGGCTTAACTTGTTCAGTTTCTGTTTCACTTTTATCATCTCCATAGCCTAAGCCCTCTTTCCAGTTTCCACTACTTAGTAAATTCTGAGTTGTTCTACCAGAGTTAGTCCAAGTCCTGATAATCTCTCTTTCCTTTTCTAACTCAGCTTTTAGAGATTGATTCAATTTTAACACTTCATCTCTAACATAAAAAGCATCATCTCTTTCTTTCTGAGTTTGATGGAACATAACTAACTCCTTTTCTAAATTGTCACACCCCCAAACTTAACAATACATAATATATAACTATTACAATATTTAAAAGAAAGTAAATACAACTGAATCTAAGATCTTACAGTTTAGGGTTTGGAACAACCCAACACTACCATCTATTACAACTGGTTTTAATATCGAGTCCTCACATAAAACTATTTCTTATTCTACCTGAGCTCGGACATACGCATCGGCATCACAAGTCTTACTTGTTGTCTGCTTGAATCTAACCATAGCTGCTAGCTATAATATCAGGGTTAAAGCAAGTAGTGAGCCAAATGCTCAGTAAGTACTAAAAAATACGATACAAAACATATATTGAGATATAAATTAGAGTACGACAATGTGAAGATATAACTGATAACAATCAGAGATGAACTTTTGGGTGATGGCACCATTTGCTTGTATCAAAACATTTTCAAAATCAAATCTTAATCAAAAACTGTTTTATGACGCTACGGATTACAGCCGGTGATCAGCCGCGAAGTAATCCCGAACCTCGCTGGGTTCTAAAACATTAATGGGATCCCTAGGCAACTTTTAAGCCTACAATATAAGTGTGTAAAGGACTCGCGTCTCAGTCCAGATCCACTATTCAAAGAAAACATTTATCCCCTTTTGGGACTAAAAATCCACATTTTAATCTTTTCAAAAGCTGATGCCAATTGATAATAAAATCTCATAAACAGTAAACATCTTTATCAAGGGGTACAAATCCACTTTTGAAACACTGGAAATATGTCCACTAGGGCCATGATCCACTAGACTTTACTTTATCAGGGTAATTGAAAGGTTTATGTAAACAAGAACTTTGACAAGGAAATTTAGCAAGGATATTGAATAATATGAAAGAGTAATGCCAAACTAGACTTAAAGCAATGGTTGTAGACAAGGTATAGGTATTGTAACATCAAGAAGATAAGCATCAAGGGTTACAAGTATACTAGAGGTGTTAAGGTATAAAGAAAATGATCATTAGCTTAAGGTATATCAGGTTGTCAAATTTTAGGGTAAGGATAGGGTTATCAAACAATCATGAACAACTCTAAAGAATATCTGACTTTTAGGTATCAAGGTAAAGTTTCTATTGGGGTTTCAAGTATCAGGATGAGATGTCAAGATTTTAGGAATTTATGGTATTTTAATCAAGAGGATCAATCAAGTATTATAACAAATCTTTATTTTTATCATGGCATTCCAATTACTTTGATGTACTAGCATGATACGACTTTCGATCTACTTGCAATTATACTTGAGGGTACATGACATTTCTATATAATACGAAGATAGATTTAAGAATCACTTGGTTCAAGTATATCAAGATTTCTCAGGATACTCGCATCAATATATGAACTAATTAACACACATTTGCAGTGTAAATGAAAAAAACAGGTTGAATCACTTGCCTTGAGAAAGGCTGGTCTGGTCTGGCTGGTAGGAGCAACTGGAAGCTTTACTCGACCTTTATGGCAAGTTTACCCTCGTCTCGAGATCCTACATAAATAATAATAACCACATTATAATATACTCTCACCAACTCAACCTATTTACAACCCGTAACTAAACACAAATGGCACTTAGGCCTATATGCATGAAATTTATAATCACCTCATAAATACAATAGTACACATAGCCACATATACTCACATACCATATTTTAATATCAAATAATATCACACACACCGTAATGCGACACTAGGCTTGGATGATCTTGATCCCTAACTTAAGTCACTTTATCTCTAAACTAGACAAGGTCTCCGAATTTGGCTTCCTAACTCGATGTGCCTTTACTAAACTATCCAAAACCTATTGACCCTCACTTGGGCCTTTTACTATAATGGCTTTATACTATCTTGCAACCATAGTGGTCAACCTAGGTCTCACTCCTAAGTGTTCTAAAACTATGTGATAAGTGAAAGTGCTCACTAAGGAAAATTTCAGAATGACATCTATGGTTTCTTGAGTGCATTAGACACTCTTAAACTACAAGTTTACATCCAAAACTTCTACACTAAACTCTTTTGACCATAAGGCATCTCCCAAACTTGATGTGGCTCAAGGGCCTAGCTTGGGCCTCCTTGGGCTTAAGCTTAAAGTCCATGGTTCCCCTGTTTTTCTGGGCAGAAAACGCCCTGACTTGAACTAACTTGTGACACTTGGTTCTAACTAAATTCCTATGAACTATGGTTCGAAAAACTCCTCTGACACTTCCTCTAACTAAGGCCCAACAGGGCCTAATGAGGGTCTACCCATGATATGGTCAAAACTTCCTATTTCTAAGTTGCAACAAAACTGTCCTCTGCTGGACAGATTTTATGATTCCACTCGTGCACCTAACCAAACGACTTATAAACCTCCAACAAACACCTAAAACCTTTTATATATTCCTAGTGCTAGCTTCTGGTGGCTTGGGCCTCAAAGTGCACAACAATGACATGGTCAAAACTGACTCTAAACCTCAGGGTACCAAACTGATTTTTCTGCAGAAACTAAGTTTCTCCTTTCTCTAAGGTTCGCACTTAACAAACCCAACCACCAAAAACCAAAATACCAAAACCATAAATTAACTATGGTGATCTACTGAACTAACTCCCTTACACTCAAAATAGGCTTAGTGGAGATCATCCTTACCTAGGGTGCAACATAGCAAAACAAAGGAAATCACATTACATAAATTACAAGTCATCAAGTTTCCAAGGACAATAACTTTAACCTTCATGATAAATATAAACAAAATAACATCAATTTTTAAGAAGCACAATTCTTAATTAATATCTTAACTTAACTAAAATTAAGGTTTACTAACAAAATATCAATCCGAATGATCAAGAATTTCCAAAATTTTCAACAGTAATCTACATGCATGCATGACTTCGAGTTTTACATACCAAAACAACATGCTTCCAAATAAATTTTCATTTTAATACAAATGCAAGCCTATCATGGATTATATCTAAATGACCACCTAGCATGCACAGGTTTTTACCAAGATTTCACTAAGATTTTCATGTTATCATCACAAAAACACACAAAATGAAACAAGGCAACCAAAACACCATCCATTCGGCTCCTATCAAGTCATGTCCGAATGGATTAGGGTGAGAACAAAATTTGCATAAGTGCCACACACTCATGTCAAGCCTTTCTCAGCCCTGTGATACTATAACTCTTGGTAAAAGCCTTGAATTCACAAGAATCAAGGACATTCACTTTGAGTTTAACAAGAACACCACCATGCAAAGTCAACACATAGGTTTTCTACTTTAAACTCTTGAGATACACATGAACAACATGTAGGGAGTAGGATTACTTGATTATAGGATGATTATTTGAGTGAAGAAATGAAGAAAGAAGGGGATGGGGCTTCGGTTTTGGAAATTGTCGAGAGGGAGGGGGGAAAGCCGAGAGGGAGGAGGAGAATGAAGTGGTGGGGTGAAGTGGAGTGATGATCACTTCCTTGATTTGTTTTTATGTCTTGATTTGACTATAATGTGAGTGGGTTTGAGAAATGACAAGGGTAACCTTCTAGCTGGAGTTAGGCTATCTTGCATGCAAGGTCAAGGAGGTAATTTGGCTAATAAATCATGAGTTAGTGGGTTTAGATATGTCTTCTTTGTCCTTGAAGAGAATAGAAAGGTGGTTTGCATGCAAGGGCTTCCTTGTAATTTGCTAATTATCACAACTAAAATTTGTAAAGATTTATTTATATAAAATAAAATACAAGTTCAAAAATTATAAAATTTATACCATAAAATAACTTGGATTTTTAGAAATTTTATAAAACCACTTTCGAAATTTGTGAACAAAATAACTTTAAAAGAAAATTTATTCAAGGTTTAGAATATTCCTTATAAATCAAAAATAAGGGAAATAAATAAACTTTTACTTTGAAAAATCATATTCTACATAAAGCAATTTATAATGCAGAAATTTTCATTCACACAACGTACAATCATTAAGTATATTTACATACGGCTCTAATATTATACAAAGTTCATAAATAATATTACACAAAATGCCGGTCGTAACATCCTCTCCCCCTTAATGGATTCTGTCCCCAGAATCTAAGAGAATAGATGAGGATACCGGGAACGCATATCAGACTCTAACTCCCAAGTTGATTCTTCGACCTTGGGGTTCCTTCAAAGTACTTTCACTAACTTTATCGATTTATTCCTAAGACTCTTTACTTGCCAGTCGAGTAATTTGACAGGTTGCTCCACGAATGACAGATCTGCCTGAATTTCTACAGGTTCATATTCTATCACATGGTTAACATCAGGATTGTACTTTTTAAGCAATGACATATGGAACACATTATGCACATGCTGATACTGAGGTGGTAAGGCTAACTCGTAGGCCACCTTCCCCACTTGACTCAAAATTTCAAAAGGACCTATATATCTAGGTGCTAACTTACCTTTCTTGCCAAATCTATACAACCCTTTCCTTGGTGACACCTTCAGCAAAATGGCCTCACCTACTTGGAATCTAACATCCTTACGCGCTGGATCCGCATACTTTCGCTGTCTATCTTGAGCAGCAAGCAACCTTTTCTGAATTAATTTGATTGTCTCATGCAACTGTTGTACCAATTCTGAACCTAGAATCTTTCCTTCTCCTATTTCATCCCAACTTGTCGGTGATCTACATTTCCGTCCGTATAAAGCTTCGTATGGTGGCATGCCAATACTGGAGTTATAGCTGTTGTTATAGGAGAATTCTACTAATAGCAAGTGGTCGTCCCAACTTCCTGCAAAATCGATTGCACAACTGCGCAACATGTCTTCAATTGTTTGAATTGTCCTTTCGCTCTGACCATCAGTTTGCGGGTGATACGCCGTACTCATGTTTAACTTCGTGCCAAGACTTTCTTGAAATTGCTTCCAAAATC
Organism: Apium graveolens; assembly: GCF_009905375.1. Classification (NCBI taxonomy): domain Eukaryota; kingdom Viridiplantae; phylum Streptophyta; class Magnoliopsida; order Apiales; family Apiaceae; genus Apium; species Apium graveolens. The sequence continues at coordinate 197,018,769 of NC_133655.1, read as the reverse complement.
TCGAGTTAAATCGAGGATCTCTGTCTGAGACTATCGATACGGGTACGCCGTGTCTTAATACGATTTCACGCACATACATATGAACCAATCTATCCAATGATGACTTCTCATTAAATGAAAGAAAATGCGCCGACTTCGTCAGGCGATCAACTATAACCCATATAGCGTCATGTCCGGATTTCGTTCGCGGTAGTCCCACTATAAAGTCCATAGCAATATTTTCCCATTTCCATTCTGGAATCTTTAAGGGCTGAATTAATCCGCCTGGTCGTTGATATTCTACCTTCACTTTCTGACAAGTATAACACTTTGCAACCCATTCTGCCACTACTCGCTTCATGTTTGGCAACCAAAAGTTCTGCTTCAAGTCTCGATACATCTTGGTGCTTCCCGGATGGATTGAAAATCTTGAATTGTGGGCTTCTTGCAAAATCTCATTCTTCAATTCAGGTACATGAGGAATCCAAATTCTTGAGGAAAATCTTAGTATACCTTGCTCGTCCTTTTGAGTACCAATCTCTTCTCCAGTTAGCTGATTCTTCTCTTCCTCCATTACTTCTTCCTGATATTTCCTTATCTTTTCCACCAGTGTTGGCTGAAAAGTCATTGTTCGACAAACTTCTTCAGCTATTCCACAATCACAAAGTTCCAATTCAAATCTCTTAATCTCTTCAGACAATTCTTTTGGTGTTGCTATCATATTCAATCTTTCCTTCCTACTCAAAGCATCGGCTACAACGTTTGCCTTTCCCAGATGATAATTTATCGAGCAATCATAGTCCTTAATCAATTCTAACCATCTCCTTTTCCTCATATTGAGTTCCTTCTGAGTGAAAATATACTTTAAACTCTTGTGATCCGTGTAGATCTCACATTTTTCTCCGTAGAGGTAATGTCTCCAAATCTTTAGTGCGAACACTATGGCGGCTAATTCCAAGTCATGCGTCGGGTACTTCAATTCATGTGGTTTTAACTGTCTTGACGCATACGCGATCACCTTATTGTGTTGCATTAGCACACATCCCAATCCTTTATGTGAAGCATCGCTGAAAATCACAAAGTTTCCTTGATCGTCTGGTAGTACTAACACCGGAGCTGTAACCAACCTCTACTTCAAATTTTGAAAGCTATCCTCACATTCTGCATTCCATTCAAACTTTTGATTCTTCCTGGTTAACTTAGTCAATGGTGTGGTGATTTTCGAAAAATCCTTGACAAATCTTCTATAATATCCTGCCAATCCTAGAAAACTCCGCACTTCTGTAGGTGTCTTTGGCCTCTCCCAACTCATAATCACCTCAATCTTTGCCGGATCTACTTTAACTCCTTCATTTCCAATAACGTGCCCCAAAAATTGAACTTCTTTCAACCAGAAATCACATTTAGAAAACTTGGCATACAACTTCTCTTGTTGAAGTATCTCCAAGGCTATCCATAGATGTTGCTTATGTTCTTCCTCCGACTTTGAATAAATAAGAATATCATCAATGAACACCACTATGAACTTGTCCAAATACTTTTTAAATAACCGGTTCATCAGATCCATAAATGCTGCCGGAGTGTTAGTCAAACCAAAAGGCATTATTAAAAATTCATAATGTCCGTATCTTATTCTGAATGTTGTCTTTGGGATGTCTTCTTCTTTGATCTTTAATTGATGGTATCCTGATCTCAAGTCAATCTTTGAAAAGCATTTTGCTCCCTTCAGCTGATCAAATAGGTCATCTATTCTTGGTAGCGGGTATCGGTTCTTGATCTTCATCTTATTCAGCTCCCGATAATCTATACATAACCGCATACTTCCATCTTTCTTCTTTACAAACAGAACAGGTGCTCCCCATGGTGACGTACTTGGCCATATCACTCCTTTGTCCAACAATTCTTGTAGCTGACTTGCCAACTCCTTCATTTCTGCTGGTGCCATCCTATATGGGGCCTTCGAAACTGGTTCTGTGCCCGGAGCAAGGTTGATCTCGAACTCGATTTGTCGATCTGACGGTAAGCCTGGTAGTTCGTTTGGAAACACATCTGGGAATTCATTGACTATAGGAATATCTTCTATACTGGGGTTATCCCTTTCTGAATCCACTACATAAGCTAGGAACGATTCGCAACCTTTCCTAAGTAACTTTTTAGCCTGGACGATTGTAAGAAACAGTTGCTCTTGCCTCTGTCCCTTAAACACTACTTTCTCTCCATTTGTTAGGAATATATGTGTATTAGTTTGATGATATGTTTAACAAAACACTTAAGTAGAAGTCTAGTGTTTGTAGCCTCAACGGATAAGACCACTTTGGCTATCCGTTGATGGTGTAGCTTTACTTAGAAATAAGTCTAGTTTTGTAGCACATTTCAGTCTCTGTATTTGAGTTATAATTCTTAGAAGTTGTGGGAAATTATAAGTCATGTTGACTACTAGAGGATATGCAAATAGGAAGACCAATTGTAAATATTTCATGCCTTGTAAGTTTGTATAAATGAAGTGGTATCAACTGATAACTTAAAGGCCTTCAACGGATGAGAAACAAAGCTTAAACGGATGTCTCTAAAGCTTCAACGGATAACATCCTTCAACGGATGAGTGCATCAACAGATAGAGCTTCAACTGCTAAAACATCAACGGATAAAGCCATCAACGGATGAAAGCTTCAACGGATGTTCTGTTCAATAGCAGTTGACAGTGATAGTTAACAAAGCAGACAGAGGCACATGGGTTGACAGAGACAACTGGAATGCGGTAGCCTATTTCAGGAACATCAGAAAAAGCAACCGTTCTACTCTGGTATAGAAGGGTAATAGTCAACAGATATTCCAATAATGTACTGGATAGAAATGGAGAACTTATTTTATTATTGTACTTTATCTTTGTCTACACTTGTAAAACTTGGTAAAATATAAACCAAGAAGAAGCTAGTAATTAGAGTGAATTTTTCCAGAGCTGTTTAGAAAAACCATGAGAGAAAAATCATCTAGTTTGTACTAGGACGCAGCTGTGATCAATTCTTTGAATCACAGATTTTCTGAAATACCATCTCTGGTGGAACAACAAATCCACCAGAAAAGTTTTTAAGGTCTTTGAGTTATTTACATTTGTGTTTCTGAATTTACATATGTCTGCACCTGCTACAAGCAATTCACACACATTTGTATTGCATTCACTTAAGCCTTGAAACTGCTCAAAACTTGAAAAAGTTTTGAGATTTACATTCAACCCCCCTTCTGTAAATCTCATTGTTAGTTTTGAGATTTACATTCAACCCCCCTCACAAGGTGGCCACAGCTGTTACTGCAACGGTTGCTGTTGGACAGTCTATTCCCAAGGCAAAAGCAGAATGGACTGTTGAAGATATTGAAGAGGTTCACAAGGACAAGAAAGCCATGAACATTCTGTTTAATGGCCTAGATCAAGATATGTTTGACAATGTCATTAACAGCCAAACTGCTAAGGAAATCTGGGATACTGTGCAGCTTATCTGTGAAGGTACTGAGCAAGTTAGAGAAAACAAAATGCAGCTTCTCATTCAACAGTATGAATGTTTCCCTTTTGAAGAAGGAGAATCATTAAATGATACCTTCAACAGATTTCAGAAACTGTTGAATGGATTGAAGCTGTATGGCAGAGTGTACCAAGTCAAGGACTCCAACTTAAAATTTCTGAGGTCTCTACCAAAGGAATGGAAGCCCATGACTGTTTCTCTAAGAAATTCTCAAGATTATAAGGACTTCACACTTGAAAGATTATACGGAATTTTGAAGACCTATGAACTTGAGATGGAGCAAGATGAGCTGTTGGAAAAGGGAAAGAGAAAAGGAGGATCAGTTGCACTTGTAGCTGACAATGAGAAGACTGAAACCAGGAATGAAGATAAGACAATACCAAGTCTCAAAATTGGTACAAGCAAATCAGAATCAAGCAAGGGAAAAGAGCAAGTAGCTGAGGTTGAAGACAATTCCAGTCAAGAAGACTCTGATGATGTTGATGAACATCTGGCTTTTCTGTCTAGGAGGTTTGCAAAGATGAAATTTAAGAAAAATGCAAAATTCACTAAGTCAAACAAGAACATGGTGGACAAATCTAAGTTCAAATGTTATAACTGTGGCATAAGTGGACACTTTGCAAGTGAGTGCAGAAAGCCAACTTCTGAAAAGAAGAAATTTGAGCAAGTAGATTACAAAAAGAAATATTTTAATTTGCTCAAACAAAAGGAAAGAGCTTTTCTAACTCAAGATGATTGGGCAGCAGATGGAGCCAATGAAGATGATGATATGGAATATGTCAACCTAGCCCTGATGGCTAATTCTGATGAAAATGAAACTAGTTCATCAAGCAACCAGGTAATTACTACTGACCTCTCTCAGCTTTCTAATATTGAATGCAATGAAGCCATAAATGATATGTCCAATGAATTATATCATTTGAGTGTTTCCCTTAAATCACTAGCCAAAGAGAACACTAGAATCAAAGAGAATAATTTGTTTTTAAGTGATAGAAATGATGTGTTAGAGGGTAAGGTAATTGAGCTTGAAAAGATTAAAGTCAAATGCCTAACTGTTGAGAGTGAACTAGAGGAATATGTTAAGAAAGTAGAGATACTTTCTAAGCAATTAGAGAGAGAGCAAGAGGTGATTAAAGCCTGGAAAACATCTAGGGATGTTAGTGCTCAAATTTCCAAAGTTCAAGGAATTGAATCATTCTGTGAGAATGCCTGGGAGAAAAACAAGAAGAAATTAGAATTAATTGATGGATTATCAACGGATGTGGAATCAACGGATGATGAAAGTTATCCGTTGAAGGTAGAAAAGGAGCATCCGTTGAAGGCTCATCAATTAAAATAGGCAGATGTTTATAAAAGAGAAAATCTGAAGAATCTCAACAAGAAGCTTGGTTCAACTTCCAAGAACTTTGTCAAAGGAGAAGCCAGCACATCCAAAGATGCCAGTAAGGTGAATATAGGACACATGACCTTAGAATAGTTGAAGAATAGGCTTAAGCTGGTTGAGGATAAAAAGGAAACTAAAAGGAAATCTAATAGAAATGGGAAGGTAGGGATTAACAAACATAACAATTACACACCTGATAAATATGCTCCTAGAAAAAGTTGTGTGCATTGTAATAGTGTTAATCATCTATCTGCTAATTGCAAATCAGTTAAGAATGCTCCCATTCCTTTACCCCCTGCCATGCCTAACATGTCTGTGTCACCTCTGCATGCCATACCTGTTATGTCTCAACAGAATCCTTATGCACATTTTGCAAACATGCCATATATTAACAATCCTTATTTTTCTGCATTTAGTATGCCTCAAATGCCATACAATATGCCTATGTGGAATAACATGTTTGCACAATCCATGCCTTATCATATTCCAATTGTGCTAAATGATTCTGTGACTAACCCTACACCTCAACCAACTACATCTGAGACCAAGGTTGACCCAAAGTCACCTAAGTCAAAAGATGCTGGAGGAATGAAGTCTAGGAAAAAGGCTAACAAGAATGGACCCAAGGAAACTTGGGTACCAAATTCAACTTGATTGATTTTGTTGTGTGCAGGGAAAAAGAAGGAATCTATGGTACTTGGACAGTGGCTGTTCAAGACACATGACAGGAGATTTCACCCTGCTCACAGAGTTTAAGGAGAGAGCTGGCCCTAGCATAACCTTTAGAGATGACAGCAAAGGGTTCACTATGGGATATGGCTTGATTTCAACAGGGAATGTCATCATTGTTGAAGTTGCATTAGTTGATGGTCTCAAACACAATTTACTGAGCATTAGTCAACTATGTGACAGAGGGAATACTGTCTCCTTCAATTCTGAAGCCTGTGTTGTCACCAGCAAGAAAGACAACAAAGTGGTTCTAACTGGAGTTAGAAAAGGAAATGTGTACTTGGCTGACTTCAACTCTACAGATGCAGAATCCATCACTTGTCTTTTCAGCAAAGCAAGTCAAGAGGAAAGTTGGCTATGGCACAAGAAGCTATCCCATTTAAATTTCAAGACAATGAATGATCTAGTCAAAAAGGACTTAGTTAGAGGAATCCCTCTAGTTGAATTTTCAAAAGATGGTCTGTGTGATGCTTGTCAGAAAGGTAAATAAAGGAAAGCATCATTCAAAAAGAAGCTTGAAACAACAATTGATGAACCACTACAGCTACTACATATGGATTTGTTTGGACCAGTTAATGTATTGTCAATTGCAAGGAAAAGATATTGCTTAGTGATTGTAGATGATTTCTCCAAGTTTTCATGGACATATTTTCTTGGCTCAAAGGATGAAGCAAGTGAAATCATTATCAATCACATTAGGCAGGTCAACAATCATCCTGACTTGAAGGTTAGGAATATCAGGAGTGACAATGGAACTGAGTTCAAGAATTCAACAGTGAGGCTGTTCTGTGAAGAAAATGGAATCATGCATGAGTTCTCAGCTCCAAGAACACCTCAGCAAAATGGGGTAGTTGAAAGAAAGAATAGATCCTTGATTGAAGCTGCTAGAATAATGCTTGAAGAATCAAAGTTACCAACATATTTCTGGGCTGAAGCTGTTAATTGTGCTTGTTACACTCAGAATATTTCTTTGATCAGTCAAGCTAAAGGCATGACTCCTTATCAGTTGTTCAAGAGAAGAAAACCAACTCTAAACTTTCTTCATGTCTTTGGATGTAAATGCTTTATATTAAGGAATCAACCTGACCATAAAGGGAAGTTTGATGCAAAGGCTGATGAAGGGATATTTGTTGGTTATTCAGCTGGAAAATCTTATAGGGTCTACAATCTAAGAACCAACATTGTCATGGAATCTGTGTATGTTGTGTTTGATGATAAAAAGATTGATGGACTAACAGATGAGGGAAACCATGAAGGGCTCAAATTTGACAACATTGAGATATATTTTGATGACAGTGAAGATGAGAATGGTGGAGATGACACTTCGAAAAGGATTCAAAACCTACCTTTGGAAAATGCACAAAATACTGCATCCGTTGAAAGTCATAATTCAGCATCCGTTGATGGAGGCAATACAGTATCCGTTGAAAGACATAGTGCATCATCCGTTGAAGTACATAATGTTAGTCCCTTAACAATATAGCAAGAATTACAGAAGGGGGGTTGAATGGAATTCTTGAACTTTTTCTTTAAGATAAAAATGTTCAACTCGATTATAGATATATTTGTTTTGATTAGCACAATGCGGAATATAAACTTTAATGAATCAAAACAAGAGTAATTAAAAACAAGAGTCTTTAAAACTTTCTGGTGGATTTAAACAATTCCACCAGAGATATATTTAATATATCGAGAGAACTCTGTGTGCAGAAATGCTCACAGCTGCTTATACAAAATAGAACTACTAAGAACACAGGAAATGCTAAAGATAGTGCTTACAAAAATTTCTCTGTATTTGTTTCTTAGCTCTCTTAGTTATTTTTCTATTTGCTACTCTCTTGATTTATATATTACCAAGATTACAAAGTCAAAAGAACTAAATAAATATAAAATCTAACAGTCTTGATCTTTGCTGCTTTTCATCCTCTATTACCCAGTTAATGGGCTTCCACAGTGTGTTTGTATCCATCTCAACGGCTGTGTGTCAGCTTTCACTGTTCAACTGATGTTTGAATCTTGATATTATCATCCGTCGACTTTCAGATCATCCATCGATGACTTACTTGATCATCCGTCGACTGCTATTTTAAACATCCGTTGAAAGTCATTTGATCATCCGTCGAAGCTTTGTTAAGCATCCGTTGATAGCTATTTTGGCACTTGACTTCATTTCACTTATACAGAATTACAAGACATTGCTTATGTACAGTTAATCAACCTATTCTGCATATCTAGTTAAAGTCAACATGACTTATATACTACTACAGATTCTATACAAAGGTGTATACAATACTGTGCTACAAACTCATTATTACATAAGCTACTCACTCGATGGATAATAAGTTACTCATCCGTCGGGACTAAAATGAGTTATCCGTCGGGACTATAATTCTTATCCGTCGAGTGCTACATTATTTCACTAAGTAAAATCTACTTCGATGTTTTGTTTAGGTACTCATCAAGTGCACAATATATTCACAACAATCTCCCCCAATTTATGTCTACTGGAATCGTAGCCATAAATTAAGAGATACTTGATGATAAAAAAACATCCTAAATATATATCTTTAAAGATAAGTAGATAAAACTGAAAGTGCTTCAATTTAAACAAGATATACAAGGTTTGGCTCACAGTCAGTTCAAGATGCTCCTCTAGCCTGAGCAGATTTTTCTAGTTTCTTGAAGGTCTGGATCTTCTTCCAAGCTTTCTGTTGTTTTCTTCAATTTGATTCTGGAGCTGTCTGTGGAATTCTAATTCATCAGATTCTGAGAGATCTAACATTTCTTGCATTTCCAAGAGAGTCTCATTGCTAGAGATACTCAATTGGTCTTCTAATCTGAAGAATCTTCTCACACCCTTGTCATCCATGAATTCCATCAGCCAGTAGGGCCTTAGATGCACTCTTCTCCCTGTGTATGGGATGTTAAGAGTTTTGGGTAGTGCATCTTTGGCTCTAACACTCCTTAGCTCTTCAATATTCTTCAATACTAATCTTCTTGCAGTTACATTAAACCCAAAGTTTTTCTTGAAGGATGAATAGACTTTGATCAACACAGCTTGGCTTTCTTGAAGTATCCTGTGAAGAGGCCACTGAATCTCCCTTCCTCCTTTGTACTTGAATACCAACCTTTCAGGTAGGTTTCTGTATGCATCAATTGCCCTTACCTTATCCAGCTCCTCCAGATAAAGGTTTAGGTCTGAGAATTCTTTGATGTCACACAAGTACAAGTAGTCTCCCTTGTTGTTCTTGGGTTGAGCTTTGACTACTGCCTTGGATTTGAGAGGTGACAGCTTCACTTTCTTGACTGCCCTTGATTTTGTCCTTCTTGGCTTGGTGAGAATTGGCAAGTTGAAGTCAGGAATTGCTAATTTATCCCACTCTATTGGCTCATCCTTTGGCATAATAGGCTCTCCATGTATGTTCCTGTAGGGGTCCACCACCCTTATGTCTTCAAATACCACAGAGGGCTTTGATGCTTGAGTTTCAGCTTTAGTGGATTCCATTGGAAATTGATCTTCCAATTCCTTGTTAACAATATCCAACTTTCTTTTTGTTCTTTTAGCCAGTTCTTTCTTTCTTGGAGATTTCTTCTGTTCTTCAATCTTCTTCTTTGATTCAGTAGCTTGAGAGAGAATTTGTTGAGAAGAGTTCACAGCTTGTAGCTTGGTCAAGATAGCAAACTGTTCTTTCTTTTGTTTAGACTTCTTTGCATCTAGAGCAGCTTGCCTCTTTTTCTGCTTCAATCTGGCTTTTTCTTCTTCCTTTGCATGAGCAAATTGTGGATGTCCAGCTACCACACAAATTTCCTTCCCATTTCTGAATATTTTTGCAATTCTCTTTCTTGAGGCTGAATCAGCTGGATCTTTGTAGAGGAGAATAGATCTTGACAGAAGCTTCTTTTCATCAGGCTTGGGTGTCTCATACACAGTATCCATTGGGTTCTTCAAAGATGACTTTGGATAGTTTGCCCGTGGTTTAAGAATTATCTCAGCCTTTGTAGTCTTGATGCAGGAAGATTGTCCTTTCTCCAGATAGTTCATGCTCATCTCATTCACATTGATTGGCTTGACATGAGAGTGATGGATGGCTGACTGATCTGGTTCCTTGACTAATTGAAACTTTTTCTGTATTTCCTCATCAATCTTTTTCCAGTTGATCAGAGTCAACTCTTCTTTATCAGCATCTTTCAAATTTGTTGTTGCTGCATTTATAAGATCTATACCATCTGCAACTGGTGGCTTGGAGATAGTAATTAAAGGTACAATTACTTTGCTGATTTGAACTACAATGTTCTCCCCCTCAGTTGGTCCTTTCTCCCCCTTACTTGATTCTCTCTCCCCCTTTTTGTTATCATCAAGTGGAGGAGTTAGGCCTTGTGCTTTAGCCAGTTGCATGAGAAGATTTGTCTGAGTCTGTTGATTTTGAAGAAGTAGAGCCACTGAATTCTCAATAACCTGGACTCGGGTCTCCAGCTTGGCTATCTTCTTGTCAGAATCTGATTCTCTTTTCAACCTTAGTAAAAGATCATGCATGGTACCATATGGCATTATTGAATCCAGCTTCTCAGAGTTGTATGTCTTTAAGTCAGCTATCTCCTTTTTTAATTCATCCACACTGATATTCTGTCTGGAGTGTTGGATCTTCATTAAGTGCAAAGAGTCTAGATGAGCTTTAAGAACAGCCTTGGTACCAGCATCTGAAGCTTCCTGAAGGGCTTGCTGAATAGCTGTTACTTGTTTTACCAAAGACACCTCAAATTGTCCTGGAGTAAAATCCTTTGCCCATGCCCATTCAGGTAAACTTAAAGCAGAACTTGGGCCTTCAGCTCCCCCTAAGTTTATGCTTCCATGCAAAGAACTAGAGTCATCATCATCAGAATTTACTCCAAATTCTTCAGATGGCTCTCCAGCTTGAGGAGGCATCCTGTTTACAGTAGCTTTATCTCTTTGAAGAGATTCTGTGGTGTGCACTAAGTGCAAAGTCTGCTCTGCCTCCACATTGCCCTGAGCAGCCAACAGTTGATAGGCTGAAACAGGGTGAGTAAAAGTGTCAGCATCCAAGGAAATGTTATCAATTACAGCATTGTAATGTTGCTGAAATTGTCTTTCCTTTTCAGCATCATCCACAATCATTGACTCACTAGCAATGGCTGGTTCCATCCTTATTTCTCCAGTACCTGCTTTTCTCTCATGTTCTCTCTTTTGTTGCATCAGGGTCTCACCCTGGCTCCCCACCCTCACACCCTCACCTTCACCTACTAAGGTGGGACTCCTCTCACTCACTTTTGCCAATCCTGAATGAATGGATTGCTGAGATTCACTTTTTTCCTCTCCTTTTTCCTGGGAGCAACCCAACCTCTCACTCAATACACTCTCCTCTCTCAGTCCTAAGAGTGATTGTATTACCACCAAATCTTCTGCACTTGAAATTATTGAAGTTTGAAGTTGTGCAGAGACACTCGACGGATAAGTGATATCCGTCGGGTGAGTGGTAAAGCTATCCGACGGATAACTGTTATTAAGCTTATCCGTCGGGACACAATCACCACTCGACGGATGAGCAATATCCATCGAGAGAGTAGAAATGAATGAGGTGGGAAGAGAAACTATTGTTGACTCTGTGTTGATTGAAGTTATTTGAGGCACAGATGTCACAATAGAATCAGAAAGAATTGGCAAGTGAGCCAACAAATCATCTAAAAGATGATGCTCACTTGCACTGGATTTTGGCTTCCCCAACAGAGTTAAAGAAGGAGAATCAGGAATTGAAGTGTTTATCATGTCCACTTCCAGTGAGTTGGTTGGTGAGTATTGTGTTTCAGTGGCTTCTATAATGAGAGATTTTGGCTGTGACTCCACATTTATTGGAGCCACATCAATATGAATTTGAGAAGGTGCAGGGACTGTGTCTTTAGCACCAGTTTGCACTAAGTGTGTGCCCTGTGCATCCCCAGTTGTTTTGGATTTCTTCTTTCTAGTGTAAGTTTGGTGTGAGCTTGTGTCCCTAACCCTCTTGGTCTGTGCTCTTGGATGAGAGCTTTGTTCAATAGCCACATCCTTTTGGGAGGATGCAGCTAGAAGTGAGCTTCTGTCCTTCTTAAGCACTGCAGTTTGTTGGGAAACTGCAGTGTGGCTAGGCTGGGATTCACTCATCTCTCCAACCTTATTCTTGGGGTTTCTTTGATGTTCACCCCTTCCCTCACCTATCTTACCCTCCTTCACACTCCCCTCTTTGGCTTCGGTAGATTTTTCAACTGGTACCTTTTGAGAGATACCAGAGGGGGTTTTCTTTGATTTGGATTTAAGAATTGCAGTTGTTTTGGCAGCTTTGGTAGGCAACTGTTTGGTCATTATCACAGTTGCCATAGCTATGCCTGATGTCAAAGAAATAGAAGGGATTGGAATAGTTGAGGGTGTAGATGAACTTACCTCACTTACCTGAGGTGTCAGCATTACAGGAAAATAGAACATTTGCACATCCCTGTGATGGTTGGCTCTGTTCAAATCTGCAATGATTCTTCTCTCTTGAACCCAACAAGCTAATTTGTTGGTTGGGTTCTCAAGTACAATCTCTTCACAAAGATGGTTAGCCAAAAGCATAAAAAATCTAGCATAGTAAATATTCTTTCCTCTTTTGGCTAAGTCACCTAGTTTAAAACCTAACTCATACACAACCAGGTCACTAAAATTGTAATATTTGTCTGTAACTAGCATGTATAGCATGTTAAGCATGGAAATGTTCACAGAATCAAAATTACTGATTTTTCCAGAAAAGACCTTAGTTACTACATCACACAAGTAACTCCATTCCTTCCTAAGACCTAGTCTTCTAATTTCACTTAATTTTGCAGTAGAAAGTGCATAATGAATGGAATTTAGCATATTGACAATATCAGTGTCAGTGTGTGGTGTAGTAACATTATCATCAGGAATCTTGAAACATGCTTTTATTACATCACTATTGATACATAAAACATTACCTTTGATGGTCAGAGTGATGGTTTTGTTAGTAGAGTTGTAGATTGCTATTGTCCACATCTCCTCAACAACTTCACAATAGATTGTGGGTGATTCCAGCATAGCAAAACTTAACTTGCAGTTCTTCACGAAGTCCATTATCTTATGATAGTCTTCAGATTGCTGAATCCCCTTATTGACCAAGGCAGTGAAGTTGTTCTTCTCATAGATGAACCCAGTCTGTGACATGATCTTTACTACGGGTGCCATTGTTAGAGAAGAGATGCTTGAAGAGAAAGAGGATTTTTGCTTGAGAGAGAATGAAATAACACAGTTGAATTTGAGAATGATAAAAGAAAATGATTAGAATGAAATAAGCTTTTATACTCTACTCAAAATCAACGGATAAAAATAATAAAGAGAAGTAAATTACCCAATAGAAATTGCCTAAAATAACCGTTTTAAAATAAACTTTTAAAAATTCCACCCATTATCCGTCGTGTAATGCTTACAAACTGTAAGTATACTCGATGGATAATATTCAGGGAATTAACGGTTAAGATTTAGACACTTCGACGAATGAGGATAAGATGTTATCCGTCGAGCTTTAAAATATTCCAGAAAAGTAATTGATTTTTATTTATAATTTGTATATCGACGGATGACTCAACCCGATGGATAATGGTCATCCGTCGAGATACAAATTTTGACTTAGCCAAAATTTCATCCAAGACCAAAAATCAACTAAATTTCTGGCTTCTTTTCAACTTGCAAGAATAATTCAGATAAATTCAAGAGTAATTAAGCATACCTAACTCACTTACCAACCTAGAAAAGGTGGATTCATCCAGTGGCTTGGTAAAAATATCTGCAAGTTGCTTCTCACTTGGAACAAAATGTAACTCTACAGTACCATTCATTACATGTTCCCTTATGAAATGGTACTTGATGTCTATATGCTTTGTCCTTGAATGTTGCACTGGATTTTCAGTGATGGCAATTGCACCTGTGTTGTCACAGAAAATAGGAATCCTTTCAACTTGCAAACCATAGTCTAGCAATTGATTTTTCATCCATAAAATCTGTGCACAGCAACTGCCAGCAGCAATATATTCAGCTTCAGCTGTAGAAGTAGAAACTGAATTTTGCTTTTTACTGAACCAGGACACAAGCTTGTCTCCTAAAAATTGACAGGTTCCTGTTGTGCTTTTTCTATCAATTCTGCAACCTGCATAATCTGCATCTGAATAACCAGTTAGATCAAAACCAGAATCTCTAGGATACCAAATGCCAAGGTTTGGTGTTCCTTTGAGATATCTGAAAATTCTTTTAATAGCTATCAAATGAGACTCTCTAGGATCATCCTGAAATCTAGCACACAAACATGTAGCAAACATTATATCTGGCCTACTGGCTGTTAAGTACAGAAGTGAGCCAACCATGCCTCTATAACTTGAAATATCCACAGTCTTTTCAGTAGTGTTTAGTTCAAGCTTAGTTGCAGTGGCCATGGGAGTTTTGCAGATGTGCAATCCATTAGATCAAACATCTTTAAAAGATCAAAAATATATTTAGTTTGACTAATGAATATTCCATCACTAACTTGCTTAACTTGTAAACCAAGAAAGTAAGTTAGTTCTCCCATCATACTCATTTCATACTTGCTTTGCATCAGTTTGGCAAACTTTTTACAAAGTTTCTCATCTGTAGAGCCAAAAATAATATCATCTACATAAATTTGAACAAGTATGCTAGAGCCATTCACATTTCTGAAAAATAAAGTTTTATCTACAGTACCTCTTGTGAAGTGATTTTCCAAAAGGCACTTTGATAAAGTGTCATACCAGGCTCTAGGTGCTTGCTTCAGTCCATAAAGTGCTTTCAGTAGATAATAGACATACTCTGGGAAATTTGGATCTTCAAAGCCAGGAGGTTGACTTACATACACTTCTTCCTCCAAATCTCCATTCAGAAAGGCACTTTTGACATCCATTTGATAGACCTTGAAATTGGCATGGGCTGCATAGGCTAAGAAGATTCTGATGGCTTCAAGTCTTGCAACAGGAGCAAATGTTTCATCAAAATCTATCCCTTCTTGCTGACAATAGCCTTTAGCAACCAATCTTGCTTTGTTCCTTACTACTATGCCATTTTCATCCATCTTGTTTCTGAATACCCATTTGGTGTCTATTAGATTCTTTCCTTTAGGCTTGGGTACCAGCTTCCATACTTTATTCCTTTCAAATTGGTTTAGCTCCTCTTGCATAGCTAAAATCCAATCAGGGTCTGATAAGGCTTCTTCTACCTTCTTTGGTTCTTCCTTAGACAGGAAGCTGCTGTATAGACATTCTTCTCGAGTTGCTCTCCTGGTTTGAACTCTAGAAAAAACATCACCAATAATCAGTTCAAAGGGGTGATCTTTTGTCCATTTTCTTGGTTGAGGTAGATTAGCCCTAGATGAAGAGACCTCAATGTTGTCTTGATGTGTGATTGAGTTTTGATTGCTAGAAACTCCCCCTGAGTTTGTGGATCTTTGATTTGAGATTGGGGTGCTTTCTATGGGTGATCTGCCTTGACTTCCTGCTCCTTTTGATAACCCGACGGATGGTGAATTTTGAGTACCGACGGATGAGTCAGGTTGTCTTCCGACGGATAATACAGATTGCCTTCCGACGGATGAAGCATTATGTAACTCGACAGATGTTGAGTTTTGTGCTTCATTTGTAGTAAATTTTTCTGCATTATCCTTAGACACTGTTTCTTGATCACTCTCATCATCACTTTCATCACTGACCATCTCAACATTGTCGAATTTGAGGCTCTCATGGTAATCTCCATCTTTTAGTCCTTCAATCTTTTTATCATCAAACACAACATGTATAGATTCAACAACAATGTTGGTTCTTAGATTGTAGACTCTATATGCTTTACCAACAGCATATCCAACAAAAATTCCTTCATCTGCTTTAGCATCAAACTTCCCATTTTGATCAGTTTGATTTCTCAGAATATAGCATTTACAGCCAAAGACATGAAGAAAGTTCAGAGTTGGCTTCTTGTTCTTGAACAATTGATAAGGTATCTTGTATTTTGCTTGATTAATCAGAGAGATGTTCTGAGTGTAGCATGCAGTGTTGACAGCTTCAGCCCAGAAATATGTTGGTAATTTTGATTCTTCAAGCATTGTCCTTGCAGCTTCAATAAGAGATCTATTCTTTCTTTCCACTACTCCATTCTGTTGTGGAGTCCTTGCTGCTGAAAACTCATGCAGGATCCCATTTTCCTCACAGAATACTCTCATGACATGGTTCTTGAACTCAGTTCCATTGTCACTCCTGATTCTTCTAACTTTGAAATCAGGATGATTGTTAACTTGCCTTATGTGATTGATGATGATTTCACTAGCTTCATCTTTGGACTTTAGGAAATAGGTCCAAGAAAACTTTGAGAAATCATCTACAATTACTAGGCAAAATCTTTTCTTTGAGATTGACAATACATTGACTGGTCCAAACAAATCCATGTGAAGCAGTTGCAGAGGTTCTTCAATTGCTGAATCAAGTTTCTTCTTGAATGATGCTTTAATTTACTTCCCTTTTTGGCAGGCATCACACAGTCCATCCTTTGTAAACTCCACCAGAGGAATGCCTCTAACCAGCTCTTTCTTTACCGACTCATTCATGGTCTTGAAGTTCAAATGGGATAGCTTCTTGTGCCATAGCCAACTTTCATCTTGACTTGCTTTACTGAGAAGACAAGTTACAGATTCTGTTTTAGTTGAGTTGAAGTCAGCTAGATACACATTTCCTCTTCTCATACCAGTGAGAACCACTTTGTTGTTTTGATTATTAATCACAACACAGGTTTCTTTGTTGAAGGTTACTGAGTTGCCTTTATCACAAAGCTGGCTGATACTCAACAGATTGTGTTTGAGACCATCCACTAAGGCAACTTCTTCAATGATGACATTGTCCTTTGAAATCAAGCCATATCCCACAGTATAACCTTTGCTGTCATCTCCAAAAGTGATACTTGGGCCAGCTCTCTCTTCAAACTCTGTGAGCAGGGTAGAATCACCAGTCATGTGTCTTGAACAACCACTATCCAAGTACCAAAGATTCCTTCTGTTTCCCTGCACACATCAAAATCAAATCAAGTTGATTTTGGTACCCAAGTTTCCTTGGGTCCTGCCTTGTTAGCTTTCTTCTTCTGTTTCTTAGGTCTTAACTCATTTGACTTAGGAATTTCAGATTCTTCCTTAGTCATTTGGGTTGGGCCTTTGAAACCACTAGATGCAACATAATTATTATGCATGTTATGGCTAACAGGAAATGGCATGCTTGGTGCAAACATGTTATTCCAGTAAGGCATGCTAAATGGCATTTGAGGCATACTGTATGCAACATAATATGGATTAGGTGCAAATGGCATATTAGCAAACTGTGCATTCATGTTCTGTGTAGGCATAGCATTAACAGGCATAGGAGGCATGGCATTCATGTTAGAGAATTAAGGCTGAACAGACATGGGAGTAGGCATGGCAGATTTGCAATTAACAGACAAATGATTTACACTACCACATTTGACACAGATTTTTCTAGGAGCATATTTGTCAGGTGTGTAGTTGTTATGTTTGTTAATCCCTACTTTACCATTCCTATTATTTTTCCTTTTAGTCTCTGTTTTTACCTCTATCTTCTCAAGTCTGTCACTCAACTGTTTGACAGTCATGTGACCAACATTAGCCTTCTTCCCTTTCTTAGCTTGACTTGACTCCCCTGAAACAAAGTTCTTGGAAACAGACCCATACTTTTCATTTAGCTTGGTTAATTTGGCTTTGCTAATGGGTTTGCTCACAGCCGACGGATGAGGATTTTTATCATTCGATGGATAACACATTTTGTTATCCGACGGATAGTCCTCATTATCCATCGAGTCTACATCTGTCAGCAATCCATCTACCAAATTAGGTTCTAATTTCTCCTTATCCTTTTTCCAGGCTTCATCACAAAAGGACTCAATTCCTTGAACCTTGGTGATTTGAGCATGAACATCTCTGGATGTTTTCCATGCTTTAATCACCTCCTGTTCACGATCGAGCTGCTTCTTTAAAATTTCTTCCTTTTTCAAGGACTCAGTTAATTCCTCCTTAGCAATTCTACACTCAATTTTTAGTTTCTCAAACTCAACAAACTGAGACTCAAGCACATTATTCCTCTCACTCAAAAATAAGTTGTTTTCTTTGATTTTAGCATTTTCTTTAGTGAGGGACTTAAGTGTAACACGCAAATGATACAATTCTGTAGACATGTCATTTATTGCATCATTACACTCAGCTTTAGATAAATGTGCAAGGTTTGTAGTAATTACCTGATTGCTTGAGGAACTTGTCTCTGTTTCATCCGACTTGGCCATAAGGGCTAGATTGACATAGCTGACATCCTCATCTTCATCCAAACCATCAGCTGCCCAGTCATTCTCTTGTGTAATAAAAGCCCTTTCCTTCTGTTTGAGTAAATCAAAATATTTTTGCTTATAATCCATAGACTCAAATCTTTTCTTACTGGAATCTGACTTTCTACACTCATTTGCAAAATGCCCTGCCAAGCCACATTTGAAACACTTGAATTTTGATTTATCCACCATGTTTCTATTTGGCTTGGCAGCTCCAAAGTTCTTCTTGAACTTGAGCTTGGCAAATCTTCTTGAAAGGAATGCTAGGTGCTCATCAATGTCCTCCATGTCATCTTGACTCAAAGAATCTTCACTTTCTGCAGCTAGCCCTTTACCCTTGCTTTCACAGGCCTTTGAAGTTGATTCCACAGCTTCCATCTTCACTTCCTTCTCCTTTTCCAGTTTAGCCACTAGTGCAATGGATCCTCCTTTCTTCTTCCCTCTTTCCATTCTTTCATCCTGCTCTATTTCAAGCTCATAGGTCTTCAGAATGCCATACAGTCTCTCCAAAGTAAATTCCCTATAATCTTGTGAGTTTCTCAATGAGACTGTCATTCGTTTCCATTCCTTTGGAAGAGATCTGAGAAATTTCAGATTGGAGTCTTTAGTCTGATAGACTCTTCCATGCAATTTAAGAGCATTTAGTAGCTTTTGGAATCTACTAAAAATGTCAGTGAGTGACTCACTTTCTTCATTGTGAAAATGCTCACATTGCTGAATCAGGAGCTGCATTTTATTTTCTCTTACTTGCTCAATACCATCACAGATTATCTGTATTGTATCCCAAACTTCCTTGGCAGTCTTGCAGTTGATGATGTTATCAAACATATCTGCATCAACACCATTGAACAGAATGTTCATGGCCTTTTTATCTTTCCTGACTTGTTCAAGATCAGGATCAGACCATTCATGCCTTGGCTTTGGAACTGATGGTTCATTTCCTATTGCAGCTCTCATTGGAACATGAGGGCCTCTTTCTATGCAGTCCACATAGGCCTCATCTTGAAAAAGCATATGAAGATGCATCTTTACCTTCCAATGATGGTAATTATCTTTATCAAGAAAAGGAATCTTGACTCCAACATCTTTCTTGTTCATCTTGCTGAATTGTTTTGATCTTTAAACTCTTTGTAGATTAAGAGCTTGCTCTGATACCAATTGTTAGTCCCTTAACAATATAGCAAGAATTACAGAAGGGGGGTTGAATGGAATTCTTGAACTTTTTCTTTAAGATAAAAATGTTCAACTCGATTATAGATATATTTGTTTTGATTAGCACAATGCGGAATATAAACTTTAATGAATTAAAACAAGAGTAATTAAAAACAAGAGTCTTTAAAACTTTCTGGTGGATTTAAACAATTCCACCAGAGATATATTTAATATATCGAGAGAACTCTGTGTGCAGAAATGCTCACAGCTGCTTATACAAAATAGAACTACTAAGAACACAGGAAATGCTTAAGATAGTGCTTACAAAGATTTCTCTGTATTTGTTTCTTAGCTCTCTTAGTTATTTTTCTATTTGCTACTCTCTTGGTTTATATATTACCAAGATTACAAAGTCAAAAGAACTAAATAAATATAAATCTAACAGTCTTGATCTTTGCTGCTTTTCGTCCTCTATTACCCAGTTAATGGGCTTCCACAGTGTGTTTGTATCCATCTCGACGGCTGTGTGTCAGCTTTCACTGTTCAACTGATGTTTGAATCTTGATATTATCATCCGTCGACTTTCAGATCATCCGTCGATGACTTACTTGATCATCCGTCGACTGCTATTTTAAACATCCGTTGAAAGTCATTTGATCATCCGTCGAAGCTTTGTTAAGCATCCGTTGATAGCTATTTTGGCACTTGACTTCATTTCACTTATACAGAATTACAAGACATTGCTTATGTACAGTTAATCAACCTATTCTGCATATCTAGTTAAAGTCAACATGACTTATATACTACTACAGATTCTATACAAAGGTGTATACAACACTGTGCTACAAACTCATTATTACATAAGCTACTCACTCGATGGATAATAAGTTACTCATCCGTCGGGACTAAAATGAGTTATCCGTCGGGACTATAATTCTTATCCATCGAGTGCTACATTATTTCACTAAGTAAAATCTACTTAGATGTTTTGTTTAGGTACTCATCAAGTGCATAACATATTCACAACACATAATGAAGCATCCGTTGATCATAGTTCATCAACGGATAATCGATTTACATCATCAGTTGATAGAACTCCAAGTTCCCTGCAAAGGACCAACAACTCAGGGGGAGTTTCAACTAATCAACACTCTATCTCACATCATGACAATACTGAGGCCACTTCATCTAGAGCAAATCTACCACCTCAAAGGAAATGGACCTAGAGTCATCCCTTTGAACTGATCATTGGTGATGCAACATCTAAAGTGCAAACTAGAAGGGCTACTCAAGATGAATGTCTATATAGTAGTTTTCTATCTCAGGAGGAACCTAAGAGAGTGGAAGAAGCCTTATTGGATTCAGATTGGGTATTAGCCATGCAGGAAGAGCTAAACCAATTTGAGAGAAACAAAGTTTGGAAGCTGGTACCCAAATCAAAGAACAAGAGTTCTATTGACACAAAATGGGTATTCAGAAATAAGATGGATGAAAATGGCATTATCATAAGTAACAAAGCTAGATTGGTTGCCAAGGGCTACTCTCAATAAGAGGGAATAGATTTTGATGAGACTTATGCTCCTGTTGCAAGACTTGAAGCTATCAGAATATTTCTAGCTTATGCAGCCCATGCCAATTTCAAGGTCTATCAAATGGATGTCAAGAGTGCATTGCTGAATGGGGAATTGGAGGAAGAAGTTTATGTAAGCCAACCTCCTGGGTTTGAAGATCCAAATTTTCCAGACTATGTGTATTATCTGTTGAAAGCACTCTATGGACTGAAACAAGCACCTAGAGCCTGGTATGAAACTTTGTCAAAATTCCTTTTGGAGAATCACTTCACTAGAGGTACTGTTGATAAAACTCTCTTCTTTAGGAATGTTAATGGCTCTAGTATACTTGTTCAAATTTATGTAGATGATATAATATTTGGCTCTACAGATGATAAACTTTGTAAAAAGTTTGCTAAGCTAATGCAAAGTAAATATGAAATGAGCATGATGGGAGAACTAACTTATTTTCTTGGTTTACAAGTTAAACAAGTTAGTGATGGAATTTTCATTAGTCAAACTAAATACATTTATGATCTTTTAAAGAAGTTTGACTTAATGGAATGTTCATCTGCAAAAACTCCCATGGCCACTGCCACCAAACTTGAATTAAACAAGGCTGAAAAGTCTGTGGACATTACAAGTTATAGAGGCATGGTTGGTTCACTTTTATATTTAACTGCTAGTATGCCAGATATAATGTTTGCTACATGTCTTTGTGCTAGATTACAAGCTGATCCTAGGGAGTCTCACTTAATTGCTATCAAGAGAATTTTCAGATATCTCAAGGGTACACCAAATTTAGGTATTTGGTACCCTAGAGAATTTGGCTTTGATCTAACTGGTTATTCAGATGCAGACTATGCAGGTTGCAAATTAGACAGGAAAAGTACAACAGGCACCTGCCAATTCCTGGGAAACAAGCTTGTATCATGGTTCAGCAAAAAGCAAAATTCAGTCTCTACTTCTACAGCTGAGGCTGAATACATTGCTGCCGGAAGTTGTTCTCAAGTGTTATGGATGAGGAATCAACTCCTTGATTATGGACTTCATGTTGATAGAATTCCTATCTTTTGTGACAACACAAGTGCCATAGCCATAACAGAAAATCCAGTGCAGCACTCAAGGACCAAGCACATTGATATCAAGTACCACTTCATTAGGGAGCATGTCATGAATGGTACAGTGGAACTACATTTTGTTCCAAGTGAACAATAAATTGCAGACATCTTTACCAAGCCACTTGATGAATCAACATTCACAAGGTTGGTAAGTGAGCTAGGTATGCTTAATTTCTCTTAAAATTCTTGTCTGTATTGCAATTTGAGTTGGAGCCTGAAATGAAATTGTTCCAAGAACAAAGTTGACTTTTAGCACAGATTATACCATCAACGGATGTTCCCTATCCGTTGAAAGTCAAAATTGTTCTATCAACGGATATCCACTATCCGTTGAAAGACAAATACATTTCTGGATATTTTATCCGTCAACGGATAAACTATGTTACTTTTCAACGGATAACTGTTTACTTTATCCATTGAGATGTCACATCAGTCGATTCAAGTGGTTCACAGCCGTTGATTCTATTCTCTTATCCGTTGATACTTATACATACAGCTGTATGTATTTGTATTAAAGGAAGTTTTTAGAATACTTACAGTTTATTCTTAAACGGCTGTAATTTACTTATATTTATTGTTTAATCTTTTTATTTATGCTTTTTAATTTGAGAAAGTATAAAAGCCCTTTTGATTTCTTATTTTTACTTTACGCTTTCTTGTAATTTCAAAAGCTTTTACCATTTTCTCTCTGCAAAACCCTCAATCTATTCTCTGTAGCTTCTACTCACAACAATGGCACCAGTAGTAAAGATTATATCCCAATCTGGGTTCATCTATGAGAAGAACAATTTCATAGCTTTGGTGGAAAAGAATGAAGCCCACTCAGATTATCACAAGATGATGGATTTCATCAAAAACTGCAAACTTAGCTATGCAATGCTGGAAGCCCCAACGATTTACTGTGAAGTAGTTGAGGAGATTTGGACAACTGCTGAGTTCAACTCCATAGATATGACCATCTCCTTCACTCTCAAAGGTAAAAATCACTGTGTTAACTGTGATGATTTACAATCATGTTTTAAATTACCTGAGAACAATGCCATGACACCACACACTGATAATGATGTATCTAGCATGTTAGACTCCATAGGCTATTCACTCAACTCTGCTAGTTTAGGCAGTATTAAAAGAAAAGGCCTTGGGAAAGAGTGGAGTTTTCTTGGTGATGCCTTTATCAAGGTTTTCTCTGGGAAAATTAGTAATTTTGATGCCATAACTTCATCTCTAGTTAATATGCTCTATATGCTTGTTTCTGATAGGTATTTTAATTTTAGCAATTATGTTATGCTAGAATTGGGTACTAGGTTAGGTAACAAAGCTAATAGACCTAATAACATCTATTATGCTAGATTCTTTATGTTATTGGCTAACTATGTTGCTGAAGGTTTGGTCATAACCAACGAGAATAGTAAACTCAAGTGCTGGGCACAAGAGAAAAGAGTTCTTGCAGATCTATTGAGAATGGATCTTAACAGCAGTGTGCCATTGGTATATTTACCAATCATGAATGCACCTCAGGTAAGTGAGGTAACTGCTTCTTCAACTCCTACTTCTTCCAACCCCACTATTTCTTTGCCTTCTAGTGTGGCCATGGAATCTGTGTCAATGCCCCAACAAATTCCTACCAAAGTCACTAAAGCTAAAATCTCAAAATCAAGGACAAAGAAAACC
Organism: Apium graveolens; assembly: GCF_009905375.1. Taxonomy (NCBI): domain Eukaryota; kingdom Viridiplantae; phylum Streptophyta; class Magnoliopsida; order Apiales; family Apiaceae; genus Apium; species Apium graveolens. The sequence continues at coordinate 196,995,253 of NC_133655.1, read as the reverse complement.
ACCTCTGTTGTTTCTCAAAAGACAACAGTTGTAACAACTACCATTAACCCTGAGGGGAGTGAACAGGGTGTGAGTGGTGAGGGGAGGGGTGAACATCCAGAAAACCCCCAGGATAAGGAAGGAGAGGTGAGTGGTACCCAAGCTAGCCAAGCCACAGTTTCTCAAAATGCTGTGGTGGTTGAAAAGGTTTCAAGCACATCCCTAGTTGCATCCTCCCAAAAGGATGTAACTATTGAAAATAGTTCCCAACCAGAAACACAGAACAAAAGAGGGAGGGACACTGAAGCCACACACTCACCTGTAAAAGCTTTTACTAGAAGAAAGAGGACTAGAACCCAACTGTCTACACAGGGTGCACACACTGCACAGATACACCCATCTGTATCTATGCCTTCTCAAACTCAGCTTGATGTGGCTCCAACAAATATGGAGTCACAGACCCATTCTCTAATAATTGACACACATCAATCACCAAATTCTCCATCACCCTCTCTGGATGTGGACATGTTATTCACATCAATTCCTGATACTCCCTCTTTACAACTCAAGGAGGAGCCCCACTCAAATACAAGTGATCATCATCTTTTAGATGATTTGTTGGATCGCCCGCAAATTCTTCCAGATGTAGTTGAAGACTCTGTGTCACCTAAATTAAAATCAATCCACACAGATTCAACAATTATGTCACTTTCAATTTCTGCTTCTTTTCCTTCTTCAACGGATATCACTCATCCGTTGACAAGTGGTTGTTCTTCAACGGATAAGCTTAACAGCAGTTATCCGTTGATACCATCAGTTTCACCTTCAACGGCTATTCCTCATCCGTTGATAGTCTCTACACACACAACTGAAACAATTCCAAGTGTAGAAGACATGATTACTGTACAATCATTTTTAGGACTGAGGGAAGGGAGTGAAAATTTGAGTGAGAGTCTGGGTTGCTCCCAGGCAAAAGGAGAGCTTGAGAGTACATATATGCATGCTATTTCTTCCAGCATGGCAAAAGTAAGTGAGAGGAGTGCCACCTTAGTAGGTGAAGGTGAGGGTGTGAGGAGTGTGAGCCAGGGGGAGCCCCTGATGCAAGAAAATAGAGAAAATGAGAGAAAGGCAGGTATAGAAGATATAAGGGTGGTTCCAGCCATTGTTAGTGAGTCAATGATTGTGGATGATGCAGAAAAGGAAAGACAATTTCAGCAACATTACAAAGCTGTGATTGATGACATTTCCTTGGATGCTGACACTTTTACTCATCCTGTGTCAGCCTATCAGTTGTTGGCTGCTCAGGGCAATGAGGAGGCAGAAAAGACACTACATCTAGTACATATAACAGAATCTCTTCAAAGGGATAAAGCTGCTGTCAACAGAATGCCTTCTACAGCTGGTGAGCCATCTGAGGAATTTGGAGTAAATTCCAATGATGATGACTCTGTTTCATTTGATGGAAGCATGAATTTAGGGGGAGATGAAGACCTCAGTTCAATTCCAAATTTACCTGAATGGGCCTTGACAAAGGAGTCTACACCAGGACAATTCAATATAACCTTAGTCAAACAAATCAGTTCTATCCAACAGGCCATTCAGAAAACTTCACATGCTGGTACCAAAGATATTCTTCAAGCTCACCTAGACTCACTGCATCTCATGAAGTTGCAGCAATTAAGGCACAATCTGACTGTGGATGAACTCAAAAGGGATATTGCTGACATGAAGTCCTACAACTCTGAGAAGCTGGACTTAATCATGCCCTTTGGTACCATGCAGGAATTGGTGCTGAGACTGAGAAAAGAATCAGATGCTGATAGGAGGATGACCAAATTGGAAGAAAGAGTTCAAATCATTGAAAACTCTGTGGTCACCATTCTTCAGAATCAATAGTCTCAGAATAATCTTCTCATGCAACTAGCTAAAGCACAAGGCTTAAACCCTTCCCTTGATGATAACAAAAAGGGGGAGAATAAAAGGGAAGGTGAGGGGGAGCCATCTACAAAAGTTCAAATATCCAAAGTGCTAGTTCCTGCCATCACTACTTCTCCAACAATTCAAATCAAAGGAAAGCTTGATGGAATTGACCTAATCTAGCTAGCAGCAGCTGAAATTCAAGTGAAAGAGCAATGGAGGAGAATTGAGGAAAGGGTGCAACAGGTGTTTGGTTCTAAAAATGATCAATCACTATCTGTGAAACATAGCACAAAAGTTGAACCAATCATTATGGAGCACAAGCCAGAAAGGAGGAATAAGGTTGGAGAAACTTCTTCCAAGAATCTAAAACCTATGGTACTCAAACCCAACACTAGATCCAACAAGGACTCTATAAAGAACCCTCAAAACCTTGCTCAGTTGAAAGAAGTGGACTTTCCTCTTCCAAAGCCTGATGAAGATAAAGTTTTGGGTGGTAATATCATAAAGCACAAGGAGACCAAGGATGTAGTTGAAAGAATGAACATGGCTATTAACTTTAGAGAGGGAAAGAGTATCTGTGTGATGCAAGGACATCCCAAATTCCTAATAGCCAAGAGGGAAGAAGCCAGGAGGATGAAGGAAGAAGCTGAAAAACTAAAGGCTGACAAAAGAGCACAAGCAAAGCTTGAAAAACAGCTAAAGTCAAGTCAAATTGAAGAGAAGAAAGGGATTGAAGTCAGGAGTGAAGAAAAGATTGCAAACATAGATGAGGTCTTTGGGAGTCTATTTGGTGAAAGTATGGAGGAAAGAAAGGAATGGCAGAAAGGGAAAAGAAAGAAGGCCAAGGCACAAAGGAAGGATGAAGGTAACCCTGAGACAACTCAATCAATATCCAAACCACTACCTTCCATTCCTGAACCTTTTATTGTTGATCCCAGTATAAATATCCATGGTGAACCAATCATCCCTAAAGAGGAACCTATTGATTAGGACACCATCAAATTGCCTACCTTCTTAACCACCACTCCACCACCAAAGAAACAGAAAAGAAAATCCAAATCAACACCTCCCCTAACCTCTATGAAATTCACTCAGAAACAGAAACCTAAGCCCAAGCCACCAATCTCTAAGGATGATTATGTTCACATCTGTGACATAAAAGAATGCTCAGATATTGAACTCTACCTAGATGAGCTGGAGGATGTAAGGGGAATAGATGCTTACAGACACCTACCAGAAAGGCTAGTGTTCAGGTATAAAGGCAACAGAAATGAGAGGACTTGGCCACTTCATAGAATTCTGAATGAGGGCTACTCTACCTTGATTAGAATTCACTCAGCCATAAGAAGGGACATTGGTTTTACCAGAATTGCCAAGACTGAGATTCTCAACAGGGTTGCCAGCATAATGAAAACTTGGAGGATGCCAAATGCACTGCCTAGAACATTATTCATCCCAGAGCATGGAATTATAATTCATAAATCACCTCATTGGATGATGGAGTTCAGAGATGATAAAGGAGTCAGAAGATTTTTCAGACTTGAAGACCAACTCAAGATTGCCAGCAATGAAACTCTCAAGGACATGCAATCTAAGTTGGATATCAGTGATGAAGATGAAGCTGAATTTTACAGACAACTCCAACTTCAAGTTGAGGAAAATGACAGAGGGCTAGGAAAGAAAACAAGGGAACAAAGGAAAAGAAGATGATTTGCTCAGGCTAGAGGAGCACCCTTAGAAATACTGTAAATCTTCAATTCCATCCTAGTACATACACTTTTGCAGCACTTTTGAATTTCTACTTAATTTCAACTCATATATTTGTTAAGTGTTTTGTTATCATCAAGTTAACCCTGAATTTATGCCTACAATTCTTATAGACATAAATAGGGGGAGATTGTTAGGAATATATGTGTATTAGTTTGATGATATGTTTAACAAAACACTTAAGTAGAAGTCTAGTGTTTGTAGCCTCAACGGATAAGACCACTTTGGCTATCCGTTGATGGTGTAGCTTTACTTAGAAATAAGTCTAGTTTTGTAGCACATTTCAGTCTCTGTATTTGAGTTATAATTCTTAGAAGTTGTGGGAAATTATAAGTCATGTTGACTACTAGAGGATATGCAAATAGGAAGGCCAATTGTAAATATTTCATGCCTTGTAAGTTTGTATAAATGAAGTGGTATCAACTGATAGCTTAAAGGCCTTCAACGGATGAGAAACAAAGCTTCAACGAATGTCTCTAAAGCTTCAACGGATAACATCCTTCAACGGATGAGTGCATCAACGGATAGAGCTTCAACTGCTAAAACATCAACGGATAAAGCCATCAATGGATGAAAGCTTCAACGGATATTCTGTTCAATAGCAGTTGATAGTGACAGTTAACAAAGCAGACAGAAGCACATGGGTTGACAGAGACAACTGGAATGCGGTAGCCTATTTCAGGAACATCAGAAAAAGCAGCCGTTCTACTCTGGTACAGAAGGGTAATAGTCAACAGATATTCCAATAATGTACTGGATAGAAATGGAGTAGAAACAAGTGGAGAACTTATTTTATTATTGTACTTTATCTTTGTCTACACTTGTAAAACTTGGTAAAATATAAACCAAGAAGAAGCTAGTAATTAGAGTGAATTTTTCCAGAGCTGTTTAGAAAAACCATGAGAGAAAAATCATCTAGTTTGTACTAGGACGCAGCTGTGATCAATTCGTTGAATCACAGATTTTCTGAAATACCATCTCTGGTGGAACAACAAATCCACCAGAAAAGTTTTTAAGGTCTTTGTGTTATTTATATTTGTGTTTCTGAATTTACATATGTCTGCACCTGCTACAAGCAATTCACACACATTTGTATTGCATTCACTTAAGCCTTGAAACTGCTCAAAACTTAAAAAAGTTTTGAGATTTACATTCAACCCCCCTTCTGTAAATCTCATTGTTAGTTCTTCACAAATAACACCATTTTCCGTCTTTAAATACACCTTCTTGGACTTACAATTAATCTGAGCATTATTCTTCCCTAACCAATCCATTCCTAAAATTATATCGAACTCTCCCAACTTGAAGAGTATCAAGTCGGCTGAAAACTTATACCCTGAGATATCAATCACACACTTCGGACAGAGTTGACTCACAGGAATCTTCTCTTGATTCGCAATTACCACATTTACTACCTCGTTCATAACCGTTTTATCACATTGAAGCTTATCAACAAAAGTTTCTGATATGAAAGATCTCGTCGCTCCAGAATCAATTAATACTTTAGCCTCGACATTATTTAGTAAAAGTGTACCTACTATCACCTCAGAATTCTGAACAACATCCTTCATTTTTAAATCGAATGTCCTTGCTGTTGCGTGCGGAGTTGTTTTAGGTGGTGGAGGTAATGCCAATACCTCAGTGGGTATGCTTGCACTAGTGCTTGCCACGTTCAACAGCGCTTTGACTGGTCCGGTTGATTTACACTCCCTAGCCATGTGTCCAGTCTTTCCACACTTGTAGCATGTAACTCCCAGCTTCGGCATCTTACACTCGTTTGCCAAATGTCCCTTCTGGTTGCACCTATAGCATGTCATGCTCATCTTATTACACACTCCGGGGTGCCTTCTTCCACAATGCTTGCATTCTGGTCTCTGAAATCTGTTTTCTCCAACTTGTCCTTGGCTTGCCTGGTTGTTCCCCTTTGATTCTTGTCTTTTGCTCAAATTTCCTTTCTTCTGAAAATTTCCGCCCTTGTGGAATCCAATCCTTTTCACATTCCGATCTTGTAAGTTTCCGGCTTCAGACTTTTCTCCATAGAATGGACCTTTTCTCTTCTTGTTATCCCTTTCCTTCCTTGACTGCATCCCATTACTCTCAATCAGAGCAGCTTTCTGTACTACTCCTGCATAAGTATCAAGCTCAAACATAGACACTCTATCTCTGATCCAAGACTCTAATCCTTGTTGAAATCTCTTTGCTTTTTCCTCCTCACTACGGGTATACTTTGTCACAAACCTTGACAACTCCGTAAACTTCTTCTCATACTCCAATACAGTCATATTCCCTTACTTCAGTTCAAGAAATTTAAGCTCCATTTGACTCTGCATGTACTTAGGGTAATACTTTTCCAGAAATAACTTCTTAAATCTTTCCCAAGGAATTTGCTGATTTGCTTCCATTGCTTTTACCGATTCCCACTAATAGATGACTTCGCCCTTCAGGAAGTAAGTAGCATATGGTGTCTTTTGATCGTCCCCTAACTGTACCAATTCAAAAGCTCTTTCCATTTCCTTAATCCATGTGTTTGCTATTATTGGATCAGTGGCATCATGAAATGTAGGTGGATTCACATTCTGAAAAGCCTTGAAAGTGACAACTTATCGAGGTGGTACTGGTGGATCAGGTGGTTGGTGTGGTTCACGGTTATCTTGGTTTTCAAATCGTTGTTGAAGAGTTAGTTGTTGTTGAGCTATAGCATTTGTTTGCTGTTGTAAAGTTTCAAGTAATCGAAGAATATTAGGATCTGTGGTAGATGTGGTTGTTGGGTTCTTCTTTTTGGGTGGCATGATCCTAAAATAAGAGTTACGTCAAAACATGTATGAATAATGAAATAATTTGAGGGTGTCGCATGACATTCTTATTTACATATGAGGTCAAGTTTCAAATTAAACAGATATGCTGATGCATACAAAGGCGTAAAATAACAGTTGAGAGCAAATGGAACGATAGTGCATAATAATTGAAATTTAAAGGTCACAATACATCAGGATTAGGACAAAGTCTGATTCTAGGAATAACATGCTTATTTAAAGGAAACAACTGGGAATTCTACGAAGTCTGATAATACAACCATATGAAAGGTAAATAATGGAAAGAACTAAGGCTCCACTCCATCAGAACGGGGTTTGGCAGTCTTCTCCTTTCGAAGCGTCTTCACAATGCTCTGGAGCTCATCCGCCACCATCTGGATGATATACTGGCTGGTGCGGTCTCGGTGTGATGGCATCTCCTCAAGCTTAGTGTTGACGTATTGAACCAAAGTCTCAAGTTTCGCAGTCATCTGCTCCTTAGGCTTCCCTTCATATTTTCGGCTGTCCGGATACACATTCTTTAATCGGTCTATCATTTGGTCGTATTTGCCTTGAAGCATGTCAAACTCGCGCCTCAACTCAGCATACACGGAGAAAGCAATAGTGTCGTCCGACCCAAAGGACGTCGAGGAGTGCGCCCTTTGCTGACAAACCAATAAGAGGAGTATTAATAATAGATTTACTTAACCTACTCTCTCGCATATTATCTATAACTTATACATATATCCTATAACCTATTTGGGCTGTCCAGGGACTCTAAACTATGGCTCTGATACCAAAACTTGTCACACCCCCAAACTTAACAATACATAATATATAACTATTACAATATTTAAAAGAAAGTAAATACAACTGAATCCAAGATCTTACAGTTTAGGGTTTGGAACAACCCAACACTACCATCTATTACAACTGGTTTTAATATCGAGTCCTCACACAAAGCTATTTCTTATTCTACCTGAGCTCGGACATACGCATCGGCATCACAAGTCTTACGTGCTGTCTGCTGGAATCTAACCATAGCTGCTAGCTGTAATATCCGGGTTAAAGTAAGTAGTGAGCCAAATGCTCAGCAAGTACTAAAAAATACGATACAAAACATAAATTGAGATATAAATTAGAGTACGACAATATGAAGACATAACTGATAACAATCAGAGATGAACTTTTGGGTGATGGCATCATTTGCTTGTATTAAAACATTTTCAAAATAAAATCTTAATCAAAAACCGTTTTATGACGCTACGGATTACAGCCGGTGATCAGCCACGAAGTAATCCCGAACCTCGCTGGGTTCTAAAATATTAATGGGATCCCTAGGCAACTTTTAAGCCTACAATATAAGTGTGGAAAGGACTCGCGTCTCAGTCCAGATCCACTATTCAAAGAAAACATTTATCCCCCTTTGGGACTAAAAATCCACATTTTAATCTTTTCAAAAACTGATGCCAATCGATAATAAAATCTCATAAACAGTAAACACCTTTATCAAGGGGTACGAATCCACTTTTGAAACACTGGAAATATGTCCACTCGGGCCATGATCCACTAGACTTTACTTTATCAGGGTAATTAAAAGGTTTCTGTAAACAAGAACTTTGACAAGGAAATTTAGCAAGGATATTGAATAATATGAAAGAGTAATGCCAAACTAGGCTTAAAGCAATGGTTGTAGACAAGGTATAGGTATTGTAACATCAAGAAGATAAGCATCAAGGGTTACAAGTATACTAGAGGTGTTAAGGTATAAAGAAAATGATCATTAGCTTAAGGTATATCAGGTTGTCAAACTTTAGGGTAAGGATAGGGTTATCAAACAATCATGAACAACTCTAAAGAATATCTGGCTTTTAGGTATCAAGGTAAAGTTTCTATTGGGGTTTCAAACATCAGGATGAGATGTCAAGATTTTAGGAATTTATGGTATGTTAATCAAGAGGATCAATCAAGTATTATAACAAATCTTTATTTTTATAATGGCATTCCAATTACTTTGATGTATTAGCATGATACGACTTTCGATCTACTTGCAACTTGTACTTGAGGGTACATGGCATTTCTATATATTATGAAGATAGATTTAAGAATCACTTGGTTCAAGTATATCAAGATTTCTCAGGATACTCGCATCAATATATGAACTAATTAACACACATTTACAGTGTAAACGAAAAAAAACAGGTTGAATCACTTGCCTTGAGAAAGGCTGGTCTGGTCTGGCTGGTAGGAGCAACTGGAAGCTTTACTCGACCTTTATGGCAAGTTTACCCTCGTCTCGAGATCCTACATAAATAATAATAACCTCATTATAATATATTCTCACCAACTCAACCTATTTACAACCCGTAACTAAACACAAATGGCACTTAGGACTATATGCACGAAATTTATAATCACCTCATAAATACAATAGTACATATAGCCACATATACTCACATACCATATTTTAATATCAAATAATATCACACACACCATAATGCGACACTAGGCTTGGATGATCTCGATCCCTAACTTAAGTCACTTTATCTCTAAACTATACAAGGTCTCCAATTCGGCTTCCTAACTCGATGTGCCTTTACTAAACTATCCAAAACCTATTGACCCTCACTTGGGCCTTTTACTATAATGGCTTTATACTATCTTGCAACCATAGTGGTCAACCTAGGTCTCACTCCTAAGTGTTCTAAAACTATGTGATAAGTGAAAGTGCTCACTAAGGAAAATTTTAGAATGACATCTAAGGTTTCTTGAGTGCATTAGACACGTTAAACTACAATTTTACCTCCAAAACTTCTACACTAAACTCTTCTGACCATAAGGCATCTCCCAAACTTGATGTGGCTCAAGGGCCTAGCTTGGGCCTCCTTGGGCCTAAGCTTAAAGTCCATGGTTCCCCTGTTTTTCTGGGCAGAAAATGCCCTGACTTGAACTAACTTGTGACGCTTGGTTCTAACTCAAATCCTATGAACTATGGTTGGAAAAACTCCTCTGACACTCCCTCTAACTAAGGCCCAACAGGTACTAATGAGGGTCTACCCATGACATGGTCAAAACTTCCTATTTCTAAGTTGCAACAAAACTGTCCCCTGCTAGACAGATTTTTTGATTCCACTCGTGCACCTAACCAAACGACTTATAAACCTCCAACAAACACCTAAAACCTTTTATATACTCCTAGTTCTAGCTTCTGGTGGCTTGGGCCTCAAAGTGCACAACAATGACATGGTCAAAACTGACTCTAAACCTCAGGGTACCAAACTGATTTTTCTGCAGAAACTTAGTTTCTCCTTTCTCTAAGGTTCTCACTTAACAAACCCAACCACCAACAACCAAAATACCCAAACCATAACTTAAATATGGTGATCTACTGAACTAACTCCCTTACACTCAAAATAGGCTTAGTGGAGATCATCCTTACCTAGGGTGCAACATAGCAAAATAAAGGAAATCACATTACACAAATTACAAGTCATCAAGTTTCCAATGACAACAACTTTAACCTTCATGATAAATATAAACAAAATAACATCACTTTTTAAGAAGCAAAATTCTTAATTAATATCTTAACTTAACTAAAATTAAGGTTTACTAACAAAATATCAATCCGAATGATCAAGAATTTCCAAAATTTTCAAGAGTAATCTACATGCATGCATGACTTCGAGTTTTACATACCAAGACAACATGCTTCCAAACAAATTTTCATTTTAATACAACATGCAAGACTATCATGGATTATATCTAAATGACCACCTAGCATGTAAAGGTTTTTACCAAGATTTCACTAAGATTTTCATGTTATCATCACAAAAATACACAAAATGAAACAAGGAAACCAAAACACCATCCATTCGGCTCCTATCAAGTCATGGCCGAATGGATTAGGGTGAGAACAACATTTGCATAAGTGCCACACACTCATGTCTAGCCATTCTCAGCCCTATGATACTATAACTCTTGGTAAAAGCCTTGAATTCACAAGAATCAAGGACATTCACTTTGAGTTTAACAAGAACACCACCATGCAAAGTCAACACATAGGTTTTCTACTCTAAACTCTTGAGATACACATGAACAATATGTAGGGAGTAGGATTACTTGATTATAGGATGATTATTTGAGTGAAGAAATGAAGAAAGAAGGGGATGGGGCTTCGGTTTTGGAAATTGCCGAGATGGAGGGGGAGAAAGCCGAGAGGGAGGAGGAGAATGAAGTGGTAGGGTGAAGTGGAGTGATGATCACTTCCTTGATTTGTTTTTATGTCTTGATTTGACTAAAATGTGAGTGGGTTTGAGAAATAACAAGGGTAACCTTCTAGCTGGAGTTAGGCTATCTTGCATGCAAGGTCAAGGAGGTAATTTGGCTAATAAATCATGAGTTAGTGGGTTTAGAAATGTCTTCTTTGTCCTTGAAGAGAATAGAAAGGTGGTTTGCATGCAAGGGCTTCCTTGTAATTTGCTAATTATCACAACTAAAATTTGTAAAGATTTATTTATATAAAATAAAATATAAGTTCAAAAATTATAAAATTTATACCATAAAATAACTTGGATTTTTAGAAATTTTATAAAACCACTTTCGAAATTTGTGAACAAAATAACTTTTAAAAGAAAATTTATTCAAGGTTTAGAATATTCCTTATAAATCAAAAATAAGGGAAATAAATAAACTTTTACTTTGAAAAATCATATTCTACTTAAAGCAATTTATAATGCAGAAATTTTCATTCACACAACGTACAATCATTAAGTATATTTACATACGGCTCTAATATTATACAAAGTTCACAAATAATATTACATAAAATGCCGGTCGTAACATAAATAATCATTCCTTTTCTTAAAAGCCAAATTTTCAGAAGTTAACCTATCACATGTTAAAGTCTGATCTCTATAACTAATGAATATGGTTTTAAGATAAGATCTCAACTCAGTAATATCATCAGTATGAAAAGCATAAGTTGTTTGAGGTACTTTTAACTCAGCATCATCAGAACTGCTATCAGCATTTGCCATCAAGGCATAGTTCACCTCATCTTCAGAATCTGAAGTGTCTGTCCAGCTTTTCTTCTTTATGACAAGTGCCTTGCCTTTGTCACCTTTTCCTTTCTTGCAATCAGGAGATATGTGGCCTTTCTCACCACAGTTGTAGCATTTAATATTTGAGTAATCTCCTCTGTCAGACTTTCCTCCTTTGCCTTCAGATTTTCTGAAATTTTTCTTATCAGAACTTCCACTTTTCCAGGAAAACTTCTTTCCCTTTCTGAATTTCCTGTAGGCTATCTTTGTGATACCCTTCACCATAAGAGCACACAATTTCATCATCTCTTCATCAGCATCCATCTCAGATAGACTCTCAGTGTCTGAGTCATCATTATCAGAACTTGATGACTCAGTATCAGACTTTGTGATGAGAGCCTATCCTTTGCTTTTCTTTGAGGCAGCCACTTTAGGGGATTTCTCCTCAGCCTTAAGAGAAACTATTCTTGAGTTTCTCCCATGTCTCTTGCTCCTTTGATCCATCTCAAGTTCATGAGTCTTGAGCATACCATAGATTTCATCAAGAGTAGTTTCTTCAAGAGCATAGTTGTCTCTTATAGTTGTCGACTTCAAATCCCAACTTTCAGGAAGAGCTAAAAGGAATTTAAGATTTGAATCTTCATGATCATATTCCTTATCCTAGTGACAGATCATTCAAGAGTTTGACAAATCTGTCATATAAATAAGTTAATGACTCATTAGGTTTTGAGTCAAAGTGCTCATACTCCTGAGTGAGTATTGTCTTCCTGTTCTTCTTGATTGCTTCAGTTCCCTGACACCTTGTCTCCAAGGCATCCCATATCTCCTTTGAAGTCTTGCAGTGAATTACCCTATTTGACATAACATTATCAATGGCACTATGCAGCAAATGCCTTACCTTTGCATCCTTGGCAATAGATGAGATATCTACAGCTGTATATTCACTTTTCTCCTTTGGCACAGTCTTTGCTGGCTGATCTGCAACTGCAACAGAAAGCTTGGTTGGCTTATATGGTCCTTCATTAATTCTATCAAGGTATTCTGGATCTGTAGCTTCCAGAAACATAGCCATCTTCACATCCATATGGGATACTCAGAAGGTCTCAGCATGAGAACCCTAATAGTCTTATATCGACTGTGGGTTTGAGTCTTTGGAGTTTCTTCAGTTTTGGTGGGCTTGGTTGGAGTTCGTTCTTCTTCAGACATGGTTGTTTTTGGATCTTAAACTGTTTGTGTGTTAACAGATCTGTTCTGATACCACTTGTTAGGTCACACACACTGTAGAAGGGGGGTTGAATACAGTGTATACTACAATCAAATCGAATTAAGAATACAAGTAACAGAACACATATTTTATTTAGTACAATAAACTCTGTTACAATGAAACTGTTCTCTCTCAGTGATGAACAAATATCACTAAGAGCTGCTAGGGTTACAATTAATAATATTCTCGATAATGATAACACTTATAGTGTAAACCCTATGTTGTGTTTATATAGACACACAGTTACAAGATAAGTTCTAATTGATATAGAATACAATTCTGTATCCTAAAATATATCAATTAGTTATCTTTTCCTCCAATTCTTCTATTATTCATAAAATTCTTCTCCATGCATATCTCTTCTTGTTTTAATCTCGATCTTCTTTCCTTTCAATCAGCCGCCTTCCTTATCTGAAAGTCTTCTTAAGTCCTGATATTATCTTCTGATGAATATCTTTTGATATCTTAAGTTCTGATAACTTAAGTTCTGATATCTTAAGTTCTGACTTCAATATAAGTATTGATTTCCAGTTAAGTCCTGATTTGTTCTGTTAGTCAAGATCTGAAAACTAAACACAAATCATTATTAGACATGATATCACAAATATATCTAACATATATATTCGTATATAAATTCGCGAGGGGTGTTGCTACACTCCGGTAAATAAATTAACCGACTACAATCTAAGAACAACAAAGTTCCTAGTTTCTACAAAGATCAACAAATTAAATCCTATACAATGTTCTAGCTTCTGTTTGTCTAAGGATTTAATTACCGGGTCACGATTATAATACCCCTATGAATATACAAGAGTTAAACCGGGGGCATTATAACATTACTCCAGTGAGAAGTTAAAAGGATATTCAAGGTGCCAGAGCTTCTATAAAAATCTTTGCTTCTTATTTTATCAGCTCTCTTTTTGTTGGAGAAGAAAATAAATAGAACAAGTGTTTTACTGCAGAGTGTAGTCTTTATATCAATTCAAAATATGTGGCTAAGACTGAACCACACAATTTAATTGAATATACAATAAAGATGTGGCTGAGGAGTAACTTGCGACCAGGTACACTTTTGTAACTTACGACCAGTAATTTGCTACACCAACTGGCGACCAGGAGGGGGAGTAAGATTAACTTGCGACCTACAAGTACATAATTTGTACTTAACCAAAATTGAGGTCACTTTGCAAGTTGCGACCTTTCCTTTTATTTTGTTTTATTTTGTTTTTCTTTTCCTTTTTGTATTCTTTTTCTATTTTCTTTTTTTCTTTTTCCTTTTATTATTCTTTTCATTTAAGTTTAAATTGTAACTAAATTAATTTATAAAATAGACTTAAATACAACTTATATAAATAAACTAATTTAGATTTATAAAATAAATTTATTTAAAGTTTATAAAATAAATCATTTTAAGTTTATTAAATAAATTATATTAAAGTTCAATAAATAACTTTATTTAAGTTAACATTTAAACTTTGAACTTGGCCAATCCCTCGAGCAGTTTAGTTGTATATCATGCGCACCTCTTCTCGTACTTTAACAGATAAACGTTCAATCCAAGTACGTTCCTCAACTTAACAATTCTTCTAAAAATAATACCCAGATTTCTTTCACGAGCTGTTAAAGCCTAGTGCAACTGATCTGGTTCACAGACGACTAGCCCCGATTCAGGTCTTCGTATTATAGCCTTGATTAAATTGTTAAGCTTGCAAAAACTTTATCGCTTCGAACGCTGACTGTCAATAAACAAATGTACTTTCACTGGAATCCTTTCTTGTACTTTAGAAAACGTCTTCATTGCTACTATAGTCTTGAATACTTCATTCATTGTTCTTCACCAATGCTTGAACATGTAAATGAACTCCTGTCAGTGAGTATAACTTCAAGACTGCAGTTGTCTTCTTTAACCTCTGTCTATACCCTATATTCAATTCTTCAGAATTCTATGCTTCATACACTGTCTATGTTCAATCAATGCCAATGCACTGGAATCTTCTAGTAGCACTTATACACTGAATCTTCATCATTTCTAAAACCCTGGAGGTCTTTAACCTTTATTCTTCACCGAGGCATAAACATATTAATGAGCTTCTCTTAGTAACCTGTAAATAGACTTCAAGCCTTCTTCTAAACTTATGATTCTTTGTATTTTCCTTATCTTCATTTCTTCTGATTTATTATATAGACGTAGTATTATTAGCCTGTCTTATTCTACTGTTGTTCTCGTGTTGAGTTATCACGTAACTGTTCATACAGCTACGCAATTTCACCAACAAGGACACATGACTGGTTATAAATCCCTACTATCAGAATTTGAGGAGAAAGTTTGCCCAAGTATTTATTATGGAGATGTAAACTTGGAAAAAATCTTGGGATATGGAAAAATCAAAGTTAGAAATGTCATCGTTGAAAATGTAGCTCTGGTTACAGTACTCAAACATAATCTGATCAGTGTGAGTCAAATCTGTGACAGAGGTTAACCTGTCAACTTCTATAAGGAGCATTGTGAAATTATTAGGAAGACTGATGGCAAGATTGCAGTGACTAGTGTAAGACATGTTAGTTTATATGAAGTCAGTGTCTCCACAAATACTGATAAATCAGAAGTTTGTCTTCTTAGTAGAGCATCTGTGAAAGACAGCTGGAACTGGCATAAAAGACTTTCTCACCTCAATTTCAACAATATCAATGAACTTGTGAGGAAAAATCTTGTGAGTGGATTGCCCAATGCAGTTTTTACTCCTGATGGCTTATGTGACTCATGCCAGAAAGCCAAGCAAAGAAAAATATCTTTCAAGAGTAAAACTGAATCCTCCATTCTTGAACCATATCATCTACTTCATATTAATCTCTTTGGTCCATTAAATGTTTTGTCAATTACCAAGAAGAGGTATGCACTCGTAATTGTTGATGAATATACAAGATACACATGGGTGTATTTTTTGCACACCCGGGATGAATCTCCATCCATTCTTTGTGATCATGTAAGAGAGCTGGAAAAAGGATCAACATACAAAGTGAAGATCATCAGAAGTGATAATGGAACTGAATTCAAGAATAGCTCTATGGAAGAGTTCTGCAAACTCAAGGGGAAAAAATAAGAGTTTTCTGCTCCTGGAACTCCACAACAAAATGGAGTTGTTAAAAGAAAGAATAAAACTCTCATAGAAGCTGCAAGAACCATGCTAGAGGAAGCAAGATTGCCTACCTACTTCTGGGCTGAGGCTGTACAAACTGCTTGTTTTACACAAAATTCAACATTGATCAACAGGCACGGAAGAACACCATTTGAGATGGTGAAAGGAAAGAAGCCAAATTTGAAGTACTTTCACATTTTTGGTTGTAAGTGTTTTGTTCTCAAAACTCATCCGGAGCAGTTTACCAAGTTTGATCTAAAAGCTGATGAAGGCATTTTTGTGGGATATCCATTATCTATAAAAGCTTTCAGAGTTTATAATCTGAGAACAAGAACAGTCATGGAATCTATACATGTATCTTTTGATGACAAGAAGATAACAGGTCTAGAAGATGCAGATGACCATGACAAATTGAGATTTGAAAATGAAGTACCGTATGCTGAACTCTTAAATCCTGATCCTGATACAGTAAATCCTGATATCACTCAAAGCCCTGGTAATCCACATAACAGTGGAAATTCTTCTAACACTGAAGTATATGTTGAGGGGGAGCAACATGATTCAAATCCAGTGACTTCTACAAGTGATTCAACTCAAGGGACATCAGTAGATAGGTCATCATACTCTCATTCCTCAAACTTTGATGAGTCAAATACTGATAACAATGGGAACACTGATTCAGGGGGAGCATCAGGATATGATAGTGGTACTAATCAAAGAAATAACAGAGAGTTCATGGATCAAGGGGGAGGTTCTTCTTCAAGGAGTCAACTTTCATCTGCAAGAAAATGGTCTAAGTTACACACAGCTAACTTAATCATTGAAAATCATAATAGTGGTGTAAGAACCATCTCAAAATGAATGTCTCTGCCATTCTTTTCTATCTCCAACTGAATCCAAGAAGGTGGATGAAGCTCTTCAAGATGCTTACTGGGTTACAACAATGCAAGAGGAGCTTAATAAATTTGAAAAGAACAAAGTCTGGACTCTTATGCCAAGACCAAAGAACAGATCTGTAGTTGGCACAAAGTGGGTGTTCAGAAAAAAATTGATAGTGAGGGCATTATTACAAGAAACAAAGAAATACTGGTTGCAAAGGGCTATTCACAGCAAGAAGGCATTAATTATGATAAGACTTTTGCTCCAGTTGCAAGGCTTGAGGCAATAAGAATTTTTCTAGCCTATGATGCTCACAAGAAATTTAAAGTGTTCCAAATGGATGTAAAGAGTGCATTTCTAAATGGAGAACTTGAAGAGGAAGTTTATGTTGAACAACCTTCAGGGTTCATTGATCCAAAGTATCCAGATCATGTCTACTTACTGGATAAAGCACTCTATGGACTAAAACAAGCTCCAAGGGTCTGGTTTGAAACACTTATTCTATTTCTGTTAGAAAGTGGTTTTACAAGAGGTACAATTGACAAAACTCTCTTTTATAAATACCATGGTAAGAACTTGTTATTAGTACATATATATATTAATGATATCATTTTTAGATCAACTAATGATAAATTTTGTGAGAGATTTGCAAAGCTAATGCACTCTAGATATCAAATGATTATGATGGGAGAATTGAGTTATTTTCTGGGGTTACAAGTTAAACAGACTGATGAAGGGATCTTCATAAATCAATCCAAATACACAAGGAATTTACTCAAAGATTTGGAATGCAAGAGAGCTCAACTGCATCAAGTCTCACGGCCACTGCAACTAAGTTAGATTTAAATATTGGTTCTTCAATAGATATAACTAACTACAGAGGTATGATTGGCTCACTCCTATATTTGACTGCTAGTAAACCTGATATCATGTATCCTACCTGTATCTGTGCAAGGTTCCAAGCTGATCCAAGGGAACCTCATCTATTAGCTGTGAAAAGAATTTTTAAATATCTTAAAGGCACCATTAATTTGGGATTATGGTATCCTAGAGATTCAGACTTTAAGCTTATTGGATCTTCAGATGCTGATTTTGCAGGATGCAAAATAGAAAGGAAAAGCACTTCTAGAAGCTGCCAATTTCTTGGTGGCATATTGGTTTATTGGTATAGCAAGAAACAAAAGTTAATTTCCACATCAATTGCAGAAGCTGAATATATTGCTGCTAGAAGCTGTTGTGCTCAGATTCTATGGATGAAGAATCAGTTGCTGGATTATAGGTTAGATTATTATGCTATTCCTATATATTGTGATCATCAAAGTGCTATTGCAATGCCATGAAATCCAGTGCAGCATTCAATGACTAAACACATCAGCATCAAGTACCATTTGATAAGGGAACATGTGGAAGAAGGTACAATGGAATTGGTCTTTGTTCCAACAAATCAACAATTAGCAGATATATTAACCAAGCCTCTATGTGAAGCTACTTTCACAAGATTGGTGAATGAATTGGGAATGATATCAGGACAATTCTCAAACTCTGATAATTAAGAAATAACTGCTGATAGTTAGAATTTGGTATCTTATCATTATATGTCAATACTTTCTAGTTATTGATAATTGTGTTTAAGTTTTGATGCCATGCAAGCATGCAATTAAATTAATTCAGTTACCGCATGTTAAACTCTGACTATGTGTATAAGCTCCGATATTGGTCAAACCTGTTTTGACTAATAGATCCTGACAGTAGTTGTTAAATTCTGATATTGGTCAAACTAGTGTTGACTGATAAATCCTGATAGTCGTGATTAAATATTGCTAATGGTCAAACCTTGATTGACTATTATATTTCACTGATTATTTTGAATTAACTCGAAATAAATGGTTATTCAGTATTTTTAATTAACAGTGAGTTAGTGGACTATCTTTTAATAACTTGCATGGGTTAACTATTGTTGTAAGTATCTATCAACACTTGAGTACTTACATTGGAAATAGGAATCTGAAGAGAGAGATTACTTTTTGCTTACCTAGATACGCGTAATCGTGTATACTTACTGTGTTTAATTATTACATGGTTAATCAAAGAGTTTTTTCAGTTTCTATCTCCTCTGCTATAAATACTTACCCTACACTTCCAAAAATTATCACTGCCTTTTCATTCACAACTTCAAATACACTTAAATTCCTTCATCCAACACTCTCAAAATCTATGGCTACCATCTATTCTCTTACCCATGGAGTTTATCGACCAGCTGCTATCCTGAATATGGAAGGCTGTATTTTGATCCCTTTCATCTCAGGGTAATCTTTAATGGCCAAGATTATCCTCCATGTGGACTCTCACAGTCAATTTTTCATCGACTTGTCTGGGAAGACACTCTCTCACTTCATATTTTCGGAATGGGAATCCACTTCGAGGAGATGAGAAGAGCTGAGGAGGCTGAGCAACATCGCCTAGAGGAAGAACAGCGTCGCCTCGAATACTTGGTGCTGCAAGAGAATATAATTTCTCTTGCAAGTTCTATGTCTCGCATCTTCCATCGTAGAGCAATGAAAAAGATAGAGGATGAGAAGAAGTAGAAGTCTGAGCAGTTAGATTATGTTAGGTATTTGTTTAAAATTCTATAAATCTTGTACTCATCTTCTTACATATTAATGAAAATATCTTTTACCTTCTTTGATTCCTTAATTGAATGAATGTTTACTGTCTTGTTTGTGCTTGAATGATTATGATTGTTAATATTCCAATTAGTACTGCATGCTTAATTTCAGAATTTTTTCAATAGTGCATGTGAGAAACTAATCTCTGTTTGAGTTCATATGTTCGCTATAGTACATATTGATCACATTACAGGAAGAAACTAATTTCACAGAAGAAATTTATGAAAGATTTAATTTTGATCTCATGGGAATTATAATCTTTGAGTGTTACTGTCTGTCAAAATTCTTTGAAACTTTTTTTTTCTCTCTAAGGAAGTTGTCCACACTCAATCTCAAAATCATAAATTTTATATCTCAAATTTCTTCTTACTAATGAAACTTGAATCTATTTCTCAAATATTGCTAAAATCAAGTGACATAGTTCTTGAAACTATGCTCACCACTCAGAAACAATATTAATTTGGTTAGAGACTACATGCTGAGGTAGATCTTAATGATACTAACAGAGACATAGGGGTTTCATCAGTTTTTACTGAAGACCCTGTGAAAGCTTTCTATAACACATTCAAGTGTCGGTTCTTTGCAAGAAGAACAAGGTTTGAGATCATGGTACATGACAGTAACCTGATCAAATCCTCTTCAATTCAAATGGAGGTTCCCATAATTGGTGAACAATAACTGTCATAACCACATTGTTAACTTTGAGTTTAATTGTGACTTCAGATTCACAAGGTATAAATATTGTTATTACTTTATCAGCATTTATTCTAAATACTGATTTGGTATTTTCAGCATTTATTATGCATGTTATAAATCCTGTTGGTATGATTATTTCTAGACCTTATTCAAGGACCACCTCTAGTTGTATGACCACATACCACCCTTCTTTAGCCACCTCTTATTTCTGTAGGATAATTTATCTAAGCTTTTCTGTAGGTTGTGTGAAAAAATTTAGAGAAAAACAAAATTAAAGAGAGGCGGGATCCTTCCTGGCAAAAGGAGAGGTAGATGAGAGAGAGGATTTAGTAATCCTTGTGAGGAAACTCTGACTATTGAAAGTCATGAGCTGTGTGGTATGAGAAGTAGTGAGACTACTTTAAAAGAATATAGAGATTAAGTGATACTTGTTATATTTTGCAGGTGCACAGAGTACACATGAAACAACTGTTAATCAACATTCTATTGATACTTTGATAAACTCTGATGTACCAAGTGTTGCTAATCTCTCTGTAGGTCTAAGTACTGATACTTTATTGCAGTCCATTCAATCTACTATTCCACCACATGTAGCAATCCCTGTTTTTGCTGAAAAATAGTTCATTCACTCTACTATTCCACCACCCGAAGTAATCCATGTTGTTGCTGAAGATGTAGCATAACAGTCCATTCATAAAGTGTCATCCATTTCAGGGTCACCACAACACTCTACAGGAATTGAGGTTCTGGAAGTAAATTTAGAAGCTCAAGTTCATTTATCTACAATTCTTGAAGATATGGAGTTTACTGCTGCTGGTATTGAAGTTTCTGAAGCTGCTGGATCACATACTACACCAATTTTCGGTTCTATCTTAAATGCTGAAGGTGGTGAGGAATTTCAGCAGATAATTCAAAATCCAGTTTCCAAGGGAGAATCTAATGATGGTGAAGAGGCTAATATATCTAATGTTCTTATAGATCCTGAAGATCGTATTTTCTTCCCTCAAGATATGCCTACACATGTAAGGCAACAGAAAATGAAAGAGATAGATGCCAAGAAGAAACATGATTATTTTGATGATCTCTGGAATGCTAAATGGAAAGATAATACATATCCTATTTCCAGAACAAATGCTATTGAACATCTGGAAATAGCTGAAAAGAGAATTCAAAATCCTGATATGCTGACTCATCTGAAAGTATCTGCTTTAGTTGTCAGATCCTTGCATACAGCTCAAGAAGAACCTACTTCTCCAATCAATCAGATCAAAGAATCATTGATTGCTTCAAGGATGACTACTCATCAGGAAATTCAGAAACAAATTGCATCAATTGTTGTCAGACAAACTGCAATTGAAGCTAATCAAGCTAGATTGGAAGCTTAACAAGTTCAAATGTCTGATCAACTAACAGAGGTACATAATTCAATGGAGCTGATTCTTTCTCTACTGCTTGGTGATGATGCCAAAAAAGGGGAGAAAAATATTCAATCTAAATGCAAGTAGCTGACATTGACAAATAATGATGATGAAAATCCTGATGGAGGTGATAAGGGGGACAGAAGGATGGTGAAAGGAGAAGAGGTGAAGACCAGTTGGAATTAGTGGTTCATCAAAAACAATCACTAGATCTTAATCTAGACAAGGTGGAGAATGTAATAAAAGTGAAAGAAGAGTTAGAGAATTGACTGTGACTAAAACAACTCAACAAACTTTACAAGTCATAACTGCTGATGAAGACCAAAGTATTCTGGAGATAGAAGCTGGTGCAGAAGCAAGTCAATATCTTCAAACTCTAAAAGTAAAAAGTAGAAAGACAACTCTATTCTACAAGGATCCAAAGATTCAAGATTTTAACTTCTATGGTGAGTAGAAGAATCTTTGAAAGAGAAAATTCCGGAGTTGATCTAAAACAGCTAAGGCAAATAAAGGAAGACTTCAAGAAATCCATAAAGACAGTAAATACTAGTATTGATGTTAACTCTCAAGATATTTATGAAGATTCTCCTTCTAACAAACCAACCAAAGGTGTAGTTATAAAGGAGGTAAGTCAGGCATAGGATGAAAGATCTCTCAGATCTCAAGTTATCTTAACTGCTAACAGGAAGCATAAGGGGAAAGAGAAGATATGAGAGAAGTCAAAGCTTTCAAAGCCTAAAGCCAATGCTGTTGCAAAGAAGAAATCAGTATCTAGAGCAACTAAATCACAAATACTGATAAATCCAATCTATACAGTTGCCTAATCTTTTGATACTGATGAAATTGCTAAAAAAGAAGAAGTCAGTCAAGCTCACTAAAGAAGGAAGATTCATGGAGCTGACTGGGCTGAAAAATTGAAATTAAACTCTGACATTGCTCAAGTTAATAGAGAAGAAGATGTTATTCAACCAATCACAATCTCTGATTCTACTCATGTTTTTTTATTTCTTAAACCCAATTCAAGCTGATTTATCAAATTCTGATTCTGAAGTTATAATCTCTGATAAGCCAAAATTTACTTTTGAAGAAAAGAAGAAGCTATTATGGGGAAGTAAGAAACCAGCACCTAGAAGATATTCTTCTGAAACATTAAAGAAGATTTATAGTGGAAGTTCTCAATCTTGAAAATCCGGAATCGCAAGTGGTCTTGGAAGATTAAATGCTGATGATCCATTTGTAGGAGATGTTTTGAATTTTAAGAAAGCATTTTAACTTGACAGAAATTGGAAACAATGTGATGCTTGGCGACTTACAGAAGATCATATCAGTGTAAATTGTTATTGATCATGTTGAAGAGAAAATAATTTATTTTATGAAGTCTGGGAGAAGCTTAAGATTGAATCAAGAACAGTTAAGAGATAATCATGGCAGGATTTGGAACTTTTTGCTACAATTCTCAAGGTAACTAATTCTGTAACTGCCAGATGGTCTGCATTTATAAAGAACCTGATACAGTTAAAGTAGAGAGGAATGTCTTACAAATCTAACTACATTCCAAAGTACATTCATCAAACTGAATATGCTGTTGATATGCCTATTAGAGGAGCCAAGATAGAAATGGGTCTAGGGACTAAATTTTTAACCTTTAATCCTAATGAAAAGAAAATTGGATTTCTGGAGCTGGATGATCTATCTCTTGGAAATTCAAAGTTACATAATCTCAGGACTGCCATATATCAGAATGATAAATCAACAGATGAACTGAAGGAACATAAACAGAGGATGCAATGGTATTTGGATGTAATGGAAGAAAATCTATTGAGAAAGTTTCTTGAAGATTTTCCGGACTGTGTTAGAGTTCAGAATGAAGAGTAAAGTCTGATATTCACTGAAGTAAGAATGAATATATTTACTTGATTTATGCATTTAGATAGTTTTAAAATCATCAATTGGAAATTGTACATATTTTCATAATGCATAAGTTAGGGGAGATTGTTAGATATAATTGATGATATCTGGACAGAAATTATTATAAGTTCTTATCAGGACTTATATCAGCATTTACTAAAGAGTCACGTCATCAGTACTTATATCAGTACTTGATGATCAGCAGATGATGTCATCAGGCTTTGTTACTTCAGTAGATATTCAAGGAGGAAAAGGAAAGCAGGAATTCAAGGCAGTGAATGACTTTATCTCAGAAGCAATCATACATGGATAGGTTTCCTTATTGTAATTGAATAAGATTCCTTATTTGATTGTGTAGATGTGCTCTATATAAAGTATATATTAGGTTCATGCTATAAGCATTACGAACGTTGATATATCATTCGCATAACCTAGCAGCTCTCAAGGATATTTATTCATCCTTTTGAGAGAGAACGTCTGTAATCGGTTTTTATCTGTTAATATAAAAACTGTTTATTTTGTTGAAGCTTGTTATTCCCTAACAATACAACAAGAATTACAGGGGGGTGAATGTAATTCTGGCTACTCTTTCAAGATTTTAAAACAGTTCTTGCTTGATAATATATATTTGTTTGATTTGCAGAGTGCGGAATAAATGATTTATATGAATCAAAACACAAAGTAATAAAAATACAAGCTTTTAAAACTTTCTGGTGGATTTGAAAGTATCCGCCAGAGATATATATTATATATCGAGTGAGAACCCTCTGAAGCTTGAATAGCTCACAGCTTCTTACAAGTATGAACCACTAAACTTACAGAGAAATGCTACAAAATACAGCTTGAAAATGTTTCTTTGAAAATGTGTGTGCTTAGTTCGATTGTTGTTCTACTTGCTTCACTTGGTTTATATATCACCAAGTTTACATGAAAATAAGACAAGATAATAAAACAAAACATATCTAGTCTAACTCCATGCTACTTCACTACTCTATTCCAGTATCTTTTAATATCTTCATAATAGCATGAAAATGGTAATGCTTCTTTGTTCTCAAAATCCTGCTTAATAGGATGCCACATTTCTTTTGTAAACACCCAACGGATGTGACTGTGTTTTTAATAGTGACGGATATTTGAATTTGATCATCCGTCGGGTACATGTTTGTCATCCGTCGGGTAGCTTTGTTGATCATCCGTCGGGTAGCTATTTGTCACTTGACTCCATTTCACTTATGTAGAATTACAAGACATCTCATATTTACAATAAATCAACCTATTCTGCATATCTACTAGTAGTCAGTATGACTCACAAGCTCCTACAACATCTACACAAAGTTGTTTGCAAAATTGTGCTACAATACTTATTATTACATAAGCTACTCACTCGATGGATGTCAAATCATCATCCGTCGGGACTATATTGAATCATCCATCGGGACTATATTTGTTCATCCGTCGAGTGCTACAAAATTCACTAAGTTAAATCTACTAAGGTGTTTTGTTTAATTTTTCATCAAGTTCACAATATATTCTTAACAATCTCCCCCAATTTATGTCTACCGGAATTGTAGGCATAAATTAAGAGAAGCTTGATGATAACAAAATATATAAAAGACATAGAATAAAAATAGTAGATGAAACTGATAAGTGCTACAAAATTTACTGAAAATTGAACAAAGTCAAGTATACAAAGAAGTTGCTCACAATCATTATCAAGGTGCTCCTCTAGTCTGAGCAGATAAGTCTATTTCCTTGATTGTCTGGGTTTCTTCCCAAGCCTCCTGTTTTTCTCTTCTATCTAATTTTGGAGTTGTCTGTGGAACTCAAGTTCATCAGCTTCTGAGAGATCTAGCATTTCTTGCATTTCCAGTAGAGTCACATTGCTAGAGATACTCAACTGGTCCTCCAATCTGAAGAATCTTCTTACTCCCTTTTCATCCCTGAATTCCATTAGCCAATAGGGCCTCAAATGCACTCTCTTTCCTGTGAAGGGAATTGACAGAGTTTTTGGTAGTGCATCTTTAGCTCTATTACTCCTCAAGTTCTCAATCTTCTTTAGAACTAATCTCTTTTCTGTCACATTGCATCCAAAGTTCTTTTTAAAAGATGAGTAGATCTTTATTAGAATAGCTTGGCTTTCTAGAAGAATCCTGTGAAGTGGCCATATTATCTCTTTTCCTCCCTTATATTTAAACACCAGCCTTTCAGGAAGATGTTTGTGAGCATCAATTCCTCTTACTTCTTCCAATTCATCTAAGTAGAGGTTTATGTCAGAGAACTCCTTGATGTCACAGATGTAAAGCAAATTTCCCTTGTTAACTGTAGATTGAGATTTAGTTAGGGTCTTGCATTTGAGAGTCATAAGCTTCACTTTCTTGCTTGCTCTAGTCTTTGTCTTCTTTGGCTTGTTGAAGATAGGAAGGTTTAGCTTAGGAATTGGCAAACTATCCCAGTCTAATGGCTCATCCTTGGGAATAATGGGCTCACCATGAATGTTCCTAGTTGGATCTACCACCTTGAATTCTTTAAATACCACTGAGGGTTTTGATGTCTAAGTTGAAGTTGTAGGCTTCTCTTCCTTTTTAGCTGTCACAAACATAGGGTATCCAGCCACCACACAAATTTCCTTACCATTTCTGTAAATCTTGGTTAATCTTCTTTTGAGTGCTGAATCTACTGGATATTTATAAAATGTAATTGACCTAGCCAACAGCTTCTTCTCATCTGGCCTAGGTGTCTCATACACAATATCCATAGGATTTTTGTCTGAGAACTTTGAGTAGCTCCTTTTAGGCTTCATGATCAGATTTGCCTTTGGAGATTTGATACAAGATGTTTGGCCTTTTTCCAGATAATTCATACTCATTTCATTCACAGAACTATTCTTGACTTGAGAGTGATGAATGAATATTTTGTCTGGCTTCTGAATTGGCCCAAACTTTTGTTGAATTTCTGCATCTATCTTTCTTCATTTATCATCTAGTTCCTTCTCCACAACTGCAACATCAAGTATCTTAGGAATTGACTTTGACTCAAGCTTAGCAGCTGTTATGTGGATCATATCAATGCTGTCCAATACTGGTGGCTTTGGTAGAGTAATTTATGGAACAGTTACTTGGATGATTGGTACATTTACCACTTTCTCCCCCTCACTAGATGGCTCTGCTTGACTGACTTAAGATAATGATTTCTCCCCTTTTTGTTATCATCAAGTAGAGTGGAGGAAGAAGATTGTGCAACCACTAGTTGTTGCAACAGTTGAGTTTGTTGTGCTTGATGTAGATGTATAGCTGTGAGAGAAGCTTCCATAGCAGTCATCCTTTTGTCCAAGGACTCCACCTTTGTGGCAAGATCATAGTCCTTCCTTAGCTGCCTCTTAATATCAATCATTGTAGCTTCAGGAAGTTTTGCATCCAATCTGTCAAAAATATCCTTCTTTATTTGATCAACCTCATTTTTGATAGAAGTGACATTCTGATTGTGTTAAAAACCTTGGATTTGTTGTAACTAAAGAGAAGCAAGGTGTGCCTTAGGAGATTTTTGGTGTTGGCATTTGTTTTTGATTGAAGAGCAGATTGTGTCTGACTGATGAGTTGAATGAGGGTGGTCTTGAAATAATATTCATCACATTTCATTGAAAATGCCCAAGATGGCATATCAGATCTGGAGCTAGGGCCTACTTCTCCTCCTATATCCAGTGACTCCTCTTCACTATCATCACCAAAGAATTCTTCTGATCGACCAGCCTCATAATCTATGTCATCACTAGCTTTAGAAGGCATAGTTGTGATGGCATCCTTTGCTCTTTGCATGGATTGAGTAGTGTGTACCAAATTGAGCATCCTTTCTGCATTTTCATTGCCCTGTCTAGCCAAAAGTTGATATGCTGGAACATGATGAGTAAATGCCTCAGCATCCAAAGAGGTGGAATCTATAATAGCTTGACTATGCTGAGATAGTTCCTCTCTATTTGCTTCATTGACATTCATTGACTCACTAATAATGATGTCCACCCTTATTTCTCCTATACCTGCATTTCTCTTATGATCTCTCTGTTCTTGCATCAAGGGCTCCCCTTGGCTTCCCACCCTCACACCCTCACCTTCACCATCTAAGGTGGGACTCCTCTCACTCACTTTTTTCCAGACTTGAAGAAATGGTCTGCATTTGATCACTCATTTTCTCTCCTTTTTCCTGGGAGCAACCCAGACTCTCACTCAATTCACTCCCTTTCTTCAGTCCTAAGAGTGATTGCACTACCACTAAGTCTTCTGCACTTGTAAGAATTGAGGAGATTTGAAGTTGTGCAGAGATACCCGATGGATGATGAATATCCATCGGGACAGTAGTATGGCTATCCGACGGATGACTGCTGTTAGGCTTATCCGTCGGGATACAATCACTACTCGACGGATGATTAATATCCATCAGAATAGAAGAAATGAATGAGTTTGGAGTGGAGACTATTGTAGATTCTGTGCAGATTGATGAATATTTAGGCACAGATGTCTCAACAGAATCAGAAAGAAATGGCAAGTGAGCCAACAAATCATCTAAAAGAGATGCTCACTTGCTTGGATTTTTGGCTTCTCCAAGAAAGTTAAAGATGGAGAATTTGGAAGTGATGTATTGATCATGTCAACATCCAGTGAGTGTGTGGGTGAATTTGGTGTTTGAGGTGCTTCTATCACTAGAGATTTTGGTTGTGACTCCACGTTTACTAAAGTCACATCAAACTGACTTTGAGAGG
The DNA here is from genome assembly GCF_009905375.1 of Apium graveolens. Taxonomy (NCBI): domain Eukaryota; kingdom Viridiplantae; phylum Streptophyta; class Magnoliopsida; order Apiales; family Apiaceae; genus Apium; species Apium graveolens. The sequence goes on along the minus strand of NC_133655.1, from coordinate 196,967,038 downwards.
GTGCAGTGATTGAGTCTATTGCTTTAGTTTGCACTGTGTGTACACCCTGTGTATCCCCAGTTGGTTTAGATTTCTTCTTTCTGGCATAAGTTTGGGGTGAGCTAGTGTCCCTTACCCTCTTGGCCTGTGCTCTTGGCTGAGAGCTTTGTTCAATAGTCACATCCTTTTGGGAGGATACAACTGGTAATGAGCTTAAGTCCTTTTTAAGCACTGCAGTTTGTTGAGAAGCTGCAGTGTGGCTAGGCTGGGAAACAGTCACCTCTCCAACCTTATTCTTAGGGCTTCTTTGATTTTCACCATGTCCCTCACCTTGCTTACCCTCCTTCACACTCCCCTCTTTGGTTTTAATGGATTTTGCAACTGGTTTCTTTTGAAAGAAACCAAAGGGGGCTTTCTTAGACTTGGATTTTAAAATTTGTGGTTTAGTAGCTTGGGTAGGCATCTGTTGGGTCATTTACACATATGCCATTGCTACACTAGAAGGCAAAGAAATGTGTGAGGTTGGAAGAGTGGAGACAATAGAACTTACCTCACTTACCTGAGGTCCCTTCATGATTGGAAAATAAAGGAGAGGCACTTCTTTGTGGTGATTTGTCCTGTTGAGATCTGTAATGATCCTCCTTTTTTGAACCCAACAATTCAGTTTGTTGGTCGGGTTCTCAATTTCAATATTCTCAATGAGGTGGTTAGCAAGCATCATGAAAAATCTAGCATAGTAGACACTCTTACCTCTCTTATTCAGTTCTCCTAACTTATAGCCTAACTCAAACAAGACCAAGTCACTGAAATTAAAGTACTTATCAGTAACTAGCATGTAAAGCATGTTAAGCATAAATATTTTAACAGAATCAAAGTTACTAATCTTACCAGAAAATACCTTAGTTACCACATCACACAAAAAACTCCATTCCTTTCTAAGACCTAACCTCATAATTTCACTTAACTTAGAAGTGGAAAGTGCATAACCCATGGAATTTAGCATGTTAACTATATCTGTGTTTGTATGTGGAACTGTAGAAGTATTATCAAGAATTCTAAAGCATGCTTTGACAATGTCACTATTAATGCAAAACTGTTTACCTTTGAGAGTGAAAGTGATGGTCTTGTCAGTAGAGTTGTACTACAGTTGTCCATATCTCCTCTACAACCTCACAGTAGATTGTGGGAGATTCCAGCATCGCATATTTAAGTTTACAACTTTTCACAAAATCCATCATTTTGTGAAACTCTCCAGACTGTTGAATCTCCTTGTTTACAAGAACTGTGAAGTTGTTCTTTTCGTAGATATATCCAGTTTGAGACATAATTTTGACGACTGGAGCCATTGTAGAGACTGAGTAATTTGCAGAGAAAATATTTGCTTTAGAGAAGAAAGGAAGTTAGAGCAATTGAATTGAGAATGATAAAAGAGTAGAATAAAAATGAATTATGCTTTATACTATCTCATTAATAAACTGTCAAAAATAATAAAGTGAAATAACGTAACCAATCAAAATAGCCCAAAATAGCCGTTTCAAAAATAAATAACTGTAAAAATTATGTCACTTATCCATCGTGTCATGCTTACAAACTGTAAGTATACTCGATGGATGATGAGCAGAGATTTAACGGCTAAGATTGAGACAATTCGACAGATGAGGATAAATCAGTTATCCGTCGAGTTGTGAAATAATCCATAAAAGTAATTGATTTTTGTTAACAAGTAACATTCTGACGGATGACCAAACCCGATGGATAATGAGCATCTGTCGGGATGTAAATTTTGACTTAGCCAAAATTTCATCTAAAGCTGAAAAATCAATTAATTTTCTGGCTGCATTAAAACTTGCAAAAAAATTTGAAATTATTCAAGAATAATTAAGCATACCTAACTCACTTACCAACCTTGAAAAGGTGGATTCAACAAGTGGCTTGGTAAATATATCTGCAAGCTGCTTTTCACTTGGAACAAAATAAAGTTCCACAGTACCATTCATCACATGCTCCCTAATGAAGTGGTACTTGATGTCTATGTGCTTTGTTCTTGAATGTTGCACTGGATTTTCAGTGATTGCAATTGCACTTGTGTTATCAAAGAAAATGAGAATTCTATCCACTTGTAGACCATAATCCAACAATTGATTTTTCATCCACAAAATCTGTGCACAACAACTACCAGCAGCAATATATTCGGCTTCAGCTGTAGAAGTAGAAACTGAATTTTGTTTTTTTCTGAACCAGGTTACAAGCTTGTTCCCAAGAAATTGACAGGTTCTTGTTGTGCTTTTTCTATCTATTTTATAGCCTCATAATCTGTATCTGAATAACCAGTTAGATCAAAACCAGAATCTCTAGGATACCAAATGCCAAGTTTTGGTGTTCACTTGAGATATCTAAAAATTCTCTTAATAGCTACTAGGTGAGATTCTCTGGGATTAGCCTGAAATCTAGTACAAAGACAAGTAGCAAACATTATATCTGACCTACTAGCTATTAAGTACAGAAGTGAGCCAACCATGCCCCTGTAGCTTGAAATATCCACAGACTTTTCAGTAGTGTTTATTTCAAGTTTAGTTGCAGTGGTCATATGATTTTTTGCATATGTGCAATCCAGTAGATCAAACTTCTTTAGAAGGTCATGAATATATTTAGTTTGACTAATGAATATTCCATCACTAACTTGCTTAACTTGTAAACCAAGAAAGTAAGTTAGTTCTCCCATCATGCTCATTTCATACTTACTTTGCATCAATTTGGCAAACTTTTTGCAAAGTTTTTAATCTGTAGAGCCAAATGTAATATCATCTACATAAATTTGAACAAGTATACTAGATCCATTAACATTTCTGAAAAATAAAGTTTTATCAATAGTACCTCTTGTGAAGTGATTTTCCAAAAGAAACTTTGATAAAGTGTTATACCAGGCTCTAAGTGTTTGCTTCAATCCATAAAGTGCCTTCAAAATATAGTAGACATAATCTGGAAAATTTGGATCTTCAAAACCAGGAGGTTGATTAACATAGACTTCCTCCTCCAAATCTCCATTAAGAAAAGAACTTTTGACATCCATTTGATAGACCTTGAAATTGGCATGGGCTGCATAGGCTAAGAAGATTCTGATGGCTTCAAGTCTTGCAACAGGAGCAAAGGTTTCATCAAAATCTATTCCTTCTTGTTGACAATAGCCCTTAGCAACCAATCTAGCTTTAATCCTAACCACTATGCCATTTTCATCCATCTTGTTTCTGAATACCCACTTGGTGTCAATTGGTTTCTTTCCTTTAGGTTTGGGTACCAGCTTCCATACCTTGTTTCTTTCAAATTGGTTTAGCTCCTCCTGCATAGCTGAAATCCAATCAGAATCCAACAATGCTTCTTCTACCTTCTTTGGTTCTTCCTTAGATAGGAAGCTACTGTATAGACATTCTTCTAGAGTTGCTCTCCTTGTTTGAACTCTAGAAGATGCATCACCAATAATGAGCTCAAAAGGGTGATCTTTAGTCCATTTTCTTTGTTGAGGTAGATTAGCTCTAGATGAAGAGGCCTCATTGTTGTCTTGATGTGTGACTGAGTTTTGATAATTAGAAACTCCCCCTGAGTTTGTGAATCTTTGATTTGAGAAAGGGGAACTTTATGTAAATGATCTATTCTGACTTTCAGCTTCTCTTAATGTTTCGACGGATGATGCACTTTGTGTCCCGACGGATGAAGCTGATTGTCTCCCGACAGATAAGGCAGATTGTCTCCCGACAGATGAAGCATTTTGCAACTCGACAGATGTTGAATTATGTGCTTCATTAGTTGTAGATTTTTCTGCATTATCCTTATTCACTGTTTCTTGATCAGTTTCATCATCACTGTCATCACTAACCATCTCCACATTATCAAACTTGAGGCTTTCATGGAAGTCTCCATCTTGCAGTCCTTCAATCTTTTTGTCATCAAACATAACATGTATTGATTCCATAACAATGTTGGTTCTTAGATTGTAGACTCTATATGCCTTTCCCACAGCATATCCAACAAAAATTCCTTCATCTGCTTTAGCATCAAACTTCCCATGTTGATCAGTTTGATTCCTCAAGATAAAACATTTGCAGCCAAAGATATGAAGAAAATTTAGAGTTGGTTTCTTGTTCTTCAACAATTGGTAGGGTGTCATACACTTTGCTTGATTAACCAAAGAAATATTCTGAGTGTAGCAGGCAGTATTCACAGCTTCAACCCAAAAATATGTTGGTAACTTTGATTCTTCAAGCATTGTCCTTGCAGCTTCAATAAGAGATCTATTCTTTCTTTCCACTACTCTATTTTGTTGTGGAGTTCTTGCTGCAAAAAACTCATGCATAATCCCATTCTCTTCACAAAATGATCTCATCACAGAATTCTTGAACTCAGTTCCATTGTCACTCCTGATTCTTCTTACTTTAAAATCAGCTTGATTATTGACTTGCCTTATGTGATGATGATTTCACTAGCTTCATCTTTAGACTTTAGAAAATATGTCCAAGAGAACTTTGAGAAATCATCCACAATTACTAGGCAAAATCTTTTCCTTGAGATGGATAACACATTGACTGGTCCAAACAAGTCCATGTGTAGCAATTGCAAAGGTTTTTCAATTGTTGAATCAAGCTTCTTTCTGAATGATGCTTTAATCTGCTTTTCTTTTTGGCAGGCATCACACAATCCATCCTTAGAAAACTCCACTTGAGGAATGTCTCTAACCAGTTCTTTCTTGACAAGCTCATTCATGGTCTTGAAGTTTAGATGGGACAGCTTCTTGTGCCATAGCCAACTTTCATCTTGACTTTCTTTACTGAGAAGACAAGTGACAGATTATGCATTAGATGAGTTGAAGTCATCCAAATCCACATTTCCTTTTCTCACTCCAGTGAGAACCACTTTGTTGCTTCTTTTGTTTGTCACAACACAAGCTTCTGAATTGAAGGTTACTGAATTGCCTTTATCATAAAGTTGGTTGATACTCAACAAATTGTGCTTGAGACCATCCACTAAGACAACCTCTCCAATGATGACATTGTCTTTTGAAATCAAGCCATATCCCACAGTATAACCCTTGATGTCATCTCCAAAAGTAATACTTGGGTCAGCTCTTTCCTTGAACTCTGTGAGCAGGGTAGAATCTCCAGTCATGTGCCTTGAACAACTACTATCCAAGTACCAAAGATTCTTTCTGTTTCCCTGCACACATCAAAACCAAATCAAGTTGATTTTGGTATCCAAGTTTCCTTGGGTCCTGCCTTGTTAGCTTTCTTCTTTGGTTTCTTAGGTTTAATTTCATTTGACTTGGGAATTTCTGATTCATCCTTAGTCATTTGAGTTTGACCTTTGAAACCAGTCATTAGAACAGAATTATCATGCATATTTTGATTAACAGGAAAGGGCGTGCTATTTGCAAACATGTTATTTCAGTAAGACATGCTAAATGGCATTTGTGGTATACTAAATGCAGCATAATAAGGATTAGGTACAAATGACATATTAGCAAATTGTACATTCATATTCTGAGTAGACATAACATTCATAGGCATGGTAGTCATGTTGGGAAAAGAGGGAGGCATAGACATGAGAGTACGCATGACAAGTTTGCAATTAACAGACAGGTGATTAACACTGCCACACTTAACATAAATTTTTCTTGGTGCATATTTATCAGGTGTGTAGTTGTTATGCTTGTTAATTCCTACTTTCCCATTTCTATTATTTTTCTTTTTAGTTTCTGTTTTAACCTCAATCTTTTCTAATCTGTCATTCAATTGCTTGATGGACAGATGACCAACATTAACTCTCCTCTCTTTCTTCAATTGACTTGATTCTCCTGGAACAAAGTTTTTGGAAACTGATCCATATTTTTCATTCAGCTTAGCAAGCTTAGCTTTGCACACAGGTTTACTCACAGCCGACAGATGTGGCTCTTTGTCACTCAACGGATAATCCTTCTGATTATCCGACAGATGATTTTCATCATCCGTCGAGACCACATATGTCAACAATCCTTCAACCAAGTTGGATTCCAGCTTCTCCTTACTCTTTTTCTAGGCTGCATCACAAAAGGACTCAATATCTTGAACTTTAGTGATTTGAGCATGGACATCTCTGGATGATTTCCACGGTTTAATCACTTCATGTTCTCGTTTAAGCTGCTTCTTTAAAATCTCTTCTTTCTTCAAGGACTCAATTAATTCATCCTTAGCAATCTTACATTCAATTCTCAATTTTTCAAATTCAATAAATTGAGACTCTAGCACATTATTCCTCTCACTTAAAAACAAAATATTTTCTTTAACTTTAGCATTTTCCTTAGTGAGGGACTTAAATGTAACACGCAAGTGATATAATTCTGTGGACATGTCATTTATTGCATCATTACACTCAGCTTTAAAAAAATGTGCTAGGTTAGTGGTGATTACCTGATTACTTGAAGAACTTGTTTATGTTTCATTAGATTTGGCCATCAGGGCTAGGTTGGCATAGCTTGTTTCTTCATCTTCATCCAATCCATCAGCTGCCCAGTCATTTTCTTGTGAAATGAAAGCCTTTTCTTTTGCTTGAGCAACTCAAAGTATTTCTGTTTATAATCAACATGCTCAAACTTCTTCTTGCTAGAATCAGATTTTCTACACTCACTGGAAAAATGCCCAGCCAAGCCACATTTGAAACATTTGAATTTGGATTTATCCACCATGTTTCTATTTGGCTTGGCTGCTCCAAAGTTCTTTTTGAACTTGAGCTTGGCAAATCTTCTGGAAAGGAATGCTTAATGTTCATCAATATCATCCATGTCATCTTGGCTCAAATGATCTTCATTTTCAGCTACCAGCCCTTTGCCCTTGCTTTCACATGCCTTTGATGTAGACTCAACAGCTTCTACCTTCATCTCTTTCTCCTTCTCTAACTCAACAACCAGTGCTATGGACCCTCCTTTCTTCCTTCCTTTCTCCATCCGCTCATCTTGCTCTATTTCAAGCTCATAAGTTTTCAGGATGCCATACAGTCTTTCCAAGGTGAACTCCTTATAATCCTGAGAATTTCTCAATGAGACTGTCATTGGTTTCCACTCCTTTGGAAGAGATCTAAGGAACTTGAGGTTAAAGTCATTTGTTTGATAGACTCTTCCATGCAACTTCAGAGCATTTAGTAGTTTTTGAAATCTACTAAAAATATCAGTGAGAGCCTCATTATCCTCACAATGGAAGTGCTCATATTGCTGAATTAGCAGCTGCATCTTATTCTCCCTTACTTGCTCAGTACCATCACAAATAATCTGGATAGTGTCCCAAACCTCCTTGGTTGTTTTGCAGTTAATGATATTATCAAACATATCAGTATCAACTCCATTGAAAAATATATTCATGGCCTTCTTGTCTTTCCTGACTTGCTCAGTATCAGGGTCTGACCATTCATGCCCTGGTTTAGGAATAGATGGCTCATTGCCAGTTACAACTCTCATTGGTACATGAGGACCTCTCTCTATGTAATTCACATAGGCCTCATCTTGGGAAAGAAGATGTAGGTGCATTTTCACCTTCCAGTGGTGATAATTATCTTTGTCCAGAAAAGGAATTTTAACTCCAACATCTTTCTTGTTCATCTTGCTGTTAGTTGTGATCTTTACACTCTTTGTACTTCAAGAGCTTGCTCTTGTACCAATTGTTATTCCCTAACTATACAACAAGAATTACAGAAGGGGGGGGGGTTGAATGTAATTCTGGCTACTTTTTCAAAAATTTAAAACAATTCTTACTTGATAATATATATGTGTTTGATTTGCAGAGTGCGAAATAAATGATTTATATGAATCAAAACACAAAGTAATAAAAACACAAGCTTTTAAAACTTTCTGGTGGATTTGAAAGTATCCACCAGAGATATATATTATATATCAAGTGAGAACCCTGTGAAGCTTGAATAGATCACATCTGCTTACAAGTATAAACCACTAAACTTACAGAGAAATGCTACAGAATACAACTTGAAAATGTTTCTCTGAAAATGTGTGTGCTTAGTTCGATTGTTGTTCTACTTGCTACACTTGGTTTATATATCACCAAGTTTACATGACAATAAGACAAGATAATAAAATAAAACATATCTAGTCTAACTCCATGCTACTTCACTACTCTATTCCAGCATCTTTGAATATCTTCATAATAGCATGGAAATGGTAATGCTTCTTTGTTCTCAAAATCCTGCTTAATAGGTTGCCACATTCCTTTTATAAACATCCAACGCATGCGACTGTGTTGTCACTATCAACAGATATTTGAATTTGATCATCCGTCAGGTACATGCTTATCATTCGTCGGGTAGCTTTGTTGATCATCCGTCGGGTAGCTTTGTTGATCATCCGTCGGGTAGCTATTTATCACTTGACTCCATTTCACTTATGCAGAATTACAAGACATCTCATATTTACAATTAATTAACCTATTCTGCATATCTACTAGCAGTCAATATGACTCACAAGCTCCTACAGTATCTACACAAAGTTGTTTGCAGAAATGTGCTACAATACTTATTATTACATAAGCTACTCACTCGATGGATGTCTAATCATCATCCGTCGGGACTATATTGAATCATCCATCGGGACTATATTTGTTCATCCATCGAGTGCTACAAAAATCACCAAGTTAAATCTACTAAGGTGTTTTGTTCAATTTATCATCAAGTTCACAACATATTCCTAACAAAGCTTTTTCGAATTATTTGAATAAATTATATTCACCCCCTCTACAGTTGATTACGGACCTAACATATTGAAAGTAAGCAAGTTGAGGAAAACACTCACACATAAAGTGTTAGGTAATGAATACAATGCATAGGGGGTGAATGTGTTTTGGGTATTTTTAAGGATTTTTGAATGTTTGTTACTTGGTTAACAAAGAAGATTAGAAATGCAGTAATATTACGTTAGATGAAATAAAATAATCACTTAATTTTGTATTAAAATCAAGCTAGTGTTTTGCTACAAATCATGGGTTCTTTGTAAGTAAAGAACTCAACTTCTTCCTTGAGAGAGTTATAAGAAAAACTAGATCTGTTTGATGCATTTAAAAACAAAGGACCAGTGTTTACTTTATAGATTATTAAACACAGGTTTACACAACATGCAATAAGATGTACTAAAACCCTACTTTAAGTTATCTCTAAAGCTTTGCATTTGTGGCTTAGTAAATCTTTGCAAATCGTGTAGGTCTGTGAATTTCCTTTGTCAGTTAATCTTGACCTTTGATCTTGCACTCTTCAAGCTGCTTTTGTATACATGTCAATCTAATTGATTAGATCGTTTGTTGATTGATAATTTTGGATCTTTAACTTTTCTGCATTCTGTAATTGAGGTTCATATCGAGATCTCCAGTTTGATCTATAGAGAACTGAGATCTCAATAAGTATAATGGCTTATCGAGATCTCTGAGTTCTCTATAAGTGTCTTTGACTTGTCGAGGTCTCCGAGTTCTCTATAAGTGAACTTGGCTTGTCGAAATCTCCAAATTTCTGCATATAGGAATGACTTGTCGATATCTCAGATATCTCTATATATATTTTGACTTGTAGATATCTCTGAGATCTCTAATAATAATTTGATTTGTCGATATCTCCAATCTTCATATCTTCATTTTGACTTTTCGATATCTCTAAGTTCTCTAATGCAAAAATGATTTGTCGATATCTCAGAGTTCTCTAATGCAGAAATGACTTGTCGATATCTCAGAGTTCTTTTTATACATTTTGACTTGTAGATATCTTTGAGATCTCTAATGATAATTTGACTTGTCGATATCTCCAATCTTCATGTCTTCATTTGGCTTGTCGATATCCCTGAGACTTCTCTATAAGCTATTTTGGACTTCTCAATAAGTCATTCTGGAGTTCTCGAATGATTTCTCTATATGTTAGGTCATACAATACTGTAGAAGGGGGTTGAATACAGTGTAGAATACAATCAAATCGATTTAGAACACAAGTAACAGAACACATATTTATTCAATATAATAAACTCGGTTACAATGGAACCGTTCTCTCTCAGTGATGAACAAATATCACGAGAGCTGTTAGGTTACAACGTATGATCTTCTCGTTGATCGTAACACATATTGTGTAAACCTATGTCTGTGTTTATATAGACACACAGTTACAAGATAAATTCTAATTGATATGGAATATATTTCTGTCTCCTAAAATATATCAATCAGATATCTTATATAATTCTTCTTCTAATCCTCTGACTCTTTCCATGCATATCTTCTTTCCGTACTAGTCTCGATCTCCTACCATTAATCAGCTTCCTTCCTTAACTGTTAGTCCTCCAGTACTTAAGTTCTGATATCCATCTTCTGATATTATCTTCTGATAATCTAAGTTCTGATATCCTTAAGTTCTGACTTCCAGTAAGTCCTGATTCCAGTAGGTACTGATATTTCCTGTTTGTTAAGATCTGAGAACTAATCATGAAATATATTAGACATGACATCTCAAATATATCCAACAATCTCCCCGAACTTGTAAATTATGCAAGAATATACAAGTTAATAGATTTGATGATGTCAAAAACATTTAAGTTCAAATGCATCAAGAGTTTGACTAGACAAATAACTACAACTTACTGTCCTTGTAGCTTTTACCAATCTTACTTAGTCAACCTGAATCTAGAGTGATTCTTGACAAAGTTTGATATCAGCTTTTCTTCTTTGTTTCTCAGGACCTGAGACATTGTAGCTTTGATTTGCTTCATCTCTTCAGTCTAACTCCCAATCTGATAGATTACAGTCCTTAAAACAGAGATTTGATTTCTTTCTAAATCATTATTCAGTCTTATTACCCTAGTTAGAGATGAATTTTCATTGTAGCAGAGACATTTCTCATTCATAATCACTTCAAGCATAGCAGAATCCTTCTTCATTAGAATTTTACTTCCATCATCTTCAACAATATTTGGAATGAATTCTGAAAATCTTGAACTAGAAATTCTTGCTTATCTCTTATGGTCTTCAATATGAATTCTGACCATCTCCTGGTAATATCAGACTTTACCTCTACAAGGTAATGAAAGAATTGAAGTTCTTTCAGTGACTTGTTTAGCACATCTGATTCTGACATCTGAAATGTCCTTTCATCTTCAAGAAATAAAATCAAATTTTCCTTGATGTTGTGCTTGTCATGAGAATCCAGTACCACTTGAACAGAGATAACCTTATTAAGGTGTTTCTGAGTAATATCTTCAAGAGGTTTGTCAATTAATAAAAATGGATCTCTTGTTGTAACTTCAAGTCCTGTCTTGATCTTAGCTTCATCAGTACCTAGTCCAGCCCTGTCTTTTGGTTCTCTAGCATTTAACTCAATGGTCATGAAAGTAGACAGCAGTTGGCTTTTCTTTGGATCTGATGGTTTGACATTTTTCCATAGAAGTTTCCTTTTGTCAGTTACTTCCATTTTGTCTAAATCAACTTGAGCACTGTCAGTGGTTGACTTCTTGACTTTATCAGGACTTGCTGCTTCTTCTGTAACCTGCTCTTCTTCACTCTGAACAACTTGAACCTTGTCATAGGTTGTCTTTGATTCTTCAAAAATTTTCTTTCTTTTTCAAAGTTTGAACATTTTCATCTTCTATCAAAGCATCATCATGCACTGTAGCTTGATAGATTTGAACAAAAGAATTTGTCTTTTTCTTTAAAGGTTCACCAACCTTTTCTTTTCCTTTTGATTTAGGATCAATCTCAATTTGTGACCTTGTTTTGGCTTTAGATGCCTCAGTGACTGATTTCTCCTTGATCATAATGCTTTTCTCCTTAGGCCTTAGAGGTTTCTTTGCAACATAAGCTTTTGGCTGTAGATTTGTCTTTTCAACTTTAAATCTAGCTTCTTCCTCATTGAGATTATCCAAATCCATTCCTGGATTATGCTTCAGGAATAATCTTCTAGCAATTTTTTCATCAAGTGTCTGAATCTTGGGTTCTTTATAAAAAACTGTAGTCTGCTTCCCTTTGAGCTTCAGAGTTTGCATGAACTTTTGAGAATCTTGACTTCCACCTTGTATCAGAACATCAGGCTTGGTCATCAGACTTTGCTCATCAGAACTTGATATCAAATTTTGAGTTTCAGTACTTGCTATTAGATTTTCAGTTTGAGCAGCTTCAGAACTTGTCTTCTTTTGAGTAGAAGATTTGCTTAGATTAGTCATCAGTTTCTGTGAAGAAACCTTGCTGTTCTGCTCTTTACTTTAAACTTTACCTTTACCCAGACTAGGGTTTCCCCGGTCATCAGATTCATCATCATTCTTCTTCAGTATTTGATCATCAGAGCATTAGGACTTAACTACCTTCTCCCCCCTTTTTGGCATCATCAGATAATAAGAGTGAGAGAAGAAGTTCTACTGAAGTTTGAATCTCATTCATTTGATTTTGTTGAGAAGCTTGATTTTCCAGGACCTCAGCAATTTGGGCCTGTTGCTTTTCTTGAGCTTTCTCAATTGCTTCTACTTTCTCAGCAATAGGTCTGATATACCTTTTCTTATCAAACTTGATCTGAAGATCTAGCTTATCAGCATGTTCTTTGAGTGTATCAACCTTTTCATGAGTAGAAGTACGTAGACCTTGAAGATGTTTTATAGACAGAGCTGTGATCTTGAGTTGTGTCTTGAAATCAGCATTAGTGAGCAACTCATCAGCTTTTGTAATATACTCTGTCAGAACTTTAGAGCTTGGAATAAAGTCAGATTCATTCCACTTCTTGGTCCACTCCACACCTCTGCGAGTATTTTCCCAAGGAATAGGTGCTTCTGGTTCAACAAATTTCTTCACCAATTCATCCTTGCCTAGTGTAGGAACTGGAGACTCAGCAGAAACACTGTCATCAGAACTTGAGGAAGACTCGGTATGTTCTGACAGCACAACAGTGTGAGAAGCAACTGGAGATTCAGGAACAGCTTTATTTAAATTCTGATCTTCAGAATTTATCTCCAGAGCTGGTGTGATTGATATAGATGGAGCTTCCAGATAAAGAACTTAAGGTATATTAAAATTATGAATATCTATCTTAGAGCTTTCAGTGTATTCTTTTGCATCATCTGGAACCTTGATTGGAGAGACAGGAGGGGTGACAACTGTGTCAGTAACAGTTTCTTTGGCTTGAGCTGGAAGAGCTTCAATGATAATCGGTTCTTGTGAGATCAGAGATTCCTGACCCCCTTCCCCAGCTTTAGTTGAATCCTCAATTATAGGCTTGGCCTTGTACCTCTCTGCCCTCATTTTCTTCAATCTCCTTGCTAAAGAAGGAGTTGTTGCAGCAGCATCAGAATTTACAGATTTCCTTTTCAAAGTATCAGAACTTTAAGCTGCTTTCTCTTTCTGAGAAGTAACATTCTCAGCTTCAAGTTCCACAGGTTCAGATGCATGAACCCGTGCTTCAATTGTGTCCTCTTCACTCCCAGACTCATCTCTGAGGATCATCTTCCTTCTCTTTTGTGAAGGTTGAGGAACAGACATTGTCCTCTTTGGCCTGGAAGATGAAGGTTTGGTTTTATGTGTTGATGGTTGAGCTTCTGAGGTGTGAGGAGTTTGAGTGTTTGTGGTAGGTGCTGATGGTTGAGGTTCAAATGGTTGAACATCAGGATATAGTGTTGTGTATTTAACTGGATCATAGGTTATTAAGGCTTGTTTGACAGATAATGGTATTTGAAGGGGTCTCAACACAGCCTTCTTATTATCAGTAGATAATAAGTCATTAAAAGCTCATTTGGAGAGTTTAAATGATGGAAGTAATTCATGATATGATTGGGGCTTATTATTATAACAAAAACTATAAATAAGCTGACAGAATCTAGCAAAATAGACAGTGTTTCTATCTTCTGTCATCATATCCCCAATAAAACCTAAAACAACACTTGCATAATCAAAATCAGTTTGATTTATGAGAGCATACCCGATTTGTTGACTCAGAATGGGAATAGCATCAAAATTTGAACATTTGTTGGCGAAGGCTTTTGTGATGCAGTCGAAGAAGAAACTCCATTCCCTCCTAATGTTATTTCTCTTCAACTGACCCATTTTTGCCAAAGTCTTTTCATACCCCAGACTGGCCATCAGATTTTGAAGAAAAGGTTCTTCAACACTGGTATAGGCTTTGTTTTCCGGCAACTGTAGTGCTTGGCGTACTGTAGCCGAAGTTACGACATGCTCATCTTCCCCTGTTGTAAAGATTATGCTTGGGGACCCTTGAGCACCACCATCATCATATACTCCACTTCTCCAGAACTCCAGCACTTGAGTTCCAGATACTGCATCAGGTTGGGTCAGAGCGTACCCAATATCAGAATTTGCAAGAAAATCCTGAATAAAGTGAAGTTCAGATGGAGCTTCAGCCTTGCTAAGAATGGAGGAGTAGTTGTTAGGAACAAACTTAGCTCCATTGAAAATTACATCTTTTGGTGCCATCTGTGTAAAGAATTAAGTGAGAAAGAGATTGCTTGCAAAGTGTTTGAGAGAAGTCCTGTAAGAAAACGCTTCAGAGAATATGAGAGAAAGAAAATAAAAGAGAGTAAGAATAGAAAAGTAAGTAAAAGATTTAGAAAATCTTTTATCTCTTATATATATTATTTCTCTACTCAACAGTTATATTTTTGAAGCATGAGACACACTTTACACCTGGCACGTATGAACAGTCAGGAAACAATTAGAGCAGGAGTTAATGGGCACGTAAAATATGCAATAATTACCGTGCACATGCAGTTATATACGACATACACGTTAACCACTAACCCATAATGATTATGACTGTTTTTATTTTACCCAAATATATTCTGATTTAAATATGACTTTTCAGATTTTATCCACAGATAAGTCAAGTAAAGAATAATGCCACGTAAGCATCAAGGGTTTCATCAGGATTTAATATCAGAACTTAACTTATATCAAATGTTAACAGTCATCAGAATTTGGCTTCTATACTCGAAAAGTGAATATCTTTTTCTGTAATTCTTCATACAAATACTGACATGTTTTCTTCAGAGTTTAGTCATCAGAACTTGTCCTCAGAGTTTATGCAAATGATACTTAACTATTTGTCAAAACCAACTTAATCACCATAGTAATTTTCATCATTCATATGGAGTGAAAGTGTGTGCATTCAACAAAAAATCAGATAAAGATTAAAGTCTGATAAACTCCAATACATCTTAGAAATAAGGCATAACTCAGAAAAATGCTTAAAATCTGTCATCATCATGAAGTCTACTATAGAACAAATTTATGTAAGAGTCCACCTCAACTGTTTGTGCTCATTTTATGCATCTTTTGAAATTCCTTTTTACAGTGGCTTCTCAGTATAAATGAGTCACGACTGCTTATTAGAATTTATGCTGTTGTCAGAGTATTTCTCCAGTAATCATAGAGTGTGAAAAGTCACCAAGAATTTTTTTTGCTTTTCTAATACATATTACTTAATACCAGCAATGCACTTGGGTCTTCCCTTCCACATTTTTACTCTAGATCTCAAAGGAGTATCTGGCTTTTATTCTTTTCTATTCTTTTCTTTTCTTTTGATAAGTGAGGCTTATCAGCACTTAGTTCATTCTTAAGATTTACTGACATCAGAATTTGACAGATAAGAAACAAAAATCGAGTTTGTGACTTACTAATAAGATACACAAAGTAAACTTGACTAAGCTCAATATCAGAATTTGCTTGTGTTAATGAGTTTCCACATAAACAACTAATTCAAACATGGGATTTCTAGTATGTTAAAAACTACTAGGTCAGCATCTAGCACAGTTATCCTCATTGGATTGAATAATCATAGAACATTCAAAACACTTATCAGAGTATATAGATCCACATCAGATAACAATAAGCATTTAATGAATTTTCAACTTAACACAGATTACATAGAGATAACACAATCTGTAAACACTGATCATAAAGTCTGATGCATGAGAACAAAAACTAAGCAGATTTAGAGAAAGAACCTGAAACCATTCCAAGTTCATTTACCAATCTTATAAAAGTAGCTTCACATAGTGGTTTTGTAAAGATATCTGCTAGCTGTTGATCTATTGGAACAAAGTGCAATTCCACTGTACCTTCATCCACATGTTCCATTATGAAATGGTACCTAATGCTGATGTGCTTTGTCATTGAGTGTTGAACTGGATTACCTGTCATAGCAATAGCACTTTGATTATCACAGTAAACAGGGATTTTAGAAAATTCTAACCCATAATCCAGTAACTGATTCTTCATCCAAAGAATATGTGCACAACAGCTTCCTGCAGCAATATATTCTGCTTCTGCAGTTGATGTGGAAATTGACTTCTATTTGTTGCTAAACCAAGAAACTATTTTGCATCCTGCAAAATCTGCATCTGAGTAACCTATTAGCTTAAAGTCTGATTCCCTAGGATACCACAATCCTAGATCAGCTGTACCCTTAAGGTACTTAAAAATCCTTTTCACAGCTATTAAGTGAGGTTCTCTTGGATCAGCCTGAAATCTTGCACAAAGACATGTAGCATACATGATATCAGGTCTACTTGCAGTTAGATAGAGTAAAGAGCCAAATACCTCTGTAGTTGTAACACCCCCAGATCCGGGGTCGGGGATCCGGGTCGTCACGGTCTTTCTTTCCACAATATCACTTCACTTAATTAATAATAATAACCTTATGCTGTGACCCCACACTAACACACACCACAACCCGTTATAGTCTCAGAGATGAAATTTAAATAAGTACAAGTCTTTGAATCCACAATTTAAAAGTTATTACAACCCAAAATGATTACTTGATAAATTTACAGTTAATTGCCATTATCTGCCACAAGTTATAATTATACATAATTGATTCTCAAAAGTAGATGGTCTGATCTACAATAGATCTACCTCTGCAGCTATAGCAGCTACAACATCAACGGGAAGACGCGGGACGCTTCCCACGCGCTTGCGCTGGGTCTACTGGAGTCTGACCATCTTTCCTAACTGTTGTTGTGTGATGAAGAAATAAAGCAAGGGTGAGCAGCAAGCCCACCAAAATAATATGTATAATGATTAACAATATATGAGCCTTCTCATAGCACTCATGAAAGTCTTGGTCAAAAGAAATGAACCAAGTTGATATCTTAATGCGATGAAGTCGCAAAATATTCAGTATATATATATATATACATATATACTTTTCAAAATATGGGAAGTCCTCTTCCATGCATAATACACACAGAGTTCCAGTTTATAACTGTATATATAAAAAATATCGTTGCAAGGTGATCTCATATATCTAACCTTGTCTCAACGTTTTTCCGAAAATCTTTGTCATTCATAAGACAATCATTAACTAGATATAAGTTTAAAAGATGAAGTTACAAGATACCCCAAAATACTTATATCTTTCCCAAATACTACTTGAACTACCCCCGTTCAAGTTATAATCAGTTTCAAAGGTTCATCACATAGATGAGACTACAAGACAAGATTTGAATAGATTCAATCTTTGAATATCATTATAAATAATGAAGTTACGAGATACTTCATTAAGTCCCGATATATAAATATATTCATATATATCTCCCATACATTTCCTGAAAACCTCTGTCATGTAAAGTATGAACAGAGTTGCAATATCCAATGAATTTGGAAGGAAAAGAATTTTGGCATAAACCAGATATCTTGCTGTTAGGTCCCAATTTGTTTGTAGAAGGGGGGGTTGAATGCAAACAATACCGTTTCGTCGAATAAAATGCGGAATAAAATTGTGAAACAAAATTCAAGTTAAATAAAACTTTTATTAAACTTGAAAGGTGTTACAACTACGGTATCGATTACAAGGGATTAATCTCAAATCAATTATTACAAATTTAGAATAAATTCGACATGAACTTTTTCTATTTTTATAATTAAAAGATCAAATGCTAAAAGCGATTTGAGATTAAGTTCTAGGGATTTTAATCCGCTAGATTGATATACAAGAACAAGATAAGTAATTCTAGTGGTTTGGATTTAACATTAACAAACTAGAATATTTGATCTTGAATAAGCAGATGAATGATGAAATATTTTCTTTTGTTTTCTGCTGTGTTTTCTTGTTCTGTATGTGCTCTCTGTTTTTGCTGAGTAGTTTGTTGATATTGTCTTCTGCTTTCTTTTAATCAATCACAGCCAAAGTTGTTGAACTGGTGTGACAATCTATTTGAGCTTGAAAGACTTTCGGTGAGACAATCTATTAGAGCTAGGAAGACAATTAAAATGAACTAGCAAGACTTTCGGTATGACTATTGATTGTCATACCGATTGTCATAGTAGTACAATTGAAATTGTTTTTCTGAATACATAATTGATTTTAATCTAATTGAAAATTCTATCAATACAATCAACTGAATTAGCAAGACATTCGGTATGACTATCAATTGTCATACCGATTGTCATACTAGTACAATCAGTTGTCTTTTTAGAATTATCACAGATTTTAATCAATTAACATTCTGAAAATCCTCATTATTAATTCTAAATTAATTAATCAATTTAATTCAATTAATCAATAAATTAATCCTTGCAGATTTAATTTATTCTCTTAATTAAATTATATGACTTAATTAATTAATAGTGAATTAATACTATCCCTGAGCAGCATCCATTCTTCTGAAAGTCTCTGAGACTTATGAATCAATTCCGTCACTTCAATGCTGACACTCGATGTACTGTCTGGTTCATGAGTGACTAACTTTTGTGACGTTTCTTCATGTCTTGACTTTGTTGTTCTGATTGAATCCTTGTAATAAATGATACCTTGACGAGATCTCTGTCACTTGATTAAATCCACGATCTTGATTTATATCACTGAGGCATGATCAAATTCTTGAACTTCTTCCAGTGAATCTTCAAGTCTGCAGATGAACAATGTTTCTTTATTCTTTGACAGATGTTACTTTGTGAGATCTCTCTGATGCTTGATCCACTATTTACTTATTACATTCTTATTTGAGTTGAGTTAAATACTCGAATAAACGAGTAGGCTATGACATATGCCTTTCAATCTCCCCCTATTTGCTTGTTAGACAATAACAACAAATACCTAGAGGATAACTCAACTAACAAATAAGAAAAAGATATAAACAGTAATGTAAAGTAAATAGCAGAAAAGTTCTGGATTATATTTAACATTTTCCAGATTCCAAATGAAATTTACAAGTGAATACAAGATAGATGTTCCTCTAGCCTGAACATATAACTACATTAGACTATCTTGATTCATAACGCTCTAATCATATTACATTGAGTTTTGAGCTAATTGACTTTAGTTGTCTTCTCTTCTGACTTCACCTTCTTCTAAATCTTGAAGCAATTCCTTGTCAAAGATACGATCTTTTTCTGAAGTGAAGCTTGCAGGTCTGACTGGTTGAACTCCAACTGTCTTCAACTTATTCTTGAGTTGATTGTACCTTTTAACATTCTTCTCACAATAAGCTTGAATCAAGTCAGCAGCTTGAGTCTTCAACATGGATGAATATCCAGCAGTTCTCAAATGATGTTCCATCCAGACCAGATGCTTAGCTGAGTAGTCTTTAAGAGATTGTACATCTAGCTGACAGATTTGAAGACAATCAGACTTAAAGAATCTCACCTGATGAGGATTGTTGACCACTTGAGGACTAGCCCTGCTGGCAAACTCTTTAAGCCTTTCCCGAAGAACTTCATTCAACTCTGAGCTTCTTTTCACTTTGTTTAAAAGAACCCAAATCTCTGACAACGAACGATTCTCAAATAGATGAAGTGACACCTTGAATGATCCTTCACTCTGACAATATACAAAAATGCTCATCTCATTTAGGGATCTATCAAAAGCAGCTGTGATCCTTGAGACTTCAGTCTTGATAGTATTCATGTACATGTCATTGTTAGGATTTGAGATTTCCAGCTTGTCAAGAAGATGTAAGAACTGCCTATCATTGTTAGTGCATAGCTGAGGCATATCGAGTACTCTCCTAGCTTCATCCCACTTTCCACCAATCTTCAGTCTGACATCTCTTCTCCTTTCTTGAGCTTTAATGTCATGAAGACGTTGCTTTTGAAGAGTTTCTGTTCTTTGTATGTCTTTTCTCCTATCAATGATCTGTGAGACCTTCTTGAGTTCAGCTTCTTTTCTTTGCATCTCTGACTGCTCTTTCTGAAATTCTTTCTCAAACCTAGGATCCACTGTATCTTCTTCTTCCCAATCTTCAAAATCACTTTCTTCTTCAGCTTCAAATAACCCATCTTTATCTTCCTGAACTGGTTCAGTGGGAATGTCAAAAATATCGAAGTCATCCTGTTCTCCACTGTAGTAGGCATCATCAGCCTTTCCTTTATCTCCAGCAGAAGTATCTTTTTCTTTCCCTTTGGAACTACTCCCTTTCTTCTCCCCCTTAGTTGAGGGATCCTCTGCTGACTTTCCTTTGAAACCTCCACCACCTCCAGAGCCTGATCCTCCACCAGACGGTCCTTCAAAATAAGCTCTTTGTTCTTCATTAGGGCAATGAGAATTCTTGATCATGTAATATAAGTGCTTCATGCCTTCATTTAGATGTTCCATGCCCGTCTCTATCTTTACAAATCTTGAGTTGTCCAGTGAATGATTCATCTCAACGAGGTCTTCAAGAGAAGTCATTCTTGTATGTAGGGAGCAGAAGTTGGATATGTCATCAGCTGATAAATTTGGAGTGTCCTGAATAGAATTGAGCTTTGGTATTACAGTAGTCTTTAAATCTGAGATGTCATTCCTTATGATTGCAAGCTGATTGTCGACAGAGGTGGAAGAAGAAGACCGTTCAACCACTTGTGCTTTGAATGCTTGAGCTTCAGCTTGACTTTTAGCAAGTTCTTCTTTCAGGGCAGCAATCTGAGCTAACAGGTTGACAGTATCAGTGTCTGTGTGTGCTCTTACCTGAAGTTCACTCGTATTTGGTTCACTCATCTCACGTGCATGTGTTTCTCTCAATATGATTGCTCGTGAGGAGTCTTCCAATTGCTGTTCTTGTGTACCTGCAATAAAAATCACCCTAGCCTCTTCAAGAGAGGTCAGTGGTGGTGCAATGGGAATTCGCGAGTCCCGATCCTCAGTCAATGCTATCAAATCTTTTGGAATAGATGTCTGAATTGCTTCAGGGATAGATTGACCGAGTTGCCCTCCACTTTCTCCAGATAAATCTGCGAGTGGAGAATCCCATAAGGGAGCCAGAGTTGTTGGATCTGGGAGGGGAGAAAATGACTCTATTAAAGATGGCGGAGAGTCAGATTTTCCCTCTGAAGCATGTGACTGCTCTTCTGCCGTAACTATGGCAGGCACTGTAACCGACTCGACGTGCACTCCTTGCTGGGTGTCCTGAGTATTATCTGGGGAAGTGTATGGTTCCATTGTGAGTAATGGAATTGTGCTTGACTCAGTACAAGATGCCATGGCCCGATGGCGAATTTCAATAGATGCATCCTGTTGAGAGAATGCCTCTAGTAACTGTTCATTGGCCATTTCAAAGTCCATGTCCTGTTGGGAGGACAAGGATGGGCTTTCAGATGCCTCAGAATAGGTTTTTCTTTTCTTAGGAGGAGGCAGAGCTGAGGGTTCACTCATATTTGACATTGTACTACTTCCTAGTAATCTTCTGGGTAACATTTTAGACAGTGGGGGAGAGGGTGAGATAGAATGAGACTCTGTGTTTGGCTCTATGACCTGGGATTGAAGCTGTGGTTCTATAACTTCATGGTCAGCCCTATCAACCACTGAGGGTCTGTTAACAGAAGTAGGAAGAGAGTGAGAGTGAGGAGTTACTACCTGTAATGGAAGAGCCTGGGTGGCTTGAACCACTGGAGGTTGAGGTTGCTGTTCATGGCCGGGAAGATTAAAAATAGGCAAGGGAATATAATTGGCCATGAAAGCAGATACAAGTACTGGTACTTGCATAAATTTGAAGGTTGTGTCTTGGCGAGTGTAAATCTTTTTGCTAACTGGTGGGGGTTCGGTTACAGCAGAGTTAGCAAAAAGTGCTTTGTGTTCAGGGGTGAGTAGATGATCTGCTATAAGCATAAGAAAACGAGCATAGTAACATGATACCCTACGATTTGTAGAATGATCACGTAAAGCAGAAGTTAGACGTCTCAAGAGAATGGGAAAAAGTAGTTTGCCAAAATTGATTCTTTGATTGAAAACAACCGCAAGACCAATATACTGCAGGGTGGAAGTAATGTTATGAAAATTAGATTTTGTGCAGTTGGCAAACACTTTGGAAAGTGTATCGAAGAATATATCCCATTCAGACACCAAATTTGATTTAGAAAGTTTGGTTAAATTGATCACCCCCTGATAGTGAATAGCACTGAAAAAATTTGTGATATCATTTTCAGAGGGTAAATTACAGAAATTGTCTAGTGGAAAATTTAACGCACGATTGACGACTGTTTCATCAACTACATACTGTGTGTTTGCGATGGTGAATGAAAAAGATTTTGAATCATCGGCCACAGTAGAAGTTGTGCAAATCAGTCTAAGTAGATCGACGTTTAAAATCACATTTGATTTAATAGCAGAGCTAACAATCGAATGATCATTTAAAAATATAATCCAAGGCTTAAATTTTTTAACATCACATTTTTCCGGATTGAAATAACCAACTTGATTATGCGCGACAATTTGGAAATTGAGAGCCATTTTTTATAAAATAATAATAAGACACAAGCTTTTCAGAATTTTAAGAATAATATTAAGAAAATTCGAATTAATTAAATTAATTTAATAATTCGAATTAAATTAATTATAATCGAAAAATTTAGACAGAAATGTATCTCGTTAAAATTCTTAAATCACTAACACAGTTTTGACACACCAAAAGACACAAATAAGAAATTAAAATTAAAATGGAATTTGAAGGGGCAAACTGATTTTAATTTGATTTTTGCGTTTTTTTTTTTTATAATAACTTTTATTTTTAAGAAAATTCAACAGCACTTCTTTATGTATATACTTATATGTATATATCACTAAAGTGATGATTAAGTGTGCTGAGTAAAAACTCGAGCAAGGAAATATGGTGACTGTTTTTTTTTGTTTGTTCGAGGAGAGAGAAGAGAGAAAATGAGAGTGAAAACTGTTAGAAATTTTTGAAAATGAACTGCTAAGTTGAATTGGTGAAAAACAACACAGCAACAGCCTTTATATAACAGCTGGTATGACAATCCGGGATTGTCATACCGATTGTCATACCAGGCAAAAAGAAGAAAAATAAATAACAGAATGAGTATTAAAATTATAACTGGTATGACAATCTGATAGTCATACCGATTGTCATACCAGTACAAAATAAAACAATATAATTCTGATATTAATTTTATTACTGGCATGACAATCAATAGTCATACCGATTGTCTTGCCAGTTATAAAATTAATCTGATTTTAAAATAAGCAATCATTATTACTAAAATGACTTTCAGCAAGACAATTTCAATTGTCTTGCCGATTGTCTTTCTAGAATAAGATAAAATAAGCATTAACAGATTTATATTTTCATGTTTACTGAAATGATTTTCAGCAAGACAATTTTAATTGTCTTGCCGATTGTCTTTGCAGTAGAAAAACAAAATGAATATGTACAGACAACTATTAATGTACTGAAGCTATATTTCATAATAGTACAACTGAAATAAACAATTAAAATTTTCACAGAGACAAAGACAATATTTCAGAATTAATTATTTTTATTCTAAAAATAGATTTCTGTTGAATTTTAGCAAATAAAATTCATAGAAAAATATCTTTAGAGGAAATAAAATATTCTGAGATATTTTAAATTAACAAGTAGAGTAAATAACATAGATAAGATAATATATATTACATAGAAATAAGCAAGAAATATGATAAAATGATAAAATAAATTTGCAAATGAATTTTTCATTTATGAAAAAATTCATTTGTAAATTCATTCAAGAACAGATCCCAGATATTAATTAAATTAATCACAAAAACTATTTAACATGCCCAATTTACCAACTAATCTGGTAAATGTGGATTCATCAAGTGGTTTAGTGAAAATATCTGCTATTTGTTCTTCTGTTGGAACAAAAAATAGTTCAACAGTACCATTCATGACGTGCTCTCTAATAAAATGATACCTGATGTCAATGTGCTTTGTCCTCGAGTGCTGCACAGGGTTGTTGGTGATGGCTATTGCACTTGTGTTGTCACATAAAATAGGAATCTTGTTCAATACAGAGCCATAGTCTCGTAGTTGGTTCCTAATCCACAAGATCTGAGCACAGCAGCTTCCAGCAGCAATATATTCAGCCTCGGCCGTTGAGTTGAAAACTGTTTGCTGTTTCTTGCTGTACCATGAGACTAGCCTGCTTCCTAAGAATTGACAACTTCCTGAGGTGCTTTTCCTATCAACAACACTTCCTGCATAATCTGAATCTGTATATCCGACAAGGTTAAAACCAGATTCTTTAGGGTACCAAATACCTAGATTTGGTGTTCCCTTAAGATATCTTAAGATTCGTTTAACAGCAACGAGATGAATATCTCTAGGATCCGCTTGGAACCTTGCACATAGGCATGTAGCATACATAATATCTGGTCTACTTGCAGTAAGATAGAGTAACGAGCCAATCATACCTCTGTAGCTTGTGACATCTACCTTAATGGAGTTTTCACATGGTCCAAGCTTGACAGCTGTAGTTGATGGAGTCCTTGCTGATGCAGAATCCTCCAGATTGTATTTTTTGAGGAGTTCCTTGAGATACTTGGATTGACAAATAAATGTTCCGTCTAACCTTTGATTTACTTGTAATCCAAGAAAGAACTTCAGCTCTCCCATCATGCTCATTTCAAACTTGCTGTGCATTAACTTAGCAAATCTCTTACAGAGATTATCATTAGTAGACCCAAATATTATATCATCCACATAGACTTGGACTAATATAGTATCATTCTTATGTTTTTTAGAAAAGAGAGTTTTGTCTATGACACCTCTAATAAAGCTATTTTCAATAAGAAATTCAGAGAGAGTGTCATACCATTTTCTTGGTGACTGTTTTAGCCCATAGATAGCCTTGAAAAGAAAGAAGACAAAATCCATATGATCTGGATCTTCAAAACCAGGAGGTTGCTCTACATATACCTCTTCATCCAGCTTTCCATTCAGAAAGGCGCTCTTGACATCCATTTGATAAACTTTAAAGTTTGAAAATGCTGCGAATGCCAGAAATATCCTGATGGCCTCAAGTCTAGCCACTGGAGCATAGGTTTCATCATAATCAATACCTTCAGCTTGAGAATACCCTTTAGCTACCAGTCTTGCCTTGTTTCTTGTAACCACACCATCTTCATCTAGTTTATTCCTGAATACCCACCTTGTACCAACAGCTTTCTTGTGTACAGGCCTAGGTACCAGTTTCCAGACTTGTTGACTTTCAAACTGATTGAGTTCATCTTGCATAGCAATCACCCAATCTGGATCAGTCAGTGCTTCTTCAATTTTCTTAGGTTCCATCTCAGAAAGAAATCCTGAGAACAGACACTCATTTTGAGTAGCACGTCTAGTTCTGACTCCAACATCTGGATCACCAATAATCAACTCAAAAGGGTGAGCTTTATTCCAGACAGTCTGTCTTGGAAGATTTGATCTTGATGATTCGCCTTGAAATTCATTGTGATGTTGTGTCCTACTAGATGATCCTTCAGCATCTCCCCCTGAGTTGTTGCCATGTTGACTTGAAGATTCTCCGTCAGTAGCAGTGGTATCTCCATTGTTTCCAGAGTTTCCATCACTATTACCTTGAGTATTATCAGGATTAACAGGTTCTTCAACAGCAACAACCTCAGGTTCTTGACCATGTTCTGACTCTGAATCTGACGTATCATCAAACTTCAGTTTCTCAGAAGGATCTTCAGTTTGGATACTAGGGAGTTTAGTGTCATCAAATGTAACATTGACACTTTCAGTTACTTTGTGTTGATCAATGATATACACTCTATATGATCTTCTTCCATATCCAACAAAAATACCCTCATATGCCTTTGCCTCGAACTTACCACGACGATCATCTCCATCCTTGAGCACGAAGCATCTGGCACCAAATACATGAAAGTATTTGATAGAAGGTTTCTGTTCATTCAAAATCTCATAAGGAGTTTTCATGAAGTCTTTGTTGATTAGAGTTCGATTCTGAGTATAACATGCAGTATTGACAGCTTCAGCCCAAAAGTACATTGGAAGACCTGATTCATTTAACATCGTTCTTGCAGCTTCAATCAATGTACGATTCTTCCTTTCTACCACTCCATTTTGCTGAGGGGTTCTAGAAGCTGAAAATTGTCTGGTAATCCCTTTGTCTGTACAGAATCCATTTAGAAGTGCATTCTTGAATTCTGTTCCATTATCTGACCTTATTGCTCTAACAGGGACGTTAGAATCTAACTCAATCATCTTGATATGATCAATCACAACTTGTGGTGTTTCATCCTTAGAGTGAAGAAATAAAACCCACGTATACTTGGAATAGTCATCAACTATCACAAGACAGTAACACTTCTTTGACATAGAAAGGATATTAACTGGACCAAATAAATCCATGTGCAATAATTGCAGAACACCAGTTATGGAAGATGTGTCAGTGCCTTTGTGACTTGCTTTCTTTGACTTTCCTTTCTGGCAAGCCTCACATAGTCCTTCTGGAGAGAATTCCAGCTGAGGCAGACCTCTTACCAATTCTCTTTTGACAAGAGAATTCATTGTCTTGAAATTGAGATGGGAAAGTCTCTTGTGCCATAGCCAACTCTCATTTGACGATGCTTTTGCATAGAAACAATTGACTTCAAGATTGCTTCCAGAGTTCATGTCAGCTACGAACAGATTTCCTTTCCGTATTCCCATTAAGGAGGGTTTTTCACTTTTCTTGTGCAGAATCTGACACTTCAGCTTGTCGAATAAAACATTGTAGCCGTTGTCACAGAACTGACTAATGCTAAGCAGATTGTGTTCAAGTCCTTGCACAAGATATACATTTTCAATGATAACATTTCCAGCTTGCAAACAGCCATATCCCTCCGTTAAACCTTTGCTGTTATCTCCAAAGGTAACCACTGGGCCAGCTTTCTCAACCACATTTGATAGCAGGGCTCTATCTCCGGTCATATGTCTTGACGATCCACTGTCAAGAATCCACACTACCGGTTGTACCTGTTTAATGCCCTGCAATACAAATGGATTAGAACTTCTTCGGAACCCAAGCTTGACTGGGTCCGGCATACTTGTAAAATTGGCCTTTATCAGGCAAAACAACATTCTTAATTTCACTATTTTCAACATTCTCAATGACTGAACATTTGACCTTTAAAACAGCCTTATCAGATTTATGTTTAGGCTTAGGCACAAATGTCTCCTTTCTAGCTTTAGGAGGACTAGCAGTCTTAGACCTATCATGCTTTCTATTATTCACATGCTGACGAGGAGTAGTCTTATCATTAGAAGCATGCTTACCATTAAAATAAGCAAACAACAGATTAAAAGCACAAGACATACAATCAGGAACACCACATGCTTTATGAGAAGGATTAACAATAGGCAACTTATGCATGGTAGACATGGCATTTGTGCTATCCAACTCATGTGTGTCTGAGTTAGTCTCAGTTGCTTTCACAACCTTGACTGGAACTTTTGACACACTTGACTTGGAGACAGCTTTCCCATTAGCATTATCTTCAGCACGGATTTCTTCTTGAATAATAAAAGAGGTCTCATCAAATGGTTCAGCAATTGATTCCTTATAGAGGGGTTCATCAACACCCTTAAGCACATGTGGTACTTCCCTGCCTTTAGCACATACATGAGGAGGGGAGTTTATGCCTAATTTTCCAATAGCAGCATTGTAATCATAACCTATTCCATGTGTTTGATTAACAGCTTGCTTATTGTAAAACTCTTTGGACTTCGAACAAGAATTAAAGTAAGCTTTAACCTTAGCCTCAAGACCGGTGATCTTGTCTTTGAGAATAGTTTCGAGTTGTCTATAACAGTCAACTCTATTCTCTAGAAAAGATACTTGGTCTTTAAGTTTATCTTGATTAATGTGCACAAGTCTTAATTCATTGACCTCTTTCTCAAGGTCTTTGATTTGTTGATTTAACAATTCATTATCACGACGAGCACAATCTAAGTTACCTCTTAGATGATAAACCATTTCAGCATCAGAAAGTTTTACCTCTTTTCTTGACGATGAGGTGCTTGCATCACTAGCCATGAGAGCAAGATTCCCAACTTCTTCATCTTCACTGTCAGTATCATCCCAGCTTCTTCCCTTTGCCAGGTACGCCCTTTCAGATTTACTCTTCTGATTAGAATCGTAAGAGTTCTTCCTTGCTTGTTTTGGCTTCCTGCATTCTGTGGCAAAGTGTCCCAACTCATTACAGTTGAAGCATCGAATGGTGCTTCGATCAACCATCCCTGTTTTATACCCACCACTGCTGGTGTTAGAGGATGAAGATCCACCTTTCTGGAATCTGTTGTAGTTGGACTTGTACTTGAACTTGGGATTCCTTTTGAATCTGACATTTGAGAATCTCTTGACAATCAGGGCCATTGACTCATCCTCCAATTGCTCCAGTTCTTCCAAGGAATAATAATCATCTCCTGATTGATTTGTAGTAGGTGAATCAAATTCTGCTACTATCACATTATCTTCAACCTTGGAAGACTGTACCATTCTATCTGACTGTTGAGATTGTTGTTGATATAGTGGTTGTTGTTGTTGTTGTTCATCAGCTACCAGAGCAGTAGACGTGCTGACCACTCTTCCTTTCCCGTAAACTTCCTTCTGCTGAATCTGCTCCAACTCATAAGTCTTTAACACACCATATAGCCTTTCCAAAGAAATCTCACTCAGATCTCTTGCTTCTCTTATGGCAGTGATTCTATGTTCGAGATGAGTTGGCAGTGTTAAAAGGAACTTTTTATTGACCTCCCTGATGGAATAGTATTTACCATTAATGTTCAGGTTGTTGATCAATGCATTGTACCTCTCAAACACTTCAGTGATTCCTTCTCCTGGATTAGATTTAAAGTATTCATACTCAGAGGTTAGGATTTCTAGTTTGTTCTCCCTAACTTCCTCTGTGCCTTCATTAATAATCTCAATAGTTTCCCAGATATGTTTAGAATCTTTACAATTCATCACATGTCTGTTCATTAGGGGATTAAGGGAATCTACTAAGATTAATTGAAGGCTAGCATCCAGGGAAGCTTCTTCTATTTCAGCAGGAGAGAAGTCCTCAGGATCCTTCACATAAGTTCTCGCTTTGGTGATCACCACATCATTCTCTATTACCTCTGGTTCAATAACCATAGGAATTTTTGGGCCCTTCTTCAACACTTGCAAATATTTGGGATTAGCAACCTGTAAAAACAGTAGCATCTTCTTCTTCCACATCACATAATTTTCTTTATCGAAAAGTGGAATTTTAACGGTTCCAACTCTTTGTGTAGTCATTATGAATTTTTGAGTGAATAAAAATTCAAGAAGTGAAAGAAACACAAAAGTCTAGGATCTTGATTTGTACGTTAATCAGAAGGCTCTGATACCAATTGTTAGGTCCCAATTTGTTTGTAGAAGGGGGGGTTGAATGCAAACAATACCGTTTCGTCGAATAAAATGCGGAATAAAATTGTGAAACAAAATTCAAGTTAAATAAAACTTTTATTAAACTTGAAAGGTGTTACAACTACGGTATCGATTACAAGGGATTAATCTCAAATCAATTATTACAAATTTAGAATAAATTCGACATGAACTTTTTCTATTTTTGTAATTAAAAGATCAAATGCTAAAAGCGATTTGAGATTAAGTTCTAGGGATTTTAATCCGCTAGATTGATATACAAGAACAAGATAAGTAATTCTAGTGGTTTGGATTTAACATTAACAAACTAGAATATTTGATCTTGAATAAGCAGATGAATGATGAAATATTTTCTTTTGTTTTCTGCTGTGTTTTCTTGTTCTGTATGTGCTCTCTGTTTTTGCTGAGTAGTTTGTTGATATTGTCTTCTGCTTTCTTTTAATCAATCACAGCCAAAGTTGTTGAACTGGTGTGACAATCTATTTGAGCTTGAAAGACTTTCAGTGAGACAATCTATTAGAGCTAGGAAGACAATTAAAATGAACTAGCAAGACTTTCGGTATGACTATTGATTGTCATACCGATTGTCATAGTAGTACAATTGAAATTGTTTTTCTGAATACATAATTGATTTTAATCTAATTGAAAATTCTATCAATACAATCAACTGAATTAGCAAGACATTCGGTATGACTATCAATTGTCATACCGATTGTCATACTAGTACAATCAGTTGTCTTTTTAGAATTATCACAGATTTTAATCAATTAACATTCTGAAAATCCTCATTATTAATTCTAAATTAATTAATCAATTTAATTTAATTAATCAATAAATTAATCCTTGCAGATTTAATTTATTCTCTTAATTAAATTATATGACTTAATTAATTAATAGTGAATTAATACTATCCCTGAGCAGCATCCATTCTTCTGACAATCTTCTGAAAGTCTCTGAGACTTATGAATCAATTCCGTCACTTCAATGCTGACACTCGATGTACTGTCTGGTTCATGAGTGACTAACTTTTGTGACGTTTCTTCATGTCTTGACTTTGTTGTTCTGATTGAATCCTTGTAATAAATGATACCTTGACGAGATCTCTGTCACTTGATTAAATCCACGATCTTGATTTATATCACTGAGGCATGATCAAATTCTTGAACTTCTTCCAGTGAATCTTCAAGTCTGCAGATGAACAATGTTTCTTTATTCTTTGACAGATGTTACTTTGTGAGATCTCTCTGATGCTTGATCCATTATTTACTTATTACATTCTTATTTGAGTTGAGTTAAATACTCGAATAAACGAGTAGGCTATGACATATGCCTTTCACTTGCTGATCAGGCAAAGATACCAATAAGTAACCTTTTCTACTGTAGATGGATGAATTCCTCACCGGTCATCACCCTGGCCGCATTAGGACCTCGCGCTAGACCGTTACCCGGCCACTCACGCGTTGATGGACTGCCACCCAGCCACTTACACTTTGATAGACCGTACCCCGGCCTGTCGCTTATGCCGACTCAATTAGATGGGCTTACTTCCCGAACATTGGGCAAGTAATCAATTCATTCATCAAAACAGAAACCTTGTTGCGAATATAAAATACACCACAGAGCCGGATCCCTTAGATTTTTGAGCGAGTATTCAAGTCCCCTTAAAGTGGAAGATCTTGAATTTGGAAACAAGTTTTGGGATCCTCTCTACCTTTTAAATTCATTTTGAAGACTCGAAAACATTTTTAAGAATGTTTGGAGTAATGCTGATTTAATAAAATAAATCAGTCCCAATATGAAAGAAATATCTGAATATTATTATTTAAATAATATTCCCATAAAGAATAATTGAGGTAGAAGTTGGAAAACTTATACTTGAATGAATAGCAATTAATCAAGGATATACTTATACGAAAGTAATATCTTTATTTGAATAATCAAAAATAAGTTTGATTATTGACACCTTATTCTTTAATAAAATAAAGAATATATTTCAGTAATAAGCGGAGTCATAATACCTCGAATGAATATTATAAATAATATTCATTAAATAAAATAAAGGAGTCATACATCCTCAAATGAATATCCAAGTAATATTCAATAAATAATATAAAGGAGTCATAAGTCCTCGAATGACTATTCAAGATAATATTCAATAAATAATATAAAGGAGTCATAAGTCCTCGAATGAATATTCAAGATAATATTCATTAATAAAATAAAGTTATCGAATAAACCTTATTCGATTAATAGTTTTGAAAATTATAACCATATATATATATATATATATATATATATATATAAAATCTACTCGGGATCCTCGACTCCCGGTTTTAGAAAATATTTTCACCTTTGGGTCCCTATACTAAGGGTACACGCAACTACTGCTTATCTCTAGCATAGGTATTATGCAACTATAAGCATCGAAATCAACAGATAGACAACCAGATTACGAAACAGACATGCATACATACCATATCAGCATGCTCCAATATATCGCAAAATTTGCTAATAACAATCATGCACTTATCACAAGATAATGCATATACATATATTTACATCACAACAACAGTTATAACGGGTAGAAAACTTGCCTGAGCGACTGGGGGTTACGAATGGCTCAGGACGAGTCTGGTAACCTATAAGCAACAAGTAAGTTGGAATTAAACCAAAGTCACTTGTAAATCTATACTCTAACCAACTCAGACTCTAACGCTCGTTTTGCGCTTACTGATTTGCTTAAGTCACTCGAGTACCCTCGGCTCCACCATTTTTAATAATTTAACCTTTACGAGTTTTAAGGCGATTCCTTCGCGAGTGTCTTACCAACTGCCTAACACACTTACCATAAATGTTTCATACATTAATTAACCCTTTTCGGTCTTTAACCTATGTTTCAAAGTAAGGCAAGGGGAAAAGTTTCGTTCGCAAAACGCCGTTACTTGAAACGGTCGTTTCTCCTAAACCGTGCATCGGAATCGAACGAACTACATATCAAAACGAAGCTCGTCACATGAGCTATCTAAACATGGCAGTGGTCATAATCTAGCAGGGGGTTCTCGGGTCCTAATGTTATGCACAAAAACAGTCTACAGAAAATCGGACGTTACGACGGCTATGTTTACGCGATTACCAATGATTAAACTACTCCAATTAACCACCAACCAACTCATAACCATCAATACAACAAAACTTCACCTAAACCATACCACATCAGTCCATAATCTCCAAGGTTTTCAACTCAAACAACCACAATCAAGACCTATAAACTATAATCAAGCTTCAATTACCAAAACACTTCCAAATCAAACCAAACTACTAATAATCACAATCCATGCTTCTCATTTCACAACACCAACCATTAAACTTACTAACAAATAAAGTAAAGGATAGGGTTTGAAGTTTATACCTTCCTTGGGAGGTGTTAAGTTGCTAGGAAGCCTTAGGGAGCCTCCTACAAGCTTGATCTTTCCAAAGAAATCAAGAACACAAAGTTAGGCTTTGAAGTTTCTAAAAGTCCGATTTAAAGAACTGTAAAAATGAGGTTCTTACCATGATTATTTGGACGAGACTTGTGAACAAGAGTTGTAGGCCATCTCAATACCTTTCCACTGAGCTATAGAACACAATATTTGAGTGAGAAATGAAGGAGATACAGCAGTTTTAGTGTTCTGGTTCTGTTTTGGCCGAGAGCATGAAGAACAATGCCTTGGTTTCTTTTTGATTTTGATGAAAAATGATTTGCTTGGCTTGGTTGGTTTGATTTTTGTGTTTGTTTTAGTAAATTACCTAGTTGCCCTTGATTTTGTGTGGTTAAAAAGCCACCACATCTCCTTCCTTCCCATGTCATGCTTGTGTCATCCTCATGATGTCATCCTCCCCTCCTTGTCCTCTTCTCATTGGTTGGGTGACATCATCCTCTCTAATCCCTTTGATTAACTTCCTAATTGTTTGTCTAATGACCGCTGATCTGTTATACTGTTCGCTTAACTTTCGTTTTCGTTTATCGTTTGAGGGATCATACCCGGGATCTTATTACTTAGGTTCCCTTAACCTTTCTCAATACATTATATTCCTTTTTATGATCCTCTATTATAATCCTTTAATTTAAATCCTTTTATCCTGTTACCTTATACTCAATTCTTTCCGTATCTATTGGATTTCCGGGAAAAATCAAAGTGTTCGGATTTGGATTCTGACGATCTTTACATACACTTATATCCCATATAAAGTACTAATAAAATCTCAGAATATCCATATCAGAACCCCTACATAGTGTGGCATGAAAAGTTTTCTCATTCAGCAAAAACACTATTCATAAGGGTTTCAAAAATTTCCAAAAATTGGGGTTATTACAGTCTCCCCTCCTTAAAAGGATTCCGTCCCGGAATCAAATAGAAAACAAATGGGGATACTTTCTTAGCATTACACTTTCTAACTCT
The DNA here is from genome assembly GCF_009905375.1 of Apium graveolens. Classification (NCBI taxonomy): domain Eukaryota; kingdom Viridiplantae; phylum Streptophyta; class Magnoliopsida; order Apiales; family Apiaceae; genus Apium; species Apium graveolens. Next base: position 196,932,978 of record NC_133655.1, on the reverse strand, counting down.
CGAGTAAATTTTCCCATATTGTGGTCCTGCCACCAAACTCTGCCTAGTTTGATAATCCTTCCCCTAAGCACTTGTTCCTTTTCACTCTATAACCCTTCCTGGTTGCTCCATATAGGTTACGTCGGGTTGCATGTCTATGCGCTCATATGCCCCTATTTGTCTAGCATCCGAATTACACTTTCTTAACATTGATACGTGAAACACGCTATGACTTGCTACATGTTCTGGGGTAAGGCTAGCTCATATGCTAACTTCCCAATACTCCTTAATATATCCAAGGGTCCAACAATTGGTGGACTTAGCTTTCCTTTCTTTCCGAATCTCATCAATCCTTTCCAAGGGATACCTATAACATTACTAGGTCCCCTATTTCGTACTCTTTATCCTTTTGTGTCAAATCAACATACTTATCATGTCCATCTTGGGCTACTACCAGCCGTCCTCTGATTAGATCTATCATATCCTTGGTCCTTTAGACCACTGCTGGTCCGAGCATCTTGCGCTCTACAACTTCATCCTAACATAAGGGAGATCGATATTGTCTTCCCTCAAGGATCTCATAAGGCGATATCTCAATACTGGCATATGATCTATTGTCGTAAGAAAACTCAATCGTGTTAAGTGATCATTCCAATATCTTTCAAGTCTATTGCACAGACTCTCATTATAGCTTGTAGCATTAGAGCTTTTGCTTCTCAATACCCATTCTTTTCCAGTTCGTAATTGCTACTACCTTCCGTTCCTAATATTATACTGGTTATACTTTTGCTCGTTAGCGTTCTATAACCTTTTAATAATCACGTCAACCTTAGTATCACGAATGTGTTCCCATTCCGCATACTACCACCACTTTATTACTCCTTTTTCAGTTGTTTCTATTTTCCAAAATTTGATCAATCAAATAGAAGTAAAGGAATTTGTTGAGAGATCACTATGATCATGAACACTTGTTATATCGCATAGTTAGTACAGAAGGTGGCCAGCCTTTAGTACTTGACAAGCAATTAAACAATAGCTGGTATCCTACTCGGCTTCTATCACACAGATAGATAGTCATTCGGCAATACCTCCCCTTCTGGAAGGGTTGTTCTTCTTAGCTTACATGAAATGAAAAGAAGAGAAAATAACGAACTGAAGAGAATTGTATATTCATAAAAAAATTTTATTGCCATAAAATATCTGGCTTGGAATCTACCTCTGAACTATAGAGGTTTGTCATAGAAGAACAAAACATATATGTATTTATATCAACATCAAGTATTATAGCATCGCATTTCACGTGCCTAAATATTTTCGCTATCCCATCCATCATTCTATGGACCCATGCTCTTCCTCGAGCTTATACACAATCACCTTTGAAACTCCCTCGACATCAAAAATCGAATTTGGGATCTCATTCTATATATCACCGTTACTAGGATTCTATGCTCGCACCGCAACCTTCCTCGTATAATAATACGACTCTCTATTGATAAGAAATAATAATTATTCACTAGGTAGATACTCTACTTAATTAGTCTATCAATGATAACTTATACACTACCACGACCCGATTAGGGGTACTCAATCTCAACACCCATTCCAATACAACTCTCATGGTTGTAATCAGCTCATTACTCGCAGAATCATTGCTGCCTTACTATGGTCCACTACTGACCTACTGTCGTCATTCACGTTCCATGAAATCTTAATATCTAACCATACGGAGTCCATACACGTCGTATCAAATCCTTCTAAGGAGGTAACATAATCACCATTCCTGATTCATGAAGAACACTCCTGATCCTGACATACATACATGACATGAAGCAGATAAAATTGTAGAAGAGTTTCCATCAATGCAACGATAGCAGGTTAATACTATTCTTAATCATATGTCTTCAATAGAAGACTTAACTCAAAGGTTTGTTTAGTCCTTTTTGAAATATGGTCCTGGCTTATCTCAAGATAGTATCTTCTGAGATAGATAGCCCGCTCATGGCGATTACACGAATTAAACCTTTCCCAACAACTATTACGGTTGGGTATTGCACAGTCATCAGAAGGAATGACAATCTTCCAACCCAAAATACAACCATCACATCTTTAACCATCATCACTGTATTCCTTTGGCACAAGCGCCTACAATTTTCCTTTTACCGTTAAAGTGTCGGCCACCTCTTTGGCCTTTCCTGATAGTAATAGTTCCTTACAGTCAATGTCTTTTAACCACCTTCAACTAAATTTTCTACCTCATTTCAATCACAGCTTATGTGAAGATGTTTTCCTTAAAATATGATAAGTAAAAAAAAATATCACCATTTTTCCATAAGTTATTGCCTCAATCTTTAGAGGTTAATCACTGTCACGACTATCTCTCAATCATACTTAGAACATCTTTTATCTTAGGTCCTAATTGCCCTGAACAATTTCGACCTTTACTGGTTCGATCCATACTTTCTCGTGGTTTAACACGTGCCCCACTTGGCATCATTATAATTATGTCATATTTCCTTTATCAACATTTTTATTCTTGAGAATTTCGAATATTACCTTTTTCCTTGTAAAACCTCTAAGGTTATCCTTAAATCCTTCATCAGGTACACCCTAGGCACAGGGCATATCAAGATACCATTTATTAATACCAGGATCATAGTCTATATACTTCTGGAAAAAAAAAATCTCCATTGATCCTTAAAGGTTGTTGTTACCTTAACCCTTTCCCAATCATACTGTCAAAACTAATACTGTCCCTATTAAGGGTGAAATGCCAACCTTTATGCAGTCCCCTAGGATTCATTTTAAGTTACCGATGTTCTATCCTTAATTCCACCTTTAAAAAGGTACAAGCATTCTTCCATGGATAAATAAAGTCATATATCCCTGATAGGGGTATCTTATTCAATCATTCCCACCTCGATAGTCTATACCTAACTTCATAATAGCATCCTTATTCAAATTGAGGTCAATCCATATGGCCTCCAAAAGATAACAATGGTCATCCGCTTTTCTTTCCTGATTTGGTAATGATAACATGGAGGTTCTGGAAGATATTGGTCATGTTCAACGTGAACTTCTTCTTAATAATTCCTTATTTACTTTTGTTGTTTCTCAACAGTCACCTCAATGTTGGGATATCTCTCATACCTGGCGTCTCCCTTTCTGGGTATCAAGCCACCAGTCTTACACTTCACATTCTTGAAGGTCACTTCCTTCATCCAATTTTGCTAATTTCTTACTTCCTTGTCTCCTCAGTCTATCCGCGTCTCATATTTAACCTTCGAACTATCTCAAGTTTTCCTCAAATCCTCCCAACTTACAGGGGATAAAATATATGTATCTCTTATGCCTTCACCCAGCAATTTTAACTCATGGTGAATCACCCTCATCCTGACGATTACATACTTTTCTATTTCTATTGCTACGAGTCTTTAGGGTTTCCTCATACCCAATTCCTTTATCATTCCTCAAACTCTATTGCCTTTATATTCCTTTCCACTTCAGTTTCTTTTTATTTTCCTTTCTCTTATCGTTATTTCATGAACCAACATAACATAAGCATTGATTTCAAACATCCCGTCATTCTGGATTCGTGTCCTCAGAACGAATCTTGACAACTTTTACAACTTAGATTCATAATTTATCATACTCGTCTGCCTTTGTTCTGGCTCTAAAGCTTTTACACTATCTCCTTATCTTTTGGAATTACTTTCCCGAAAACAATTGACTGGACTTAAATCAGTTTATTATAATCTCTTGCTCCGTGCCTTTCTTGGTCTTTCACCAGCGGGTGGTCTCTCTCTTAGGAGGGTAAGTGACAAAAACAGTCCTTTTGAGATTCGTCAATCATTTAGAATCTCAAATGATTCCTATATTTCCTTTAGCCAGGCTCTTACCTCGGCTGGGTCGGCTTGTTCCATGGAACTCTGAGAGCTTAGCGACTTAAAGGTCCTGAAAGAATTTCTCACCGCACTGTCTCCTCAGGGTGGTGGTTGGGGATAATAGTCTAAGTTCTTTTTAGACAGGTCTATGAATTGCCGTATAGGAGTACCGTCTCGGGTCTCCTTTCCTTACTCGACTTTCTGTTTCCTTAGTATGAAATGTTTCATCCTACTCCCCATAATTGGGGTCATCTTTTAATTTAAAATCCTCATTTTCCACTCCATTATGTCATGGGTTCCTTCTATCTTGATGGCGACCTCCCTGACTATCACGTTCAGGGTTTGCTCTAAATCTTATTCCTCAAACTATGGCTCTCATCTAAGTTCTCATCCTTACGCTCTTGAACTTTCGGAACCCAAATTCTATAGGAATACCTCATTATTCCCTTATCATCTTTCTCGATATTAATCTTTTATCTAATTGTTGGCTCTCTGCCTTTCTTCATAACTTTTTCTGGCACAATATGCTCTTTTCCAATAATTCGGGCTATATTGCAATCTCGAACAGCTTTTCGGTACCGGCTCCGGTTACCTTCACTTCTATTTCCATTTTCTCAAAATCTCTTATAAACTCTCCAAAAGACATTATCATCTTGAGTCTCTCCTTTTTACTAAGGGCATCAGCCACCATATTGGCTTTCCTCGAATGATAAAGAATCTCCCAATCATTATTCTTGATTAGCTCTAACTGCCTCCTCTGGCATATGTTGAGCTCTTTCTACGCGAAAATGTACTAGAGCACTTATGGCTTAGGTAATTCTCGCACTTCTCTCCATACAAGTAGTGCCTCCAATCTTTAGGGTAAAACTATTGCCACGAGCCTAAGCTCATGAGCGGGGATATCGAATTTCATATTACCTTAATTGTCTTGACATGTACGCGATTACCTTACCGTGCTGCATAAGCACGCACCCTAAGCCCTTGTGCGAAGCGTCACTACACTTCACAAAATCTCCTTTTCCATCCGGCAACGCCAGCATAGGGGCCATCACCAACCTCTGCTTCAGTTCTTGCAAGTTGTTCTCGCATTTCTCTGTCCATTCGAACTTCTCAGTCTTACGAGTAAGCCGCGTTAAAGGGGGCTACTATCTTTACAAACTTGAACGAACCTCCGGTAGTGACCGACCAATCCTACCTCTGGTAGTTGACCAAACCATGGTCATCAATTCATCAGTGGTCCTTTATCCAATCCTGTCAGGATCCTCCTCAACAACTATCCCTTCTAGGACAACATCCTCAACCGCTACATCCTCAATATCAACATCATTCGGTCCTGCATTAGGACACTCTATCGGATCCATAATCCGATCTCCAATTAGTAATAAAATATCATCGCGATGTTGTTCCTCAACTTCAGGGTTCGGAGTCCCGCTACCATATACGATAACGAACTACGCTTCTATCGCTACATTTATAAGGGTTCCCATAAGGGTTTTAACTGTCAGTACTACGTTAGGTAGTCCCACTATGAACTTGGCAAGAGTTCTTATTATCTTAGTGAACTTATTATCTTAACGTCCCATCATCTCTGAGGTTTATAACGCTTAGCTCTGATACCATTTCTGTAACACCCCCAGATCCGGGGTCGGGGATCCGGGTCGTCACGGTCTTTCTTTCCACAATATCACTTCACTTAATTAATAATAATAACCTTATGCTGTGACCCCACACTAACACACACCACAACCCGTTATAGTCTCAGAGATGAAATTTAAATAAGTACAAGTCTTTGAATCCACAATTTAAAAGTTATTACAACCCAAAATGATTACTTGATAAATTTACAGTTAATTGCCATTATCTGCCACAAGTTATAATTATACATAATTGATTCTCAAAAGTAGATGGTCTGATCTACAATAGATCTACCTCTGCAGCTATAGCAGCTACAACATCAACGGGAAGACGCGGGACGCTTCCCACACGCTTGCGCTGGGTCTGCTGGAGTCTGGCCATCTTTCCTAACTGTTGTTGTGTGATGAAGAAATAAAGCAAGGGTGAGCAGCAAGCCCACCAAAATAATATGTATAATGATTAACAATATATGAGCCTTCTCATAGCACTCATGAAAGTCTTGGTCAAAAGAAATGAACCAAGTTGATATCTTAATGCGATGAAGTCGCAAAATATTCAGTATATATATATATACATATATACTTTTCAAAATATGGGAAGTCCTCTTCCATGCATAATACACACAGAGTTCCAGTTTATAACTGTATATATAAAAAATATCGTTGCAAGGTGATCTCATATATCTAACCTTGTCTCAACGTTTTTCCGAAAATCTTTGTCATTCATAAGACAATCATTAACTAGATATAAGTTTAAAAGATGAAGTTACAAGATACCCCAAAATACTTATATCTTTCCCAAATACTACTTGAACTACCCCCGTTCAAGTTATAATCAGTTTCAAAGGTTCATCACATAGATGAGACTACAAGACAAGATTTGAATAGATTCAATCTTTGAATATCATTATAAATAATGAAGTTACGAGATACTTCATTAAGTCCCGATATATAAATATATTCATATATATCTCCCATACATTTCCTGAAAACCTCTGTCATGTAAAGTATGAACAGAGTTGCAATATCCAATAAATTTGGAAGGAAAAGAATTTTGGCATAAACCAGATATCTTGCTGATCAGGCAAAGATACCAATAAGTAACCTTTTCTACTGTAGATGGATGAATTCCTCACCGGTCATCACCCTGGCCGCATTAGGACCTCGCGCTAGACCGTTACCCGGCCACTCACGCGTTGATGGACTGCCACCCATCCACTTACACTTTGATAGACCGTACCCCGGCCTGTCGCTTATGCCGACTCAATTAGATGGGCTTAATTCCCGAACATTGGGCAAGTAATCAATTCATTCATCAAAACAGCAACCTTGTTGTGAATATAAAATACACCACAGAGCCGGATCCCTTAGATTTTTGAGCGAGTATTCAAGTCCCCTTAAAGTGGAAGATCTTGAATTTGGAAACAAGTTTTGGGATCCTCTCTACCTTTTAAATTCATTTTGAAGACTCGAAAACATTTTTAAGAATGTTTGGAGTAATGCTGATTTAATAAAATAAATCAGTCCCAATATGAAAGAAATATCTGAATATTATTATTTAAATAATATTCCCATAAAGAATAATTGAGGTAGAAGTTGGAAAACTTATACTTGAATGAATAGCAATTAATCAAGGATATACTTATACGAAAGTAATATCTTTATTTGAATAATCAAAAATAAGTTTGATTATTGACACCTTATTCTTTAATAAAATAAAGAATATATTTCAGTAATAAGCGGAGTCATAATACCTCGAATGAATATTATAAATAATATTCATTAAATAAAATAAAGGAGTCATACATCCTCAAATGAATATCCAAGTAATATTCAATAAATATAAAGGAGTCATAAGTCCTCGAATGAATATTCAAGATAATATTCAATAAATAATATAAAGGAGTCATAAGTCCTCGAATGAATATTCAAGATAATATTCATTAATAAAATAAAGTTATCGAATAAACCTTATTCGATTAATAGTTTTGAAAACTATAACCATATATATATAAATATATATATATATATATAAAATCTACTCGGGATCCTCGACTCCTGGTTTTAGAAAATGTTTTCACCTTTGGGTCCCTATACTAAGGGTACACGCAACTACTGCTTATCTCTAGCATAGATATTATGCAACTATAAGCATCGAAATCAACAGATAGATAACCAGATTACGAAACAGACATGCATACATACCATATCAGCATGCTCCAATATATCACAAAATTTGCTAATAACAATCATGCACTTATCACAAGATAATGCATATACATATATTTACATCACAACAACAGTTATAACGGGTAGAAAACTTGCCTGAGCGACTGGGGGTTACGAATGGCTCGGGACGAGTCTGGTAACCTATAAGCAACAAGTAAGTTGGAATTAAACCAAAGTCACTTGTAAATCTATACTCTAACCAACTCAGACTCTAACGCTCGTTTTGCGCTTACTGATTTGCTTAAGTCACTCGAGTACCCTCGGCTCCACCATTTTTAATAATTTAACCTTTACGATTTTTAAGGCGATTCCTTCGCGAGTGTCTTACCAACTGCCTAACACACTTACCATAAATTTTTCATACATTAATTAACCCTTTTCGGTCTTTAACCTATGTTTCAAAGTAAGGCGAGGGGAAAAGTTTCGTTCGCAAAACACCGTTACTTGAAACGGTCGTTTCTCCTAAACCGTGCATCGGAATCGAACGAACTACATATCAAAACGAAGCTCGTCACATGAGCTATCTAAACATGGCAGTGGTCATAATCTAGCAGGGGGTTATCGGGTCCTAATGTTATGCACAAAAACAGTCTACAGAAAATCGGACGTTACGACGGCTATGTTTACGCGATTACCAATGATTAAACTACTCCAATTAACCACCAACCAACTCATAACCATCAATACAACAAAACTTCACCTAAACCATACCACATCATTCCATAATCTCCAAGGTTTTCAACTCAAACAACCACAATCAAGACCTGAACTATAATCAAGCTTCAATTACCAAAACACTTCCAAATCAAACCAAACTACTAATAATCACAATCCATGCTTCTCATTTCACAACACCAACCATTAAACTTACTAACAAATAAAGTAAAGGATAGGGTTTGAAGTTTATACCTTCCTTGGGAGGTGTTAAGTTGCTAGGAAGCCTTAGGGAGCCTCCTACAAGCTTGATCTTTCCAAAGAAATCAAGAACACAAAGTTAGGCTTTGAAGTTTCTAAAAGTCCGATTTAAAGAACTGTAAAAATGAGGGTCTTACCATGATTATTTGGACGAGACTTGTGCACAAGAGTTGTAGTCCATCTCAATACCTTTCCAATGAGATATAGAACACAATATTTGAGTGAGAAATGAAGGAGATACAGCAGTTTTAGTGTTCTGGTTCTGTTTTGGCCGAGAGCATGAAGAACAATGCCTTGGTTTCTTTTTGATTTTGATGAAAAATGATTTGCTTGGCTTGGTTGGTTTGATTTTTGTGTTTGTTTTAGTAAATTACCTAGTTGCCCTTGATTTTGTGTGGTTAAAAAGCCACCACATCTCCTTCCTTCCCATGTCATGCTTGTGTCATCCTCATGATGTCATCCTCCCCTCCTTGTCCTCTTCTCATTGGTTGGGTGACATCATCCTCTCTAATCCCTTTGATTAACTTCCTAATTGTTTGCCTAATGACCGCTGATCTGTTATACTGTTCGCTTAACTTTCGTTTTCGTTTATCGTTTGAGGGATCATACCCGGGATCTTATTACTTAGGTTCCCTTAACCTTTCTCAATACATTATATTCCTTTTTATGATCCTCTATTATAATCCTTTAATTTAAATCCTTTTATCCTGTTACCTTATACTCAATTCTTTCCGTATCTATTGGATTTCCGGGAAAAATCAAAGTGTTCGGATTTGGATTCTGACGATCTTTACATACACTTATATCCCATATAAAGTACTAATAAAATCTCAGAATATCCATATCAGAACCCCTACATAGTGTGGCATGAAAAGTTTTCTCATTCAGCAAAAACACTATTCATAAGGGTTTCAAAAATTTCCAAAAATTGGGGTTATTACAGTAGTTAGTAATATCTACTGATTTACCAGTATCCTTATCTAACTTGGTTGCAGTGGCCATGGGAGTGGATGCAGTTGAACAATCTTGCATTCTAAACTTCTTCAGTAAATTTCTGGTATACTTGGATTGACAGATAAAAGTGCCTTCTGCATTTTGCTTGACTTGAAGGCCCAGAAAATAGCTAAGTTCTCCCATCATACTCATTTGATATCTTGACTGCATTAGCTTTGCAAACCTCTCACAGAGTTTGGCATTTGTAGAACCAAATATGATATTATCAACATATATTTGTACCAAAAGTAAGTCCTTTCCATGATTGAGGTAGAATAACGTCTTGTCAATTGTTCCTCTGTGAAATCCACTTTCCAGAAGAAATTGAGCTAAAGTCTCATACCATGCTCTCGGAGCTTGCTTAAGGCCATAAAGTGCTTTGTCAAGCATGTAGACATGATTTGGAAATTTAGGATCTACAAAGCCTGGAGGTTGTTCAACATATACCTCTTCTTCCAATTCTCCATTAAGAAAAACACTTTTCACATTCATTTGAAAGACTTTAAACTTCTTGTGAGCAACATAAGCCAAAAAGATCCTTATGGCTTCTAATCTAGCAACTGGTGCAAATGTTTCATCATAATCAATACCCTCTTGTTGAGAGTAGCCTTTTGTAACCAACCTTGCTTTATTCCTTATAATTATGCCATCACTGTCAGTTTTATTTCTGAACACCCATTTTGTGCCAACAATAGATATGTTCTTTGGTCTTGGCACTAGGGTCCATACTTTATTTCTTTCAAATTCATTTAACTCTTCCTGCATTGTTTGCACCCAATCAGCATCTTGAAGAGCTTCTTCCACTTTCTTTGGTTCAGTCTGAGATAAAAAGGAATGATAGAGACATTCATTTGAAGTTGCAGTTCTAAATCTGACACCTGCTTCAGGATCTCCAATGATTAAATCAGGTGTATATGCTTTAGTCCACTTCCTTGCAGATGGAAGTTGATCTCTAGAACTGGATCCTCCCCCATGATCCATGTTGTCTTCATCAGCATTTTCTGATGCTCCCCCTGTAGTTATGCTCTCTGAGACTTCAGAATTTGAGTTTGATTTTTCAGGTGTTGAAGAATCAGAGCTTCTTGAATTATCAGAATTTGGCTCATCAGAACTTGAAGAGCCAGTGACAGGTTCTAATGCTTCTCGAGAGTCTTGAGATGTGGTAGGATCTTCAGTTTGCTCCTCCTGGACAGGTACATTTTCCTTTGGAGTTGTTACCACAGTTTCAATGACATCAGATCTTAATCCATCAGAACTTACAGGATCAAGATTTAGGTCATCAGAATTTCCAGAATCAGAGTTTAAATCTTTATTCTCAAATCTCAGCTGATCATGATCATCGAAATCTTCAAGTCCAGTAATCTTCTTATCATCAAAAGAAACATTGATAGATTCCATGATAACCCTTGTTCTTAAATTGTAGACTCTGAAGGCTTTTGTGGAAAGTGGATATCCAACAAAAATTCCGTCATCAGCTTTTAGATCAAATTTTAATAGCTGCTCAGGATGAGTCTTAAGAACAAAACACTTGCAATCAAATACATGAAAGTATTTCAGATTTGGCTTCTTTTTCTTCACCATCTCATATGGTGTTTTTCCATGCTTGTTGATGAGTGTAGCATTTTGTGTAAAACAAGCAGTCTACACAACTTCAGCCCAAAAATAGGTTGGTAGCTTTGCTTCATCAAGCATTGTTTGTACAGCTTCAATGAGAGTCATGTTCTTTCTTTCTACAACTCCATTTTGCTGTGGAGTTCCAGGTGCAGAAAATTCCTGTTTGATTCCATGATCTTTACAGAACTCTTCCATTGTTGACTTCTTGAACTCAGTGCCATTATCACTCCTAATGATTTTAACAGAGTCTTTGACCATCTTATCCAGCTGTCTGACATGATCAGTCAGAGTAGATGCAATTTTATTCTTCTTGTGCAAGAAGTACACCCAAGTGTACCTTGTGAACTCATCCATTATAACCATAACATATTTCTTCTTTGCAATAGACATGACATTGACTGGACCAAATAGATCAAAATGCAGTAGGTGATAAGGCTCAAGAATTGATGATTCAGTTTTGCTCTTGAAAGTAGATTTTCTTTGTTTTGCCTTTTGACATGAATCACAAAGGCCATCAGGAGCAAATACTGATTTTGGCAGTCCTTTCACCAGATCTTTCTTCACGAGCTCAGTTATGTTGTTGAAGTTTAAATGAGAGAGTCTTTTGTGCCAATTCCAGCTTTCTTCGATTGATGTTCTACTCAACAGACATATTGCAAGACCATCAGTACTTGTTGAAAGCCTGGCTTCATAAATGTTACCATGCATGTATCCTTTCAGAACCACTTCGCCTCTTGAATTACTTATAACTTCACAGTGTTCTTCAAAGAAATCCACATGATAATCTCTGTCACAGATTTGACTTATACTCAACAGATTGTGTTTAAGTCCTGAGACAAGAGCTATTGATTCAATGATGACATTCCCAAGATTAATCTTGCCATATCCCAGAGTTATTTCCCATGTTGCCATCTCCATAAGAAACACATGGGCCAGCTTTCTCCACAAAGTCTGATAGCAGGGCTTTATTTTCAGTCATATGTCTTGAACATCCACTGTCCAGAAATAGGATGTTCTTCCTGTTGCCCTGCAATCACAAAGACCACTAATGGTTAGTTTTAAGGACCCAGACTTGCTTGGATCCTTTGGCCTTTTTAAGTTTGTTAACATTTGCAGCGGATTCAGTATCAGAGTTTATGTTAACATGCTTTTTATCAGACTTTGCATTAGACTTTATACTAGTAGGAATTAAAGTAACTTTCTTCAAAGAAAGTTTTATCTGATAATAATCATAGTACATATTATGATATTCCTTACAAGTATAAATGGAAAACCATATACTACCACAATGAAAACAAGGATTTTGTAGCTTAAACCTAACAGACTGACTCTTAACTCCTGACTTAGAAGGTAAGGAGTTTATATTCTTATTCTTCCTGCAAAAAGAAACCAAATGGTTAGAGTTTCCACAGTTATAACATTTCTTTCTAGGAGCATTAGGAACAGACATATAATTGTTGCTTTTATTCACACCTTCCTTTCCATTCCTATTTTTCCTAGCTTCTTTAACCTTGTTTACACTGGTAATTTCTTTCAACTTATGCTTAAGCTGCTTCTTTGTCATTAAGCCTATGTTAACTTGAGTTGGTTTATCCTATTCTGATTTGTCAGAATTTGACTCTGCTATCACTTCTGCCTCACTATCTTTCATCTTTTCAGAATTAGACTTTACAGTTTTAGCTACAAACTTAACAGGATTTACCTTTGTCTTAGTAGTCTGTTTAACAATGATTGGCTTAATTTGTTCAGTTCCCTTTTCACTTTTATCATCTCCATAACCTAAGCCCTCTTTCCAGTTTCCACTACTTAGTATATCCTGAGTTGCTCTGCTAGAGTTAGTCCAAGTCCTGATAATCTCTCTTTCCTTTTCTAACTCAGTTTTTAGAGATTCATTCATTTTTAGCACTTCATCTATAACATAAAAACCACCATCTCTATCTTTCTGAGTTTGTTGAAACCTGACTAACTCTTTTTCTAAATAATCATTCCTCTTTTTATAAGCAAGATTTTCAGAAGTTAATCTTTCACATGTTAAAGTTTGATCTCTGTAACTAATAAACATGGTTTTAAGATATAATCTCAACTCAGTAATATCATCAATATGAAAGGCATAAGTTGTTTGAGGTACCTTTAACTCAGCAGCATTTGAACTGCTATCAGAATTTGCCATCAAGGCATAGTTTTCCTCATCTTCAGAATCTGAAGTGTATGTCCAGCTTTTCTTCTTTGTGACAAGAGCCTTGCCTTTGTCACTTTTTCCTTTCTTGCAATCAAGAGATATGTGGCCTTTCTCACCATATTTGTAGCATTTGACATTTGAGGAATCTCCTCTGTCAGACTTTCCTCCTCTGCCTTCAGATCTTCTGAAACCTTTCTTATCAGAACTTGCACCTTTCCTGGAAAACTTCTTTCCCCTTCTGAATTTCCTGTATGCTATCTTTGTGATACCTTTCACCATAAGAGCACACAGCTTCATCATCTCTTCATCAACATCTACTTCAGGTAAACTTTCAGTTTCTGAGTCATCATCATCATCAGAACTTGATGAATCTGAATCAGACTTTATGATGAGAGCCTTTCCTTTGCCTTTCCTTGAGGCAGTCACTTTGGGGAATTCTTCCTCAGCATTAAGAGCAACTGTCCTTGACTTTCTCCCATGTCTCTTGCTTCTTTGATCCATCTCAAGTTCATGAGTCTTGAGCATACCATAAATCTCATCAAGAGTCGTTTCATCAAGAGCATAGTTGTCTCTTATTGTTGTGGCCTTCAAATCCCAACTTTCAGGAAGAGCTAACAGGAATTTAAGATTTGAATCTTCAAGATTATATTCCTTGTCCATCAGTGACAGATCATTCAAGAGTTTGAAAAATCCGTGACATAAACCAGTTAATGACTCATCAGGCCTTGAGTCAAAGTGCTCATACTCTTGAGTGAGTATAGTCCTCCTGTTCTTCTTGATTGCACCTGACACCTTGTTTCCAAAGTATCCCATATCTCCTTTGCAGTCTTGCATTGAATTATCCTGTCTGACATGACATTATCAATGGCACTATGCAGCAAGTGTCTTACCTTTGCATCATTGGCAATTGATGAGATATCTTCTGCTGTGTAATCACTTTTCTCCTTTGGTACAGACTTTGCTGGCTGTCCTGCAACTACAACAGAGAGTTTGGTTGGCATATATGGTCCTTCATGAATTCTGTCAAGGTATTCTGGATTTGTAGCTTCCAGAAACATAGCCATCTTCACTTTCCATATGGGGTACTCAGAAGTTCTCAGCATGGGAACCCTAATTGTCTCATACCGACTGTGGGTTTGAGTCTTTGGAGGTTCTTCAGTTTTGTCGGGCTTGGTTGGAGTTTCTTCTTCAGACATGATTGTTTTGGATCTTTACTGTATGTGTGTTAACAGATAGGCTCTGATACCACTTGTTAGGTCACACAACACTGTAGAAGGGGGTTGAATACAGTGTAGAATACAATCAAATTGATTTAGAAAACAAGTAACAGAACACAGATTTATTCAATATAATAAACTCTGTTACAATGAAACTGTTCTCTCTCAGTGATGAACAAATATCACGAGAGCTGCTAGGTTACAACGTATGATCTTCTCATTGATCGTAACACATATAGTGTAAACCTATGTCTGTGTTTATATAGACACACAGTTACAAGATAAATTCTAATTGATATGGAATACAATTCTGTCTCCTAAAATATATCAATCAGATATCTTATATAATTCTTCTTTTAGTCCTCTGACTCTTTCCATGCATATCTTATTTCCGTACTAGTCTCGATCTCCTACCATTAATCAGCTTCCTACCTTAACTGTTAGTCCTCCAGTACTTAAGTTCTGATATCCATCTTCTGATATTATCTTCTGATAATCTAAGTTCTGATATCCTTAAGTTCTGACTTCCAGTAAGTCCTAATTCCAATAGGTACTGATATTTCCTGTTAGTTAAGATCTGAGAACTAATCATGAAATATATTAGACATGACATCTCAAATATATCCAACACTATATGACTTGATCTGTGACTTGTAGATATCTTGACTTAGAACATTTTTCCTAAAACATATTTATTCAACTCCAAGCTTCGTCACAATTTCTCTGAGGCATGATCTTCTTGATCTTCTTCCAGAGTTTATTCTTATGATTCAGACTGTTTACAAAAAAATACTCCAGTCTGATCTTTCACATTTTTTACAGACTCAAGTAATAAAATACAAAATACAAATTTAGATTATCATACATCTAATTCTTAGGGCTGTGAATTTGACTTAGTCTTGTTATGATACATGCATGTCTTGAACAACAATCTCCCCCAATTTGTGAGAAGATTGCTTATTATAAATTCATGCCTGGTAACAAGACTAACCTCAAGTTACAAATTGAATGCATACAAATTGACAAATTAATAAATATAACTTTTATACACTGATAAATTACATGAGTTCAACGAGTACATTCATCACACAAATTTCTCATAGCCTGTTTCTTGTCTAATGAGGTCCTTTAAATTTACAAGTACTTGCAGTTCCTATATGATTTGTGTCCCTCTTAGAGCTTCCACAAGCTTGAGCCACTCATCTAATGAATAACCATTCAAGTAACCAAATCTAAATTTTGAGAATCTGTCAACCTTAATGTTTAGAAAGTGTCCATCCTTAGATATTCTGCTCAATCCCTTTTCCTTGAGTTCCTCAGATCTTTGCTCAAATATTTCTATCTCTTCAGCATATTTCCTTTCCCTCTCCTCTCTTTCAGCTGTTTCTTTTACCCTTCTTTCTTCCCTTACTATCAACCATACACCCAATACAGCTCTCCATGCCATTATACTTGTATCCTTATCTTTCAGTAAACTAATCACCCTCTTAATTTATGTGGTTGAAAATGTGTCCATTAAATTCCTTCCAAGTAAAGTGTAGGAACCATCTTGATAATAAATTCGGACTTCCCTCAATGATACAACCAAACTTTGACCATTTCTTCATCTAATTGTTGAAATTAGTCATCATCTGTGATGCACCACCTTAGAGGTAGAAAATCATTTTGATTAAAAAAGTTCCACATGTCCCTCTCTTTGACTTGTATCTTCTTTGGTTTTCTTCCAACAGACTTGTAATGAGTTTTGATTGGTGGCTTGAAAGAAGGTAGGTTTGATATTTTCTTCAGGGGGTTTGGCTGGAAGTGATTGGTATTTTTAATATGGTGTTTGCATTATGTTTTTACAAAAGTTTAGGATTAGAGGTCTAGGGTAGATGAATGTTTGAGCTAGTAGGTTTAGTGGCTTGAACATGTTGTATTTGAATTGACTGGACATTTTTCTTTGAGCCGTCACCATCTTCCCTCTTCTTTCTTCTTCTTTCATCTCCCTTTTTCTTATCATCTCTCTTCTTCTCATCCTACTTCCTTTCTTCTACTTTGCTACCAATTGCTTTAGAATAATGACTTGGATTTGAGCCAGAATGTTTTTGCTCATCATGCTTCTACTCATCATCATCATCCTTGTCATCTTTTAAGTTAAATTGTGAGTTTGGCAACATGGTATCAGCATTTTGAAGATATCTTCCCAAGATTTTGATCATCTCCTCATCTTCAATTTTCTTGTTCTTCTTGGACTTTAGATCAGTTTCAAGGGTCATTATCAATCACACATTTCCTCTTACACAATTCTTTGGAACTGTGAAAAACTTGCACTTTTTAGATTGTGAACAGATGTAGGCCACCCCCTTACTTGGATGAAGATAGGCTTCAGGAAAAGCAGCTATCTAGCTTTCTTGAGTTCTCTGAGCAGTTAAGTGTCCTCTGAAATTACTGAATTATCTCTAGCAATTATCACATCCAGCTCAGAAGCACTCTGTTAGGTCCAAAAGGTACATACAGAGGCGGGGTGAATGTAAGTTTTTAGTTTGCTAAAATTAATTGCAACGGAATATCAAAATTAAAATGAAATAAACAAACAAAGAGATTCTGGGTAAATATTCTTTTTGTTCAAAAGTAAAATATCCGGAGGTTTGCTTACAACTCCAAAAACAAAGATCCAAAGCTACAAATATAAAAAGAACCAAAGCAATAAGCTATAAATCTAGGGTTATTCTTATCACTCTAAAAATTAAAAACTCTTATCGAAAGGTATTAAATACAATCAAGGGAGAGCTTTAAATATTGAATGTTACAAGTTTGTAAGGCTTTAAATGGTGTGGAACAAATTGGACATGACCTCTCCTTGTCAAATCAAGCTTTTAAAGAGTGAAGAGCTCCGCACTTTGTAAAAATGGAGAGTACTGAATTCAGTTTGCTGTTGTTAATTATATATACTGATAGGCTGTGTAACACCCCCAAATCCGGGGTCGGGGATCCGGGTTGTCACGAGTTCCACTTCCCTTAACAACACCCAATCTTATTAAACAATCAACTACTCTTTACTGTGACCCCACAATATACACACACACACCCCAAGTTATAGTCTCAGAGATGAATACTCAAAAAAATAACACAAGTCATTTTGTTCCACAATTATATGCCAATACGCCTTAAAAGGTTTTCTGAATAAATTTACATTTCTTTGCCATTATTACAATTCATAAATATACATAAATCTGGTACATCAGAAGTTGAAAGCCTAGCCTATTGGTAGTTCCTACCTCAGCTACGGCGGCATCAGTGCTTCTAGAAAACTGCGGAACGTCTCCTAACCTCTTGCGAATCGGGAGCTTGGTCCGGTTCATCTTATCTATCTGATGTTGTGTGATGAAAGAAGAAAGCAAGGGTGAGCAGCAAGCCCACCAAAATAATATGTATAATGATTAACAATATATGAGCCTTCTCATAGTACTCATGAAAGTCTTGGTCAAAAGAAATGAACCAAGTTGATATCTTAATGCGATGAAGTCGCAAAATATTCAGTATATATACATATATACTTTTCAAAATCTTGGAAGTCCTCTTCCATGCATAATACATACAGAGTTCCAGTGTATAACTGTATAAAAATACTGTTGCAAGGTGATCTCATATATCTAACCTTGTCTCAACGTTTTTCTGAAAATCTTTGTCATGCATAAGATAATCATTTACTAGATATAAGTTTAAAAAAAATGAAGTTACAAGATACTCCAATATACTTTATATCCAAATACTACTTGAACTACCACCGTTCAAGTTATAATCAGTTTCAAAGTTCATCACCCAGATGAGACTACAAGATAAGACTTGAATAGATTCAATCTTTGAAATATCATTATAAATAATGAAGTTACGAGATACTTCATTAAGTCCTGATATATATATCCATATATATATATATATCTCATACATTTCCTGAAAATCTCTGTCATGTAAAGTATGAACAGAGTTATAATATCCAATGAATTTTGGAAAGGAAAAGAATTTTGGCATAAACCAGATATCTTGCTGATCAGGCAAAGATACCAATAAGTAACCTTTTCTACTGTAGATGGATGAATTCCTCACCGGTCATCACCCTGGCCGCATTAGGACCTCGCGCTAGACCGTTACCCGGCCACTCACGCGTTGATGGACTGCCACCCAGCCACTTACACTTTGATAGACCGTACCCCGGCCTGTCGCTTATGCCGACTCAATTTGATGGGCTTACTTCCCGAACATTGGGCAAGTAATCAATTCATTTATTAAAACAGCAACCTTGTTGCGAATATAAAATACACCATAGAGCCGGATCCCTCAGGTTTTGAACGAGTATTTAAATCCCCTTTAAAAGGAAGATCTTAAATATAAAAATGAGTTTTGGGATCCGCTCTAACTTTTAAAAATCATTTTGAAGACTCGAAAACACTTTAAAGAGTGTTTGGAGTAATGCTGATTTAATGAAGTAAATCAGTCCCAATATATTTAGAAAATGTCTGAATATTATTATTTAAATAATATTCCCATAAAGAATAATCTTTATACAAATAATTGAAGTAGAAGTTGTAAGACTTATACTTGAAATGAGTATTAAATAACCAAAGATATACTTATATGAAAGTACTATCTTTATTTGAATAATCGAAAATAAGTTTGATTATCGAAACATTATTCTTTAATAAAATAAAGAATATATCTCAGCAA
Organism: Apium graveolens; assembly: GCF_009905375.1. Taxonomy (NCBI): domain Eukaryota; kingdom Viridiplantae; phylum Streptophyta; class Magnoliopsida; order Apiales; family Apiaceae; genus Apium; species Apium graveolens. Next base: position 196,913,630 of record NC_133655.1, on the reverse strand, counting down.
ATAATCGGAGTCATAGATCCTCAAATGAATATTCAAATAATATTCATTAAATAATATAAACTGAGTCATAAGCCCTCGAATGAATATTCAAATATTATTCAATAAATAATATAAAAGAGTCATAAGCCCTCGAATGAATATTCAAATATTAATCAATAAATAATATAAACTGAGTCATAAGCCCTCGAATGAATATTCAAATATTATTCAAATAATAAAATAAAAGGAGTCATAAGTCCTCGAATGAATATTCGAATATTAATCAATAAATAATATAAACTGAGTCATAAGCCCTCGAATGCATATTCAAATATTATTCAAATAATAAAATAAAAGGAGTCATAAGTCCTCGAATGAATATTCGAATATTAATCAATAAATAATATAAACTGAGTCATAAGCCCTCGAATGAATATTCAAATATTATTCAAATAATAAAATAAAAGGAGTCATAAGTCCTCGAATGAATATTCGTAATAATATTCATTAAATAAAATAAAGTTATCGAATAAACCTTATTCGATTAATAGTTTTAAAAACTATATCAATATATATATATATAAATATATATTATACTCGGGGGCCTCGCCTCCCGGTTTAGAAATATGTTCACCTTTTATCCCCTATACTAAGGGTAAACTCAAATACCGCTTATCTCTAGCATAGGTATTATGCAACTATAAGCATTTGAACCAACAGATATATAAATCAAGAATATGAAACATGCATGCATATATACCATATCACATGCTACAATATATCGCAAGAATTTGCTAATAACCAATATGCATTTATCGCAAGATCATGCATATACACATATACATCACAACAACAGTTATACGGGTAGAAAACTTGCCTGAGCGACTGGGGGTTACGAATGGCTCGGGACGAGTCTGGTAACCTATAAGCAACAAGTAAGTTGGAATTAAACCAAAGTCACTTGTAAATCTATACTCTAACCAACTCAGACTCTAACGCTCGTTTTGCGCTTACTGATTCTCTTAAGTCACTCGAGTACCCTCGGCTCCACTATTTTTAATAATTTAACCATTACGAGTTTTAAGGCGATTCTTTCGCGAGTGTCTTATCAACTACCTAACACACTCTACATAAATGTTTCATGCTCCAATTAGTCATTTAAGGGCCTTAACCAAGGTTTCAAAGTAAGGCGAGGGGTAAAAGTTCGTTCGCGAAACACCGTTACTTAAAACGGTCGTTTCTCCTAAACCGTACATCGGATTCAAGCAAACCACATATCAAAACGAAGCTTGAAACATAACCTATCTAAGCATGGAAGTGGTTAGTTTATAGAAGTGGGTGTTCGGGTCCAACTGTTAATCACAAAACAGTTTATAGAAAATCGGGCATTACGACGGCTATAACCTAACGATTTCCAAAGTTTAAACTACACCAAATCATCACCAATTCAACAACAATCCAACATCCATCAACATCAAACTAAACCCATTCATCTAAGCACTATTATCATCCAAACAAACCAAACTTAAAACTAAGGGTTCAAGAGTTTATACCTTCCTTGGAGAGTGGGTAGTCACTAACAAGCCTCTAGGAACCTTGATCTATGCTTAATCAACCTTAAGCTTTCATGAAAATCAAGAAAATCAAAGTAAGTTACTATTCACTACTATTCATCATCATATTTGATGAGTGGATTAGCTATGCAAACCATGGAATCTTGATCTTAAACTCATGGTATAACTAAGTTATGAAATATAGGATCCAAGGAAACAAACCTTGTAATTTTCCATGGCCTAGAACTTGAGTTTTGAAAATCTATTTCTTTATTTCTTGAAAAGGCCGAATGGAAGAAGAAAGAAATGGGGGAGAGCTTTTGCTTGCTTGTCTTGCCTTGATATTTGTGCAAAGAATGCATGGTTGTGGTTAATTATTGGCTAAATATCTTGTTTTCACTTGCTTATGTCATTGCTTGCATCACTACTTTGCCACATGTCTCATTCTTGTGGTGTGATGATGTCACCTTGCTTCTAACCACATGTTTTAGCTTATATTAGAAGCTTCCTTCTCATGTTACTTGCATGTGCTTACCCCTTGGACGTTTATTTGTTTTACGGTTCGCTTAACTCTCTTTCTCGTTGATCGTTTGAGGGATCATACCCGGGATCTTATTACTTGGGTTCCCTTAACCTTTCTCAATATATTATATTCCTTTTTATAATCCTCTCTTATAATCCTTGAATTTAAATCCCTTTAATCATGTTACCTTATACTCAATTCTTTCGGTATCTGGTGGATTTTCGAGAAAAATCAAAGTGTTCGGAATTGGATTCTGACGATCTTTACATACACTTATTTACTTTATGGAATACTAATACGATATTAAAATTTCCATAACAGTACTCCTATATAGCGTGGTCTGATAATTTTTCTTAATCAGCATTATCAGCAAAAGTTATTATTCATCCGTGTATCAAAAATTCCAAAAATTGGGGTTATTACAGTCTCCCCTCCTTAAAAGGATTCCGTCCCGGAATCAAATAAAAATGAATAGGGATACTTTCTTAGCATTGCACTTTCTAACTCTCAAGTAAATTTTCCCACGTTGTGGTTCTACCATCAAACTCTGACTAGTTTGATAACCCTTCTCCTAAGCACTTGTTCCTTTTCAATTTATAACCCTTCCTGGTTGCTCCATATAGGTTACTTCTGGTTGCATGTCTATGCGCTCATATGCCCCTATTTGTCCGGCATCCGAATTACATTTCCTTAACATTGATACGTGGAACACGTTATGAACTTGCTACATGTACGGGGGTAGGGCTAGCTCATATGCTAACTTCCCAATATGTCTTAATATATCCAAGGGTCCAACAAATTGTAGACTTAGCTTTCCTTTCTTTCCGAACCTCATCAATCCTTTCCAAGGGATACCTATAACATTACTAGGTCCCCTATTTCATACTCTTTGTCCTTTCGTGTCATGTCCATCTTGGGCTACTACCAGCCGTCCTCTGATTAGATCTATCATATCCTTGGTCCTTTGGACTACTGCGGATCCGAGCATCTTGCGCTCTATAACTTCATCCTAACATAAGGGAGATCGACATTGTCTTCCCTCAAGGATCTCATAAGGCGACATCTCGATAATGACAAATGATCTATTGTCGTAAGAAAACTCAATCCGTGTTAAGTGATCATTCCAATTTCTTTCAAGTCTATTGCACAGACTCTCATTATAGCTTTTAGCATTAGAGCTTCTGCTTCTCAATACCCATTCTTTTCGAGTTCGTAATCGCTACTACCTTCCGTTCCTAATATTATACTGGTTATACTTTTGCTCGTTAGCGTTCTATAACCTTTTAATAACCACGTCAACCTTAGTATTACGAATGTGTTCCCATTCTGAATACCACCATAACTTTACTACTCCTTTTTCAGCTGTTTCTATTTTCGAAAGCTTAATCCTTCATATAGAAGTAAAAGAATTTATTGAGAGATCACTATGATCATGAACACTTGTTATCTCGCATAGTTAGTACAGAAGGTGGCCAGCCTTTAGTACTTGACAAGCAATGAAACAATAGTTGGTATCCTACTAGGCTTCTATCACACAGATAGACAGTCATTCGGCAATACCTCCCCTTCTGGAAGGGTTGTTCTTCTCAACTTACATGAAATGAAAAGAAGAGAAAAGAACGAACTGAAGAGAATTGTATATATAAAAAAAAATATACTGCCACAAAATATCTGGCTTGGAACCTACCTCTGAACTATAGAGGTTTGTCATAGGAGAACAAAACATATACGTATTTATATCAGCATCAAGAATTATAGCATCGTATTTCCCATGCCTAAATATTTCTATTCCGTCCATCATTCTATGGACCCATGCTCTTCCTCGAGCTTATACACAATCACCTTTGAAACTCCCTCGATTTCGAAAATCGAACCTGGGATCTCATTTTAGACATCACCGTTACTAGAGTTCTATGCTTGCACCGCAACCTTCCTCATATAGTAATACAACTCTCTTTTCATAAGAGGGAATAAATATTCAATAGGTAGATACTCTACTTAATTAGTCTATCAATGATAACTTATACACTACCACGACCCGTTTAGTGGTACTCAATCTCAACATCCATTCCAATACAACTCTCACGGTTGTAATCAGCTCATTACTCGGAGAATCATTGCTGCATTACTATGGCCCACCGTTGACCTACTGTAGTCATTCGCTTTCCATGAAGTTTTAATAGCTAACCATACGGAGTCCATTCATATCATATCTAATTCTCCTAAGGAGTTAACATAACCACCAATCACAATTCATGAAGAACACTCCAAACTCTGACGTACTTTCATGACATGAAGCAGATAAAATTGCAGAAGAGTTTCAATCAAAGCAACGATAGCAGGTTAATACCATTCTTAATCATATGCCTTAAATAGAAGACTTAACTCAAAGGTTCGTCTAGTCCTTTTGGAAACATGGTCCTGGCTTATCCCAAGATAGGACCTCCTAAGATAGATAGCCCGTTCATGACGATTACACGAATTAAACTTTTACCAACTACTATTACGGTTGGGTATTGCACAGTCATCAGAAGGAATGTCAATCTTCCAAACCATAATACAACCTTCACAGTTTTAACCATCATCACTGTATTCCTCTTGCACAAGCGCCTATAATTATCCTCTTACCTTTAAAGTGTCGGCCACCTCTTTGGCCTTTCCTGATATTAAAATTTCCTTATAGTCAATGTCATTTTAACCACCTCCAAATAAATTTTCTACCTTATTTCAATCACTACTTTTGTGAAGATGTATTCCTTAAAATCTGATGAGTAAAAAAAATATCACCATTTTTCCATAAGTTATTGCCTCAGTCTTTAGAGGTTAATCACTGTCACGACTGACTCTCAATCATACTTAGAACATCTTTTATCTTAAGTCCTAATTGCCCTGAACAATTTCGACCATTACTGGTTCGATCCATACTTTCTCGTGGTTTAACACGTGCCCCACTTGGCATCATTATAATTACGTCATATTTCCTTTATCAACATTTTTATTCTTGAGAATTTTGAATATTACCTTTCTCCTTGTAAAACCTCTAAGGTTATCCTTCAATCGTTCCTCCTGTATTCCCTAGATACAGGGCATATCAAAATACCATTTACTAATACGAGAATCATAGTCTATATACTTCTGAAAAAAAATTCTCCATTGATCCTTAAAGGTTGTTAATACCTTAATCCTTCCCAATTCATACCGTCAAACTCATACTATCCCTACTAAGGGTGAAATGCCAACCTTTATGCATTCCTCTTAAGATTCATTTTAAGTTACCGATGTTCTATCCTTAATTCCACCTTTAAAAGGTACATGCATCCTTCCATGGATAAATCAAGTCATATATCCCTGATAAGGGTGTCTTATTCAATCATTCCCACCTCGATAATATATGCCTAGTTTCACAATAACATCTGTATTCAAAATAAGGTCAATCAATATGGCCTCCAAAAGATAACAACGGTTATCCGCTTTTCTTGCCTAATTTGGTAATGATAACATGGATGTTCTGGAAGATATTGGTCATGTTCAACGTGAACTTCTTCTTAATAATTCCTTATTTACTTTTGTTGTTTATCTCAACAGTCACCTCAATGTTGGGATACCTCCCATACCTGGCGTCTCCCTTTTTGGGTAACAAGCGACTGGTCTTACACTTCACATTCTTGAAGGTCACTTCCTTCATCCAAATTTTCCTAATTTCTTACTTCCTTGTCTCCTCAGTCTATCCGCGTCTCATTATTTATCCTTCGAACTATCTCAAGGTTTCCTCGAATCCTCCCAACTTAAAGGGAATAAAATATATGTATCTCTTATGCGTTCCACCATCAATTGAACATATGGTGAATCACCCTCATCCTGACGATTACATACTTTTCTATTTCTATTGCTACGAGCCTTTAGGGTTTCCTCATACTCAACTCCCTTATCATTCCTCAAACTCTATTGCCGTTATATTCCCTTCCACTTCAGTTTCTTTTTATTTTCCTTTCTCTTATCATTATTTCATGAACCAACACAACATAAGCATTGATTTCAAACATCCCGTCATTCTGGATTCGTGTCCTCAGAACGAATCTTGACAACTTTTACAACTTAGATTCATAATTTATCATACTTGTCTGCCTTTGTTCTGGCTCTAAAGCTTTTACACTATCTCCTTATCTTTGGGAATTACTTTCCCGAAAACAATTGACTGAACTTAAATCAGTTTATTATAATCTCTTGCTCCGTGCCTTCCTTGGTCTTTCACCAGCGGATGGTCTCTTTCTTAGGAGGGTAAGTGACAAAAATAGTCTTTTGTGGTTCGTCAATCATTTAGAATCTCAAATGATTCCTCTATTTCCTTTAGCCAGGCTCTTGCCTCGACTGGGTCAACCTGTTCCTTGGAACTCTGAGAGCTTAGCGACTTAAAGGTCATGAAAGAATTTCCTACCGCATTGTTTCCTCAAGGTGGTGGTTGGGGATAATAGTCTAAGTTCTTTTTAGACAGGTCCATGAATTGTCGTATAGGAGTACCATCTCGGGTCTCCTTTCCTTACTCGACTTTCCGTTTCCTTAGTATGAAATGTTTCATCCTTCTCCCATACTTGGGGTTATCTTATACGTTAAAATCCTCATTTTCCACTTCATTATGTTATGGGTTCCTTCTATCTTGATGGCGTCCTCCCTGACTATCACATTCAGGGTTTGCCCTTAATCTTATTCCTTGAACTATGACTTTCATCTAAGATCTCATCTTTAAGCTCTTGAACATTTGGAATCCAAATTCTATAGGAATACCTCATTATTCCCTTATCATCTTTCTCGGTATTAATCTCATATCTATTTGTTGGCTCTCTGCCTTCATTCATCACTTTTTCTGTCCCAATATGTTCTTTTCCGATAATTCGGACTGTATTGCAATCTCAAACAGCTTTTCGGTACCGGCTCCGGTTACCTTCATATCTATTTCCATTTTTTTCAAAATCTCTTATCAACTTTCCCAAAGACATTAACCTCTTGAGTCTCTCCTTCTTACTAAGGGCATCAGCCACCACATTGGCTTTCCCCGAATGATAAAGAATCTCCCAATCATAATTCTTGATTAGCTCTAACCGCCTCCTCGGGCATATGTTGAGCTCTTTCTGCGTGAAAATGCACTAGAGCTCCTATGGTTTGTGTAAATCCCGCACTTCTCTCCATACAAGTAGTGCTTCCAATCTTTAGGGTAAAACTATTGCCACGAGCCTAAGCTCATGGGCGGGGATATCGAATTTTATATTCCCTTAATTGTGTTGACGCGGACGCGATTATCTTGCTGTGCTGTATAAGAAGCACCCAAATTCCTTATGCGAAGCGTCACTACAAATCACAAATCTCCTTTTTCCATCCGGCAACGCCAACATAGGGGCCGTCACCAACCTTTGCTTCAGTTCTTAAAAGTTGTTCTCGCTTTTCTCTGTCTATTCGAACTTCTCAGTCTTATGAGTAAGCCGCGTTAAAGGGGCTACTATCTTTACAAACTTGAATGAACCTCCGGTAGTGACCGACCAGTCCTACCTCTGGTAGTCGCTCTAACCATGGTTATCAATTCCACAGTGGTCCTTTATTCATTCTTGTCAGGATCCTCCACGGGATCCTCCTCAACAACAATCCCTTCTAGGACAGCATCCTTAACCGCTACATCCTCAATATGAACATCATCTGGTCCTGAGTTAGGATGCTCTATCGGATCCATAATCTGATCTCCAATAAGTAATAAAACATCATCGCGTTGTTGCTCCTCAACCTCAGGGTTCGGAGTCCCGCTACCATATACGATAACGAACTATGCTTCTATCGCTACATTTATAAGGGTTCCCATAAGGGTTTTAACTGTCGGTGCTACGTTAGGTAGCCCGACTATGAACTTGGCAAGAGTTCTTATTATCTTAATGAACTTATTATCTTAACGTCACATCATCTCTGAGGTTTATAACGCTTAGCTCTGATACCATTTCTGTAACACCCCCAAATCCGGGGTCGGGGATCCGGGTTGTCACGAGTTCCACTTCCCTTAACAACACCCAATCTTATTAAACAATCAACTACTCTTTACTGTGACCCCACAATATACACACACACACCCCAAGTTATAGTCTCAGAGATGAATACTCAAAAAAATAACACAAGTCATTTTGTTCCACAATTATATGCCAATACGCCTTAAAAGGTTTTCTGAATAAATTTACATTTCTTTGCCATTATTACAATTCATAAATATACATAAATCTGGTACATCAGAAGTTGAAAGCCTAGCCTATTGGTAGTTCCTACCTCAGCTACGGCGGCATCAGTGCTTCTAGAAAACTGCGGAACGTCTCCTAACCTCTTGCGAATCGGGAGCTTGGTCCGGTTCATCTTATCTATCTGATGTTGTGTGATGAAAGAAGAAAGCAAGGGTGAGCAGCAAGCCCACCAAAATAATATGTATAATGATTAACAATATATGAGCCTTCTCATAGTACTCATGAAAGTCTTGGTCAAAAGAAATGAACCAAGTTGATATCTTAATGCGATGAAGTCGCAAAATATTCAGTATATATATATATACTTTTCAAAATCTAGGAAGTCCTCTTCCATGCATAATACATACAAAGTTCCAGTGTATAACTGTATAAAAATACCGTTGCAAGGTGATCTCATATATCTAACCTTGTCTCAACGTTTTTCTGAAAATCTTTGTCATGCATAAGATAATCATTTACTAGATATAAGTTTAAAAAAAATGAAGTTACAAGATACTCCAATATACTTTATATCCAAATACTACTTGAACTACCACCGTTCAAGTTATAATCAGTTTCAAAGTTCATCACCCAGATGAGACTACAAGATAAGACTTGAATAGATTCAATCTTTGAAATATCATTATAAATAATGAAGTTACGAGATACTTCATTAAGTCCTGATATATATATCCATATATATATATATATATATCTCATACATTTCCTGAAAATCTCTGTCATGTAAAGTATGAACAGAGTTATAATATCCAATGAATTTTGGAAAGGAAAAGAATTTTCGCATAAACCAGATATCTTGCTGATCAGGCAAAGATACCAATAAGTAACCTTTTCAACTGTAGATGGATGAATTCCTCACCGGTCATCACCCTGGCCGCATTAGGACCTCGCGCTAGACCGTTACCCGGCCACTCACGCGTTGATGGACTGCCACCCAGCCACTTACACTTTGATAGACCGTACCCCGGCCTGTCGCTTATGCCGACTCAATTTGATGGGCTTACTTCCCGAACATTGGGCAAGTAATCAATTCATTTATCAAAACAGCAACCTTGTTGCGAATATAAAATACACCATAGAGCCGGATCCCTCAGGTTTTGAACGAGTATTTAAATCCCCTTTAAAAGGAAGATCTTAAATATAAAAATGAGTTTTGGGATCCGCTCTAACTTTTAAAAATCATTTTGAAGACTCGAAAATACTTTAAAGAGTGTTTGGAGTAATGCTGATTTAATGAAGTAAATCAGTCCCAATATATTTAGAAAATGTCTGAATATTGTTATTTAAATAATATTCCCATAAAGAATAATCTTTATACAAATAATTGAAGTAGAAGTTGTAAGACTTATACTTGAAATGAGTATTAAATAACCAAAGATATACTTATATGAAAGTACTATCTTTATTTGAATAATCGAAAATAAGTTTGATTATCGAAACATTATTCTTTAATAAAATAAAGAATATATCTCAGCAAATAATCGGAGTCATAGATCCTCAAATGAATATTCAAATAATATTCATTAAATAATATAAACTGAGTCATAAGCCCTCGAATGAATATTCAAATATTATTCAATAAATAATATAAAAGAGTCATAAGCCCTCGAATGAATATTCAAATATTAATCAATAAATAATATAAACTGAGTCATAAGCCCTCGAATGAATATTCAAATATTATTCAAATAATAAAATAAAAGGAGTCATAAGTCCTCGAATGAATATTCGAATATTAATCAATAAATAATATAAACTGAGTCATAAGCCCTCGAATGCATATTCAAATATTATTCAAATAATAAAATAAAAGGAGTCATAAGTCCTCGAATGAATATTCGAATATTAATCAATAAATAATATAAACTGAGTCATAAGCCCTCGAATGAATATTCAAATATTATTCAAATAATAAAATAAAAGGAGTCATAAGTCCTCGAATGAATATTCGTAATAATATTCATTAAATAAAATAAAGTTATCGAATAAACCTTATTCGATTAATAGTTTTAAAAACTATATCAATATATATATAAATATATATTATACTCGGGGGCCTCGCCTCCCGGTTTAGAAATATGTTCACCTTTTATCCCCTATACTAAGGGTAAACTCAAATACCGCTTATCTCTAGCATATGTATTATGCAACTATAAGCATTTGAACCAACAGATATATAAATCAAGAATATGAAACAGGCATGCATATATACCATATCACATGCTACAATATATCGCAAGAATTTGCTAATAACCAATATGCATTTATCGCAAGATCATGCATATACACATATACATCACAACAACAGTTATACGGGTAGAAAACTTGCCTGAGCGACTGGGGGTTACGAATGGCTCGGGACGAGTCTGGTAACCTATAAGCAACAAGTAAGTTGGAATTAAACCAAAGTCACTTGTAAATCTATACTCTAACCAACTCAGACTCTAACGCTCGTTTTGCGCTTACTGATTCTCTTAAGTCACTCGAGTACCCTCGGCTCCACTATTTTTAATAATTTAACCATTACGAGTTTTAAGGCGATTCTTTCGCGAGTGTCTTATCAACTGCCTAACACACTCTACATAAATGTTTCATGCTCCAATTAGTCATTTAAGGGCCTTAACCAAGGTTTTAAAGTAAGGCGAGGGGTAAAGGTTCGTTCGCAAAATACCGTTACTTAAAACGGTCGTTTCTCCTAAACCGTACATCGGATTCAAGCAAACCACATATCAAAACGAAGCTTGAAACATAACCTATCTAAGCATGGAAGTGGTTAGTTTATAGAAGTGGGTGTTCGGGTCCAACAGTTAATCACAAAACAGTTTATGGAAAATCGGGCATTACGACGGCTATAACCTAACGATTTCCAAAGTTTAAACTACACCAAATCATCACCAATTCAACAACAATCCAACATCCATCAACATCAAACTAAACCCATTCATCTAAGAACTATTATCATCCAAAAAAACCAAACTTAAAACTAAGGGTTCAAGAGTTTATACCTTCCTTGGAGAGTGGGTAGTCACTAACAAGCATCTAGGAACCTTGATCTATGCTTAATCAACCTTAAGCTTTCATGAAAATCAAGAAAATCAAAGTAAGTTACTATTCACTACTATTCATCATCATATTTGATGAGTGGATTAGCTATGCAAACCATGGAATCTTGATCTTAAACTCATGGTATAACTAAGTTATGAAATATAGGATCCAAGGAAACAAACCTTGTAATTTTCCATGGCCTAGAACTTGAGTTTTGAAAATCTATTTCTTTATTTCTTGAAAAGGCCGAATGGAAGAAGAAAGAAATGGGGGAGAGCTTTTGCTTGCTTGTCTTGCCTTGATATTTGTGCAAAGAATGCATGGTTGTGGTTAATTATTGGCTAAATATCTTGTTTTCACTTGCTTATGTCATTGCTTGCATCACTACTTTGCCACATGTCTCATTCTTGTGGTGTGATGATGTCACCTTGCTTCTAACCACATGTTTTAGCTTATATTAGAAGCTTCCTTCTCATGTTACTTGCATGTGCTTACCCCTTGGACGTTTATTTGTTTTACGGTTCGCTTAACTCTCTTTCTCGTTGATCGTTTGAGGGATCATACCCGGGATCTTATTACTTGGGTTCCCTTAACCTTTCTCAATATATTATATTCCTTTTTATAATCCTCTCTTATAATCCTTGAATTTAAATCCCTTTAATCATGTTACCTTATACTCAATTCTTTCGGTATCTGGTGGATTTTCGAGAAAAATCAAAGTGTTCGGAATTGGATTCTGACGATCTTCACATACACTTATTTACTTTATGGAATACTAATACGATATTTGAATTTCCATAACAGTACTCCTATATAGCGTGGTCTGATAATTTTTCTTAATCAGCATCATCAGCAAAAGTTACTATTCATCCGTGTTTCAAAAATTTCAAAAATTGGGGTTATTACAGGCTGGAGAGAGAAGGGACACGTGGCAGCACGAGGACCAAACAATTAAATTGATACAACTTGCATTTCCATGTTACTTGCAACCAGAAGTAATAGATAGCACCTGAGTTAGTTCTTTTACTCCCTTACTTGCGACTCCATGCATATGTAATTGCCTTAGAAAAAATCTGGAGCGACAAATATTTTACTTGCGACCTGTGCAAGTACTAGGGAAATAATTTTGCCTTAGAAAATTTTAGAAAATTTTGGAACACCACGTTACTTGCGACCATGAGTGTGTGTGGATCCAACTTAGTTGCGACCTTGTGTTAAAATCATTACTTGCGACTTGCATCCATACAGTAGAACTTTGCCTTCGAGAATTTGATAGCTGCTATGTTTCTTGCGACCAAAAAAACCATGTATAGCTTGAGTTCATTTAACTTTGAATAAACCAAGCAGAAGGAGGTTGTACAGTACGTGGCTGAACAACTAGGCAGTCAGGAGGGGCGTGGATGCACGCACGCCAAAACAGAACTCAGGTCCGTGGTTCTTGAAGTCCACGCGCCTGTATGCGCTGTTTTTCTTAGAAATAAAAACCTGTAATTTTCTATCATTTGCAATATGTATTTCGTTGTTTATTAAACCCACAACCCTGCCATTTTGTTTTCTTTATGTACAACTTAGTTCATTTGATTAGAAATCAAATGAGTTGCATGGGGGCCACGTGAGAGAAACAAAGTAATCAACAAAAATGTTGCCATTTCCTTAACAAAAAATTAGATTGATTTTGGCTCTTTTTTCTTTTATTTTACTCCCGAACAAAGGCATGCATGCAAACTGGAAATCTGGCTGGCAGGGGAAAATTTAAAAAATAAATAAAATATTTGATTAATAAAATAAATAAATTAATTAGATTTTATTTATGTAATTAAAAATCAAACATTAGTTTATTTTTCCGAAATCAAATATTGATGTTAAATTAAATAAATAAATGAATTGATTTCCATTTATTCATTTAATAAAAAATCAGCCATTGATTAAAATAAATCCAGTAAATCATCGGGTTGTACTCCTTTGTATTTTCAAGCCTTCTAATCTCCGGGTTTTTGTACTTTAAAATATTTCCAGTCTTCTCGAGTACCAAAACCACTTAACAGTATTTCTAAAAATAATACTCCGTCCTTTTACGGATCACTGACGTCTAGTGCAAGGGTCTGGTTCACAGACAACTAATTCCGCTATCAGGTCTTCGTATTATACCCGTACAAACCACTGTTAAAACTTCTAGCAAATATAAACAACTGCACTAGGAATCCTTGAGAACTTCACATTGATCCCGATAACTGCTTCAAATGGCTCCAACCTTATTCCACCGATGCCTGAACATATTAATAAACTTTATACGGATCACTGTTGACGTCTACTTCACTGCAGCTAACAAAACCTTTGTGAACAATTTGTACTGATTCTAGTGGAATATAGATTATTTTAAAGTCCATGTTCTATGTTAAGTTATCCAAACCAGTATTGTTAAGATATACGTACAACTTCAATCTTGCTCAACAATCTCCCCCTATTTGTCTGTTACACCTGACGGTCAAATAATAATGGAGAAGCAACAGTTTGGAGGATAACTCAACTAACCATAACCAAAAATCTTCAATCAGCTTTCAACTTTCAATCCTGGACTTGGAAAAAATACTATCTTATATCTACCGCATCTTCTATATGCATTCAGCTTCAGCAGATAACAGATTCTTCTCTCCCTTATGTAAAGTTGCAGATAGATACGTCTTCCAATAGTTTCTTCAATAATCTTCAGATCTTCCCATAAAGCACATAAAAACATTTTGGAATCCAGAAATGAAACCCAATAATCTCTCCCCCTAAGATGAAGAATCCCCTCCTTAGTATAATAAAGTTAGAAATCCTTCTTCTTAGTTCCAGAAAGATTATTAGTTTATAATCTCTTTATAATCTCTCCCCCTTAGTTGAGTAATTCTTCAAAATATATCAGAGTAGAATCTTAGGATCAACCAACCAAGTTAAGAGATTATTTGGTAACCATTTCCTCATAGTGCAAGTGTGTAATTTCTGTTTAGTGATCTCACATTGTGTTTCACTCCACTCTACACTCAAGTGTTTGTCACTCAGTCTCACAGTGTGTCACTCACTCAAAGCTCCAAACATCCAAGTGTACCTGCGATAAAATCCTCTTCATAGAAAAGTTGCCTTCCACCTTATGGAAACTCTCAGTCAAGAGATTCAGAAATGTTCCTTTTGAGAGGGGAAATTATGATTCTATTAAGTGGCAGAATTCATGATATTCTTCAACTTCCATGAAGAAGTATACCTCATAAACTCGTTAGATAATATTCGAGTCCTTATATACGAGCTGTAATTTTGACAAAGTCAAAATCATTTCCAGATTTGAATTCTGGGAAGATAACCAATGATCAATGATAGGACATTAGGGATCAAAGATTTCTTCTGAAGTCTGTGAAGACTTATAAGAGTCTCCAGAACCATAAATCCATACTTGTCAGAGCATAGATAAATGTGCCCCAGATCTTAGGATCGTAACCTAATCCAAAAATCAGAGTCCAAGATCTTTGTCATATCAAAGACTAGGATCTGAGAATTAATATCAAGCAACATCCATGATCATATGTTCTCATTCAAGATCAGAGATAAAGAGCAGAAACATGATCCAGGATTTCAACCATTGCCATTGACCTTGATATGGTATAACAACGATTATTGCGTCAATACCTTCCTTGTGTGTGTGAATCTCACATGTGCATTGGAAATATTTTAATTATGGGGTAGTGACTCTCATACAGATGTTCTAGCTGACAGGTGAATTTTCAATTGATAACATTCCGTTGGGAGAATGCACCTAGTAACTGTTTATATGCCTTTTTCAGCTCTATATTCTTTTGAGAGAATACAGATGGGCTTACAGATGTCTCATGTTATAGATACTCCACTTCTTTGTGAGAGACATAACTGTAGGGTTGACCTTTCCTTCCTTATGTGGTGCTTCTTGGCACTATCTACCTCATTCTCAACACATAACTCCAATACCAAATGGTAATTTTGTCTGATTACTGAGTTGATATCTCAAGAAAATTAAGTGAATCAGAACAAAATATGGGGAATGTATCAGAGTAAGGTAATGGAATACTGTTTGAGAAGTGTTTGGTTCTAATGACTTGGGTTAGAACCTATGAGGTTTGATAGGCTCTTAGTCAGGTCCTAAAACCACTGAGGGTGTTGAGGATCACAAACATCCGAAGTATAATATCAGAGAATTTCATGATCAAGAACCAAGTGATTTCAGAATCAGAGATCTTTTACCTTTACTTACCATAATATGGATTCATGAAGGATGTCTTTGATGATTATGCTTTTTGATTCTTTTGATAATGATACTCAATCAAATCTCATTAACTCAAAACAGTTCAAGGTTAGTCCAATACAGATCAATAATATAAAGAAAAGGGGATGAACATTATTTTGAACATTTAAGACTTGTATAAGATAATCATAGTATAAGAAATATGTCAGGATCTAATATCCAGAACATAACATAAGAATAGCAAGATCATCAGAGTTAGGTCCAAAAGATCATCAATCAAGTCTTAAAATCAATCAATTATGCCAAGAGTACATTCAACAAGATTGTACCAATTGATTAGTCAAAACAAGACTGAACCAATTAAAAACTACTCCTAACATAAACATATCACAATTATCATTAGTCATGCTGCATATTTATTCTAGCATAAAGCAGACATAGTTATTCTAGTATAAACAGAGAATCATAGTGACCAAGAAATCTATTATCAGAGTTACCTAGGGTATGAAGCTCAAAAATCATACAGAATTCACTCAGAAACATGATTCAATCACACAAAATCTAATTAGAGTGCTCAAACTAGTTGCAAAGAATCTTAAGCAGGATCTAAACCTATAAATCAGAGTTATGATAAGATCACAAATGAGATTACAGGGTCTTAGATCAAAGTGCAAACAAGATTGAGATGTGTATGTGCTAAAATAAATATCAATATTATGAGTGTTTGCATCAGAGTAAATATATAGCATGTAAACATTAAAACAACTCATATATTGCATCAAAAACTCTAACTTACTTACCACTATCATATAACATATAAAGCATGTTAATCAGTTAGCTTCAAAAAAAGTTTACAAACATGGATATATATAATGAAATAGATATGTAAACTTATTTTCCCCTCAATGCATCATCATAAGGGTAGTAAAGTTTACCCGCACCAAATTACATTTGTTGATTTCCAATTAATTAGACAAATTCAACATGCCAAGTTCACTAACCAACTTATTGAAGGTAACTTCATCAAGTGGCTTCGTGAAAATGTCTGCAATTTGGTCCGTTGTGGGAACACAATGAAGTTCCACAATACCATTCGTTATATGCTATTGAATAAAATGATACCTTATATCAATATGTTTGGTCCTTGAATGCGGAACAGAATTGTTTGAGATTGCTATGGCATTTGTGTTGTCACACACAGTAGATGGGAATATTCTTCAAATCAAGTCCATAGTCTCGGAGTTGGTTTCTCATCCAAAGAATTTGAGAACAACAGCTTCCAGCAACAATGTATTTAGCTTCAGCAGTAGATGTAGAAACTGAATGTTGCTTCTTACTAAATCAAGAAACTAATCTTCTCCCAAGAAACTGACAGCTTCCTGAAGTACTCTTCCGATCAATCTTACAACCAGCATAATCATAATCCGTATAGCATATGAGATCAAAGCCCGTATCTTTAGGATACAAGATACCTAGATTAGGTGTACCCTTCAAATATGTGAAAATTCTTTTGACGTCTATCAGATGAGATTCCTCCGGATCAGCTTGGAACCGTTCACACAAGCATGTAGCAAACATAATATCTGGACTTGCAGTCAAGTAGAGTACTCAAGAACACGGAACCACTAACCGAACACTAAATTTTATATTCGCAGAAGATTCATAAGAATTTTTTAATTTAGTGAGTATCGTATTCAACCCCCCTTCTACGATACTTCGAGACCCAACACAATGGTCATTTGGTCTTATAACACAACTCCAAGGTCAATTACGGGAGAGTCCCCTTTTATGCTAACCTATGGGTATAAGGCTATGATGCATGTGGAAGTGGGCGCTGGATCGTTGCGAAGGGATTTGTTCGTTGAAGAAGATGCATAGGTCAATCAAAGGCTACATTTGGACTTGTTGGACGAAGCCAGAATGAATTCTCATTTGAAACTTGCAGCGTATCAGCAGAGGATTGCAAGGTATTTCAACAAGAAGGTAAAGTTTATGCTTTACAAGGTAGGAGATCTCGTTTTGTGAAAAGTCATGCTAAATACCAAAATTGCACAGCATGAGGTGCTTGGAGCCAATTGGGAAGGACCGTACAGGATCAAAGTCATACTTTGGAAATGAACTTATCACTTGAAGGATTTAGATGGCAAACTCATCCCTCGAGCTTGGAATGCAGAGCATTTGCAAAAATATTATCAGTAGGGTATGGCATTGGCCCCCTCAATATTATGATCGATTTTATGTAATAGACTAGTAGCAAATAAATTCCTCCTAGACTAGGGGTAGTATATATGACTACAAACCTTGGAACTAGATGAAGGATACAAAATTTTCAAATAATTTCCCCACAATGCATAGTAGCCATGGGACTGATATAATTTTCACACTAGAGCAAATTATCAATGAAAGAAAAAGTTGCTTCAGTTATGAGTTTTATAGGACGCGCCCTAAGTCATCTAAGGCGGGCCCATTGTATTATATACTATATTACCATTTTGAAAAGAAAGGACACGTCCTCTATATATAGTGACCTAAAAGTATTAATCTACACAAAATGTAGAGCGCCCTATAGAAGGAAATGCCTTGAACTGAATTAACTTATGAAAATTATTCAGGCAGCTGATCCATAAAGCGGGTTCATATATAAACGACTTTAGGCGCGCCCTATAACATGGAACGCCTAGTTAATGCTTAACCTGGAAAAAATTTGATTTTCATGAAAAGTAAATGACTCAGAAAAAACAAGTTATGATGTTTGGAAAACTTGGATAAAAGCTTATGCTTTCAAAAAGGCCCCCTATTAAAGGAATTCTATAAATAATGATTATGAAATTACAAATTTACCTACAACGCAAGATTATAAATGACAAGGCGCGCCCTACTGGTAGAGGCACCTTGACAAATTTGCCTTAGAAAATCTCTATTAAAATTTTATGGATAAGTAATTGATAAAAATTACTTAGAAGAATTTTGCTAACGACGACATGCAACATTGAGACGCACCCTAACAAAAGGGATGCTTAAAACGAATATGATATGGAAATTGAAGCAGTTATAGGTTCAAAATAAACAAGCAGTTCCAGAAAACCAACAAAAGTAAATTAGTCTTATAAGTTGCTGGCACCTCAAAGTACTAAGAGATCAAGTTCAAACAGATATAAAATAATCTCAGGGGGCTGAGTGTCATCGGTTGGCGGGATTGATTGAAGAGGAGTTGTGGGATCAACTTCAGGCGCGTCCTTAGAAGGACCATCAGTAGGTGTGCCTTCTCCCTCAAGGCGAAGTTTAAATCTCCTTTATTTAATTTCCGTAGCATATTCTTTCTTGAATTCTTCCATCTCTGTGACGGTCTCTTCGCCAAACTTCTCAAAAGAATATTCAGGATTGTTCACCACGAAATCAACCCTATAGAAGTGGAAGCCATGAGCGAAAGCATCGTCACTAATTTCTCTCTTTTCATCTAACCAGCCATCCTTTTGTTGTTCCACAAGGTATTCAATCATTAGCTTCACTTCTGCGAGCTCGGTATGCAGGAATTCAGCATTTTTATTGGAAATCTCGAGCTGGGAGCCAAGGTTTTCTGTTTCGCCCTTGAGGAAGGTGATTTGGGAGTCCCTCGCCTTAATATTTTTTAGGTCACACAACACTGTAGAATGGGGTTGAATACAGTGTTTTCACAATCAAATCGATTTAACACAAGTATGTAACAAAGATCAAGTATATTGAATAAACTCTGTTACAATAAGAACTGTGTTCTCTCTCAGTGATAAACAAATATCACTAAGAGCTGCTAGATTACAATGTATAATCTTCTCGATAATGATAAAATATATAGTGTAAACCCTAAATCTGTGTTTATATAGTACACAGTTACAAGATATATTCTAATTAATATGGAATACAATTTTGTCTCCTAAAATATATCAATCGGATATCTTCTACAAGTCTTGCAGTCCTCTAATTCTTTTGTTTTAGTCTCGATCTTCTTCTGTAAATCAGCTTCCTTCTTTATCTGTAAGTCTTCCCGCACTTAAGTTTTGATATGACCTTAAGTTCTGATATTAAGTTCTGACTTCCAGTAAGTCCTGATTTGTCCTGTTGTTAAGTTCTGAAAACTAAACACAAATCATATTAGACATGACATCTCAAATCAGATTATTTGAGAAACTTCAGAGTTTGCATGAACTTTTGAGAAACTTGACTTCCACCTTATATCAGAACATCAGGCTTTATCAGACTTTGCTCATCAGAACTTGATATCAGACTTTGAGTTTCAGTAGTTGCTATCAGATTTTGAGTTTGAGAAACATCAGAACTTGTCTTCTTTTGAATAGAAGATTTGCTTGCATCAGTAATTATTTCCTCGAAGAAACCTTGCTGCTTTGCCCTTTACTTTGAACTTGACCTCTACCCTTGTTAGGGTTTCCCTGGTCATCAGCTTCATCATCTTTCTTCTTCAGTATTTGATCATTAGATCATTTGGACTTAACTATCTTCTCCCCCTTTTTGGCATCATTTGATAGTAGGAGTGAGAGAAGAAGTTCCACTGAAGATTGAATATCATTTAATTGAGCCTGTTGAGAAGCTTCATTAGCCAGGACCTCAGAGATTTGGGCCTGTTGCTTCTCTTGAGCTTTCTCAATTGCTTCTACCTTTTCAGAAATAGGTCTGATAAACCTCTTTTTATCAAGCTTGGTTTCCATATCCAGCTTTTCAGCCTTTTCTAGAAGCTTATCAACCTTTTCTTGAGTACCACCGTGTAGATCTTGAAGATTCTTGGTAGATAGAGTAGTGATCTTGTGTGTGTCTTAATATCAGGATTTATCACAAGCTCATCAGCTTTAGCAATGTGCTCTGTCAGAACTTTAGAGCTTGGAATCAAATCAGAATCATTCCACTTCTTGGTCCACTCTACTCCCCTATGAGTTTCATCCCAAGGTACAGGAGCATCATGTTCAACAAATTTCTTGACCAATGCTTCCTTTCCAAGGAAAGGAGCTGGAGTATATACTGAAAGACTGTCTCCAGAGCTTGAAGAAGACTCATTATCCTCTGATAACATAATAGCGTGTGAGGCTATAGGAGTTTCTAATTCAACTTCATCTAAATTCTGATCTTCAGGTTCTTGATCCAGAATTGGTGTAGATTGTATCTCAGCATCAGCATTTGAGATTGGAGAATGAGTTGGAGATGGCTGAGCTGCTATAGGAGCTTCCAGATAAAGAATAGTAGGAATGTGCAGCCTATTGATGTCAATTTCAGGACTTAAGCCTGAATCTTCAACTGTAATATCTTCATGAAGAGGAGAGACATGAGGTGTAACCACTGTATCATTAGCAGTTTCTTTGGATTTAGCTGGAGGTGGCAGAGATTCAATCACAATTAGATTTGAGATCAGAGATTCCTGATCCCCTTCCTCAGCTTCTTCAATATCTTCTGATGGAGGCTTAGCCAAATGCCTCTTAGCCCTCATTTTCTTCAATCTCCTTTCCAGTGAAGGATCGCCTTATCATCAGAATTTACTGTTCTTTTCCTCTTCAAAGTATCAGAACTTTAAGCTACAGTTTCTTTCTGAGTATTAACAGTCTCAACTTCGATAGTCACAAGTTCTGATGCATAAACCTGTATCGGCTCCTCTTCACTATCAGATTCATCCCTGAGAATCAATTTCCTTCTTTTTGGTGGAGGTTGAGGAACAGACTTTGCCCTCTTAGGCCTGGAAGGTGAATGTCTGATAAGTGGCATTTTATACCACTTAGAACATCTTAAAATGGCTTAAATTGGTGCCTTAAAATCAAGTATTTTGTGTATTTGATGCGTTTTTCTAGTGTTTATGCATTTCAGGGTATTAGTTACATTTCGGAGGAGTAATCATCAAGAATAAGCCTTGGCATGTGTTCACCATTGCGAGAGGAAAGAAATGGGCAGATTACGGCGAAGAAACGGAGCAAACTCAGGAATTTTCCAGAAGGGTCCTGAGCGCCCGCTCAGCAATGCTGAGCGGCCGCGCAGAAAGCTGAGCGCCCGCTCAGCTATGCTGAGCGGCCGCGCAGGGTCGGGAAAAAAGACAAATTATTTTAGGAATTCTACTTCTGTTTGGCTTCCACTTCTATGTAATCTGAGTTTTATGGGACTATTATATAAGTAGTTTTAGAGACGTTTTCAAGAGAGAGGATCGTGGTATTACGCAAGCAGCGAAGGAGATAAGGAAGAAGACCGTTTTAGCACACAACAACGAAGAGGAAGCATATTTTCTTGTGATTCTTGTTTCGTTGTAACATTGGATGCTAGTTTTCTTACTTTGAACCTATTTACTCTTGTGACGTACTCTGATTTAATATAATTAGTTTAGTTATTATTTTCTTGTGTTTGTTTATCATGATTTCATATGAACCCATGATGACGATAAGTGCTATTATGGGCTAATCGTGATCATGGGGTTGCAATGGATTTACTATGAAATTCTTTAGTTAATTGTTTAATACTTTAGTGTGTGATGATTGTATGATATCTAGTATTGGTTGTGCGTATTCGTCTTATGTGCATCGCGAACATATAAGATAGGGTGTTAATCTCTTGTGAAGCGACGGTGGATCTTGGGATTTAGAACTTGCCATGCTAGCATAGGTTCATGTATGATGTGCATGATTAGTGGATAACTCTAACAGTTTTATTTGCCCTGTGTAATCAAAATGAATAACTTGCGCTTAAATCGTTGTGTTGTCAATTTCTGTAGACATATAGGAACTCAACATAATTGATGACTATTCAACTTCTATCTTAATTGTGGATGTTTGGTAGAATGATATTAGTACAATGAAAGTTGGCTTTTATCAGTTTCATGTTATTCGATTAATATCATCACTTTCACATGCTAAAGGTAATAACAATAGCTATTGAAGGAAGTAGTAATGAAGTTGTGATCTCATGAGTGTTTTAATATTGTTAATTTGAAGTATTAATTAAGTGATTAATTAAGTAGTTAATTGTAGTTAATGTTTAGTCAACAATTCTAAGTGTTAGTGTCTTAACATTGAGAAGTAATCATACATTGGTACGTGAGTTTAATTAAATGATAATTTAGTCTGAGTCTCTGTGGGAACGAACTAGAAAGTATTCTATATTACTTGCGAACGCGTATACTTGCATGAATATTAGTGCGTGTTTTCGCCCTAACAAGTTTTTGGCACCACTGCCGGGGACTCGGCGTATTTGTTTAATTTATGTACTTACCATCATTGGTCATTAGGACTCAGTGATTAGGACGAAGTAGTTACTTATTGTTTCCGGTTGTGTTTCAGGTACTTTAGCGAGCGTTTATGCAAACTCGTTCTCGTACTCGCAAGAGGACTTTAGATACAGCTGAGGAGACAGACGAAGTTCTTGATATTTCGGAGCAGTTAGATTTTGAAGATTCGGATTCAGGAACTGAGCAGAAAGAACCTATAAACATGGGTGATCGTATTGTTCAGGCTGATCCAGCTCTTATGGATTTTTCTCGGCCAAAAATTGATGACATTCAGTCAAGCATTCTTCATCCGGCTATTCAAGCTAACACCTTTGAAATCAAGTCGGGCACTATCCAGATGGTGCAGAATTCTGTTTCTTTTGGAGGAGCTACGACTGAAGACCCCAACATGCACATAAGGAATTTTGTCGAGATCTGCAGCATTTTTAAGTATAATGGCGTGACTGATGAGGCTATCAAGCTGAGGCTTTTCCCATTCTCACTGAGGGACAAAGCTAAGGACTGGTTACATTCTGAACCAGCTGGGTCCATCACTACGTGGCAAGATCTTGCGCAAAAGTTTCTGGTGAAGTTTTATCCGATGGCAAAGACTGCTGCTATGAGGAGTTCTCTTACTCAATTTGCGCAGCAACCTACAGAATCTATGTGCGAAGCTTGGGAACGCTACAAGGAAATGTTGAGAAAGTGTCCACATCACGGAATGCCTGATTGGATGGTGATCACTGGTTTCTATAATGGTTTGGGGGCCCAATCTCGGCCCATGCTCGATGCAGCAGCTGGAGGCGCCTTATGGGCTAAAAGCTATACTGAGGCTTATAATCTTATCGAGACTATGGCTGCAAATGAGCATCAAAACCCAACTGAAAGGATGATGCCTGGTAAGGTAGCCGGTATTCTGGAAGTCGATGCAGCCACCGCTATTGCAGCGCAGCTCCAAGCGCTATCAATGCAGGTTGATTCTTTGGCTACATATGGAGTTAATCAAATAGCTATGGTTTGTGAGCTTTGTGCAGGTTCTCATGCTACGGATCAGTGTTTGCTTGTCAACGAATCTGTTCAGTGTGTGAATAATTATCAGCGACAACAGCAGCCTGTGCCAGCTACCTATCATCCTAATAATAGAAATCATCCAAATTTCAGCTGGGGGAATAATCAGAATGCTATTCAGCCACCATATCAGCAAGGTGTGAATAAACAGTTTAATCCACCTGGATTCCAGCAACCATAGCAGTATGCTCAAAGGCAATCATATCCTCAACAGGGAAGTGCAGCTGCACCTACGAGTGCTGATTTTGAGGAACTTAAGCTGTTATGCAAGAGTCAGGCGGTTTCTATCAAGACCTTGGAAAATCAAATCGGTCAAATAGCCAATGCAGTGCTCAATCGTCAACTTGGCACTCTTTCCAGTGACACGGAAGTACCAGGCAGGAAGGAAACTAAAGAGCAAGTCAAGGCTATTACCTTAAGGTCTGGAAAAGTTGCTGATGCTGAAAAGGCAAAAGAAGGAGAAGCTGAAATTAGAGATGAAGAAGCGAAGCAAAAGGAGAAAGCGGCGGAACCAAGGAAGACTACTGTTGAACACACTCTGCCTGAGGGTAATACAGGGGAGAAACAGCTCTATCCTCCACCACCATTTCCTAAGAGATTGCGACAACAAAAGCTGGATAGACAGTTCGGTAAGTTTCTGGAGGTGTTCAAGAAACTTCACATCAATATACCTTTCGCTGAGGCTCTGGAGCAAATGCCTAGTTATGCGAAGTTTATGAAGAATATTCTTTCAAGGAAGGTGAAACTGGATGACCTTGAGACCGTTGCTCTCACAAAAGAATGCAACACTGTTCTGCAGCAAAAGTTACCGCGAAAACTGAAGGATCCAGGTAGCTTCACCATTCCTTGCACCATTGGCAAGTTGACTTTTGACAAGTGCCTTTGTGATTTGGGAGCAAGCATCAATCTGATGCCGTTGTCGATCTTTAAAAAGTTGGATTTGCCTGATCCTAAGCCCACATACATGTCTCTACAATTGGCTGATCGTTCTATTACTTACCCAAGGGGCATAGTGGAGGATGTGCTAGTCAAGGTGGATAAGCTCTTCTTTCCTGCAGATTTTGTTATTCTGGATTTTGAGGAAGATAAGAATATTCCCATAATCTTGAGAAGACCTTTCTTGGCTACGGGCCGTACCTTGATAGATGTGCAAAATGGTGAACTTACTATGCGGGTACAAGATCAGGATGTGACCTTCAACGTATTCAAGGCAATGAAATTTCCTACCGAAGATGAGGAGTGCTTAAAAGTGGATGTGATTGATTCTGCGGTTACTTCGGAACTCGATCGTATGCTAATGTCTGATGCATTGGAAAAGGCCTTAGTGGGGGATTTTGACAGTGATGATGAAGATGGCAACGAGCAATTACAATATCTGAACGCTTCTCCCTGGAAGCGAAAGCTGGACATGCCGTTTGAATCTCTTGGTACTTCTGACCTCAAGAATGCTGAAGGAAAGCTTAAACCATCAATAGAGGAAGCACCTACCTTGGAGCTCAAGCCATTACCTGAACACTTGAGGTATGCTTTTTTAGGTGATGCATCTACTTTACCTGTTATTATTGCATCTGACCTTTCAGGTAGTGAGGAAGACAAGCTCTTAAGGATTTTGAGGGAATTCAAATCGGCTATTGGATGGACCATAGCAGACATCAAGGGTATAAGTCCTTCATATTGTATGCATAAAATTCTGCTAGAGGAAGGTAGTAAGCCGACTGTTGAACAGCAGCGCAGACTGAATCCTATCATGGAGGTGGTGAAGAAAGAAATTCTGAAATGGCTAGATGTAGGCATCATTTATCCTATTTCTGACAGTTCTTGGGTGAGCCCCGTACAATGTGTACCTAAGAAAGGAGGTATCACTGTGGTAGCAAATGAAAAGAATGAGCTCATCCCTACTCGAACAGTTACAGGATGGAGAGTATGCATGGATTATCGAAAGTTGAATAAAGCCACGAGGAAGGATCACTTCCCTCTTCCGTTCATTGATCAGATGCTTGACAGGTTGGCTGGTCACGAGTATTTTTGTCTTCTGGATGGCTATTCAGGGTATAATCAGATTTGTATTGCACCAGAGGATCAGGAAAAGACTACCTTCACTTGTCCATTTGGCACGTTTGCTTTTCGCAGAGTTTCATTTGGGTTATGTGGCGCCCCGGCCACTTTTCAGAGATGTATGATGGCTATATTCTCTGACATGATTGGAAATAATGTTGAGGTGTTCATGGACGACTTCTCCATCTTTGGACATTCGTATGATGAATGTTTGAATAGTCTGCGCGCCGTACTCAAAAGGTGCGTGGAAACTAATTTGGTGCTCAATTGGGAAAAATGTCATTTTATGGTGCGTGAAGGCATTATTCTTGGGCATAAGGTCTCTAGCAAGGGTCTGGAGGTGGACAAGGCCAAGGTGGGAGTCATTGAAAATCTCCCACCACCTATTTCTGTGAAAGGAATCCGTAGTTTTCTTGGTCATGCGAGTTTTTATCGGCGATTCATCAAGGACTTTTCAAAGATATCTAAGCCGTTGTGCAATTTGCTTGAGAAAGATGTGCCTTTCAAATTTGATGATGAATGTTTGGCGGCATTCGAGACTCTCAAGAAGAGTTTGATCACTGCACCAGTTATTACAGCACCAGATTGGACAGAGCCGTTTGAGATGATGTGTGATGCGAGTGATTATACGGTAGGTGCAGTTCTGGGACAGCGCAAGAAGAATCTCTTTCATGTGGTCTACTATGCGAGTAAGACCTTAAATGGGGCCCAAATGAACTACACCACTACGGAGAAGAAGCTCTTGGCTATAGTCTTTGGTTTCGAGAAATTTCGATCTTATCTGCTTGGTACTAAAGTAACAGTATTTACTGATCATGCGGCCATTCGCTATCTGGTTTCCAAGAAGGATTCGAAGCCGAGACTCATTCGTTGGGTGCTCTTACTTCAGGAATTTGAGTTAGAGATCAAGGATCGAAAAGGTACTGAGAATCAAGTAGCTGACCATCTCTCTAGGTTGGAGAATCTCGATTCTACTTCACAAGATAGGACATTAATCAATGAATCTTTTCCGGATGAGCAGTTGTTTGCAGTTCAGGAGGAAGAACCATGGTTTGCAGATATTGTAAACTATCTCGTTAGCAATATAATGCCTCCTAATTTGACCTCCGCTCAAAAGAAGAAGTTTCTACATGAGGTGAAGTGGTATGTGTGGGATGAACCATATTTGTTTAGACAGGGAGCTGACCAGATCATCAGGAGATGTATCCCATTCTGTGAAACGGAGGGGATATTACGAGACTGCCACTCCACGGTTTATGGTGGACACTATGGTGGTGAGAAGACGGCAGCTCGTATTCTGCAAGCAGGTTTTTTCTGGCCTACTTTGTTTAAGGATGCTCATCAGTTTGTTTTAAGGTGTGATCGTTGCCAAAGAGTGGGAAATTTGACGAGAAAGGATGAGATGCCGTTAAATGTTATGCTTGAAGTCGAGGTATTTGATGTTTGGGGAATCGATTTCATGGGGCCTTTTGTTTCATCCTGCAATAATCAGTACATCTTGCTGGTAGTCGATTATGTCTCAAAATGGGTAGAAGTCAAAGCTTTACCGATAAATGATGCAAAGGCAGTGCTGAATTTTCTTCATAAGCAGATTTTCACAAGGTTTGGAACACCTCGGGTCATCATAAGTGATGAAGGGTCGCATTTCTGCAACCGTAAGTTCACTTCTATGATGCAGTGTTATAATGTGAATCATCAAGTGGCTACTGCCCATCATCCGCAAACAAATGGTCAAGCGGAAGTGTCTAACAGAGAGATCAAGCGCATTCTAGAGAAGGTTGTTTGTCCTTCAAGGAAGGATTGGTCTTTAAAGCTCGATGAAGCTGTTTGGGCTTACAGAACAGCATTCAAAACTCCACTTGGTATGTCCCCGTTTCAGTTGGTGTACGGTAAGGGATGTCATTTACCTGCGGAGCTTGAGCATAAGGCCTACTGGGCATTGAAAAAGTTGAACCTGGATTTAGATGCAGCTGGTAAGAAAAGAATGCTTCAGCTTAATGAAATTGATGAATTTCGACTTCAAGCGTACGAGAATAACAAAATGTACAAAGAAAAGGTGAAGAGGTGGCACGATAGGAAGCTACATCCTAAGTTATTCGTGCCGGGGCAACAAGTTCTCTTATTCAACTCTCGTCTCCGACTTTTTCCTGGGAAGTTGAAATCGAGGTGGTCTGGACCTTTTATTGTCAAAATTGTGTTTCCACATGGAGCGGTGGAAATTTTTGAGAATGATGCGGACCAAGCATTCAAGGTTAACGGTCAGCATTTGAAGCACTACTATGGAGATATGGCAAACCGAGAAGTGGTTAGTGCCATTTTATTGACTACGTGAGAAAGGTACGCACCGTCAAGCTAATGACGAAAAAGAAGCGCGGCGTGGGAGGCAACCCATGATTTGTTGTTACAGAAACCCTTAGAAGTTAATAACCTATCCAAAACCACAAAAAAATCAGAAAAACGGGGCTGAAAAAAAAAATTCCAGTGACCCCCTGAGCGCCCGCTCAGCTTTGCTGAGCGACCGCTCAGCAAGCTGAGCGCCCACGCAGCTTTGCTGAGCGACCGCTCAGGGGTCGGCTGCCAGAATTTTTTTTACAGTTCATATAAAAAAAACAGAAAATTACAAAACCCATCACAGCCCATAAACCCACGATTTGTTCCTACTACCACATGATTTTACCCCTTAATCCCCAACCCTAATCTAATTTAACCTATTCCACACCCTATATATGCATACACCTATCCTACATATCTCCCACAAACTTCCTACACTTAAACTCTCTCCCAAGCACCAAAACTCAGTTCTTAAACACTATTATTCGAGATTCAATGGCACCCAAGAGAGCACGAACTATTGATAGCAGCAGCACAGTCCCTACTGCTGATTCATCGAGGGGTATTGCTGCAAGGCCTCGGTTGACTGACAGAGCTGCGGAGGAGGAGTACACTAGGCTTTTGGGGAAGCCGATTCTGAAGGAGAGAGGGTTTTTACCATCGGGACGGGATGGTGAGTTGTTACCCATGATTGTAGAGAAGGGGTGGATAGCTTTTTGTGAGTCACCCGAAGCAGTGCCGATGAGCGTGGTTCGCGAGTTCTATGCGAATGCGAAGGCCGAAAAGAATGGGTTTTCTGTGGTCTGAGGGCTGACGGTTGATTACCACCCAGCGGCGATTTACCGTGTGACTGGACAGCGAGAGAGGAAGCCCGAGGAGGAGAACTGGAATGAGAAGACTGCTGAGGATTTTGACTTAAATTTGATTTTTGCGACTCTCTGTAGGTCGGGCACAGTTTGGACCTTCAAGACCGGCACTAATGAGTATCGCCACTTCCCGGCGATAGCTATGAACAGGTATGCCCGTGCATGGAATGCATTTATTTGTGCTAATATTTTGCCTTCTTCGCATGCACACGAGGTCACAGTGGAGAGAGCACATTTATTGTGGGGAATTCTTAATGAGGAGTATTATGTGGACCTTGGTGAGTTTATCTACCAAGGAATTCTGAAGTTTTTGAGGGGAGCGAAGCATATGAACATCCCTTATGCATCCACGGTTACGAAGCTGTGCCGAGCAGTAGGAGTGAACTGGCCGGCTCATGAGCAGTTGCAGTTGCCGGCAGCTTCGATTGATTCTGGGACTCTGAACGGGATGCAGGAGTGGACCGGTGGTGAGCCTGAGGAGCATGGGCTGGGTTATCATCTTCCAGGAGGGCGTCCAGCACGAGGTGCTACTATGGCCAGGCCTAGGCGTGATGAGGCTGGTTCTTCGAGAGCTCAGGAGGGTGCTGGGATGGCTGATACCCAGTATAGGATGCTTTCACGGCGGATGGATGTCATGTACGAGACGCAGAGCAGGTTTGCTCAGGAGCTCACCCTTGCGTTAGGGACTGCTTTTCGGGGCCTTGGAGCTGATATCCAGTGGCCAGTTTATGGTGAGGACTCTGCATACCCGCCGCCTGATACTCCACCCACTGAGGGTGATGATGATGATGACTCCGAGTAGGTATACCCTGTGTTCCTTTCTACTACCTTCACTGGGGACAGTGAAGATTTTAAGTTTGGGGGTGGTAGTTAAGGAATATTTTGTGTGTGTCATATAGCTGCATATTCATGATAGTTTAGTTCATATAGTTGCATAATTTATGCCATATAGTTTTTCTATATAGCTTTATTTGTTTGTCATGTCATGTAGCTCATGCAAAACCATGATCCCTTTTGTGATGATTTATCGACTGAATTGTGATATTGATGCGAGTGTAGTGATAGCATTAAAGTGATATTGAGTCGTGTAGGTTGATATGCATGCTAGAAGCACTTGTATTTTCACTAAGTCTTAGAGAATGCTTAAGGGCTAGATTGTTTGTATGATTTGATTGTTTTTCGAGGTTAATCTATTTATTATGCTTAGAATTCGATAATAGGTTTTTAGTGATAAAGACATGAAAAAGAAAAAAAATGGAGTAAAAAATGGAATTTATTGCTAGTTGTGACTAGGCGTCAAATGGCTAGTAGCCGGCTCGCATGTTGTGCGAGTAGTCTAGGGTTGAGCAAGATGGAGCGAAACGCACTTGCTCAGAAGTAAAAGAAAAAAAAAGAAGAAAAACAAAAATTTTTGTTGGTGTTTATGCATAATTGATCACGAGTGGGCTCTTTGGTATTCGAGTTATTAAGTTCTTAGGGGACTTTGTGCCTAGTGACCTAAGGTTTTTCAGAGTCTGGGATCCGCTAACCTAACGCTCGCTACATGGATACCATTGTATAAGTCTTTTGTGGACCTCACTCATTGCACGGTCAAATAAGTATTTGTGTTGTGAATAAAAAGCATGATTCCATAATAAGCTCCAGAATTCTTGTAGTGTTGTATGTCACTTTGTGCCTAGAATTTTTATTCTTTGTATAATCATGTGATTGCCTTGAGGATAGTTGAGTCATAATAATTGGTCTAGTTCCGAAGCATATCTGTTAAGCATCTGCACACACCACATTTCTGGTTGTATGTTCGTTTGCATGAGTTTATTGATCTTTAGTCGCCTAACTGCATTTGTTGAGTTGTTGCAATTTGGTTGGTTTATTCGTAGTAAGGGGGATCGCTGCATTTTCATATAGATTGCATTCATGCATGTTTTTATTTGTTTTTGAGTCTGTGACGCTTGAGGACAAGCATCGATTTAAGTTTGGGGTGTGATAAGTGGCATTTTATACCACTTAGAACATCTTAAAATGGCTTAAATTGGTGCCTTAAAATCAAGTATTTTGTGTATTTGATGCGTTTTTCCAGTGTTTATGCATTTCAGGGTATTAGTTACATTTCGGAGGAGTAATCATCAAGAATAAGCCTTGGCATGTGTTCACCATTGCGAGAGGAAAAAAATGGGCAGATTACGGCGAAGAAACGGAGCAAACTCAGGAATTTTCCAGAAGGGTCCTGAGCGCCCGCTCAGCAATGCTGAGTGGCCGCACAGAAAGCTGAGCGCCTGCTGAGCTGAGCGGCCGCGCAGGGTCGGGAAAAAAGACAAATTATTTTAGGACTTCTACTTCTGTTTGGCTTCCACTTCTATGTAATCTGAGTTTTATGGGACTATTATATAAGTAGTTTTAGAGATGTTTTCAAGAGAGAGGATCGTGGTATTACGCAAGCAGCGAAGGAGATAAGGAAGAAGACCGTTTTAGCACACAACAACGAAGAGGAAGCATATTTTCTTGTGATTCTTGTTTTATTGTAACATTGGATGCTAGTTTTCTTACTTTGAACCTATTTACTCTTGTGACGTACTCTGATTTAATATAATTAGTTTAGTTATTATTTTCTTGTGTTTGTTTATCATGATTTTATATGAACCCATGATGACGATAAGTGCTATTATGGGCTAATCATGATCATGGGGTTGCAATGGATTTACTATGGAATTCTTTAGTTAATTGTTTAATACTTTAGTGTGTGATGATTGTATGATATCTAGTATTGGTTGTGCGTATTCGTCTTATGTGCGTCGCGAACATATAAGATAGGGTGTTAATCTCTTGTGAAGCGACGGTGGATCTTGGGATTTAGAACTTGCCATGCTAGCATAGGTTCATGTATGATGTGCATGATTAGTGGATAACTCTAACAGTTTTATTTGCCCTGTGTAATCAAAAGGAATAACTTGCGCTTAAATTATTGTGTTGTCAATTTCTGTAGACATATAGGAACTCAACATAATTGATGACTATTCAACTTCTATCTTAATTGTGGATGTTTGGTAGAATGATATTAGTACAATGAAAGTTGGCTTTTATCAGTTTCGTGTTATTCGATTAATATCATCACTTTCACATGCTAAAGGTAATAACAATAGCTATTGAAGGAAGTAGTAATGAAGTTGTGATCTCATGAGTGTTTTAATATTGTTAATTTGAAGTGTTAATTAAGTGATTAATTAAGTAGTTAATTGTAGTTAATGTTTAGTCAATAATTCTAAGTGTTAGTGTCTTAACATTGAGAAGTAATCATACATTGGTGCGTGAGTTTAATTAAACGATAATTTAGTCTGAGTATATGTGGGAACGAACTAGAGTGTATTCTATATTACTTGCGAACACGTAAACTTGTGTGAATATTAGTGCGTGTTTTCGCCCTAACAATGTCTGATGGTATGTGTTATTGTTTGAGGTTGTGATGATTGTGTTGGTTTGAAGTATGTCCTGATGGTAGGTTTTGGTTGTGGTTGAGAAGTGGTTGGTTGTGTTGTGGTTGGAGGTTCTGATGGAGGTTGGGATGGTTGGACATTCAGGATATAGAGCAGTGTATGTGGCTGGGTCAGAGTTTACTAAAAAATGTTTGACTGATATGGGAATTTGGAGGGGTCTCAAAATAGTTTTATTATTACCAGCAGATAATAAGTCAGTAAAAGCTCTCTTAGCTAACTTAAATGGTTCAATTAACTCACTGGCTAATTGAGGTGCATCAAAACAACAAGAACTATAAATAAGATGACATAATCTAGTAAAATAAACTGTATTTCTATCTTCTGTCATCCTATCCCCAATAAAGCCTAAAATAGCACTTGTATAATCAAAATGAATTTGATTTATGAGAGCATACCCGATTTGTTGACTGAGAATTGGGATTGCATCAAAATTTGAACACTTATTTGCAAAAGTCCTGGTGATGCAGTCGAAGAAGAAACTCCATTCCCTCCTTATGTTGGGTCTCTTCAACTGTCCCAGCTTCGCCAAAGTTTTCTCATAGCCCAGATTGGCCATTAGCTGTTGAAGAGCTGGCCCTCAACTGTTGAGTATGTGCAGTTTTCGGGTAGATGGAGTGCTTGTCTAACCGTGGCCAAAGTCACCACATGGGCATCCTCCCCTGTAGTAAAGACAATACTTGGGGATCCATTGGCACCACCATCATCATACATACCTGACCTCCAGAACTCCAGCACTTGAGTTCCTGAGAATGTGTCTGGTTGGGTCAGTGCATAACCTATCTCAGAGTTAGCGAGAAAGTCCTGAACGAAATGAAGATCTAATGGGGCTTCACTCTTGCTAAGAATAGCCAAGTAATTGTTGGGGACAAACTTAGCTCCATTGAAAACTATGTCTTTTGGTGCCATTTCTGTAAGAAATAAGTGAGAAAATATATTGTGCACAAGGTGTTTGATAAAAGTCCTGTATGAAAAAGTTTCAGAGAATATTAGAGAGAGAGAGAGAGAGAAAATAAGAGAGATTAAGAATGGAAAAGTAGGTAAAAGATTAGAAAATCTTTTAACTCCCATATATATAGTCTCTCCACTAAGCAGTCCTTTTTAGAAGTAAAACAGACACTTGTACACCTGTCAGCCAGTAAATAGTTAAAGCAGAGTTAGTGGACACAAGAAATAAGCAATAATTAACGTGCACATGCAGTTTTTCAAGACAAACACGTTTCCCACTTAACTAAATGATTATGGTTGTTTTTATCTCACCTAATTATATTCTGATTAAATATGACCGTTTCAGTATTTACCACAAATAAGTGAAGTAAAGAAATAATGTCATGTAAGCATCAGAATTTCCATCAGGATTTAATATCAAAACTTGACTTTTATCAGATTTTAACAGTCATCAGAACATGGCTTCTGTACTTAAAAAGTGAATGTTTGTTACTGTGATTCTTCATACAAATACTGACTTGTTTTTTTAGAGTTTAATCATCAGAACTTCCATCAGAACTTGTCCTCAGAATTTATGCAAATGCCACTTAACTGTTTGTCAAAAACAACTTAATCACCACAGTAATTTTCATCATTCATATGGAGTGAGAGTGTGTGCATTAGCAGAATATCAGATAAAGATTAAAGTTTGTTAACTTCAGTATATCTTAGAAATAAGGCATAACTTAGAAAAGTGCTTAAAATCTGTCATTAATAATGAAGTCTACTATAGAATGAATTTATGGAAAAGTCCACCTCAAATATTTGTGCTCATTTTATGCATCTTTTGAAATTCCTTTTTACAGTGGCTTCTCAGTGTAAGTGAGCCACAACTGATTATCAGAATTTATGCTATTATCAGAGTATTTCTCCAGTAATCAGAAAATGTGAAAAGTCACCAAGAAAAATTTATTTGCTTTTCAAATGCATATAACTTAATACCAGCAATGCACTTGGGTCTTCCCTTCCACATTTTTACTCTAGATCTCAAAGGAGTACCTGACTTCAATTTTCTTTTCTTTAGATAAGTGAGGCTTATCAAGCATGTGTGTTAGTCCCTTAACAATATAGCAAGAATTACAGAAGGGGGGTTGAATGGAATTCTTGAACCTTTTTCTTGAAATAAAAATGTTCAACTCGATTATGAATATCTTTGTTTTGATTAGCACAATGCGGAATGTAAACTTGAATGAATCAAAACATAAGTAATTAAAAACAAGAGTCTTTAAAAACTTTCTGGTGGATTTAAACAATTCCACCAGAGATATATTTAATATATCGAGAGGACTCTGTGTGCAGAAATGCTCACAGCTGCTTACACAAAATAGAACTACTAAGAACACAGGAAATGCTAAAGATAGTGCTTACAAAGATTTCTCTGTTGTTGTTTCTTAGCTATCTTGGTTGTTTTTCTATTTGCTACTCTCTTGGTTTATATATTACCAAGATTACAAAGTCAAAAGAACTGTACAAATATAAAATCTAACAGTCTTGATCTTTGCTGCTTTTCGTCCTCTATTACCCAGTCAATGGGCTTCCACAGTGTATTTGTACCCAACTCGACGGCTGTGTGTTAGCTTTCACTGTTCAACTGATGTTTGAATCTTGATATGATCATCCGTCGACTTTCAGATCATCTGTCGATGACTTAATTGATCATCCATCGACTGCTATGTTAAACATCCGTTGATAGTCATTTGATTATCCGTCGAAGCTTTGTTAAGCATCCGTCGATAGTCATTTGATCATCCGTCGAAGCTTTGTTAATCATCCGTTGGTAGCTATTTTGGCACTTGACTTCATTTACTTATACAGAATTACAAGACATTGCTTATGTACAGTTAATCAACCTATTCTGCATATCTAGTTAAAGTCAACATGACTTATATGCTACTACAGATTCTATACAAAGGTGCATACAACACTGTGCTACAAACTTATTATTACATAAGCTACTCACTCGATGGATAATAAGCTAATCATCCATCGGGACTAAAATGAGTTATCCGTCGGGACTATAATTCTTATCCGTCGAGTGCTACATTATTTCACTAAGTAAAATCTACTTAGATGTTTTGTTTAGGTAATCATCAAGTACACAACATATTCACAACAATCTCCCCCAATTTATGTCTACTGGAATTGTAGCCATAAATTAAGAGATACCTGATGATAACAAAACATCCTAAACATATATCTTTAAAGATAAGTAGATAAAACTGAAAGTGCTTCATTTTAAACAAAAAAATGTACAAGGTTTGGTTCACAGTCAGTTCAAGATGCTCCTCTAGTCTGACCAGATTTTTCTAGTTTCTTGAAGGTCTGGATCTTCTTCCAAGCTTTCTGTTGTTTTCTTCAATTTGATTCTGGAGCTGTCTGAGGAATTCTAATTCATCAGATTCTGAGAGATCTAACATTTCTTGTATTTCCAAGAGAGTCTCATTTCTAGAGATACTCAATTGGTCTTCTAATCTGAAGAATCTTCTCACACCCTTGTCATCCATGAATTCCATCAGCCAGTAGGGCCTTAGATGCACTCTTCTCCCTGTGTATGGGATGATAAGAGTTTTGAGTAGTGCATCTTTGGCTCTAACACTCCTTAGCTCTTCAATCTTCTTCAATACTAATATTCTTGCAGTTATATTGAACCCAAAGTTTTTCTTGAAGGATGAATAGACTTTGATCAACACAGCTTGGCTTTCTTGAAGTATCCTGTGAAGAGGCCACTGAATCTCCCTTCCCCCTTTGTACTTGAACACCAACCTTTCAGGTAGGTTTCTGTATGCATCAATTGCCCTTACCTCATCCAGCTCCTCCAGATAGAGGTTTAGATCTGAGAATTCTTTGATGTCACACAAGTACAAGTAGTCTCCCCTGTTGACCTTGGGTTGAGCTTTGACTACTGACTTGGATTTGAGAGGTGACAGCTTCACTTTCTTGACTGCCCTTGATTTTGTCCTTCTTGGCTTAGTAAGAATTGGCAAGTTGAAGTCAGGAATTGGTAATTTATCCCACTCTATTGGCTCATCCTTTGGCACAATAGGCTCTCTATGTATGTTCCTGTAGGGGTCCACCACCCTTATGTCTTCAAATACCACAGAGGGCTTTGATGCTTGAGTTTCAGCTTGAGTGGATTCCTTTGGAAATTGATCTTCCAATTCCTTGTCAACAACATCCAACTTTCTTTTTGTTCTTTTAGCCAGTTCTTTCTTTCTTGGGGATTTCTTCTGTTCTTCAATCTTCTTCTCTGATTCAGTAGCTTGAGATGGTTGAGAGGGAATTTGTTGAGAAGAATTCACAACCTGTAGCTTGGCCAAGATAGCAAATTGTTCTTTCTTTTGTTTAGACTTCTTTGCATCTAGAGCAGCTTGCCTCTTTTCCTGCTTCAATTTGGCCTTTTCTTCTTCCTTTGCATGAGCAAATTGTGGATGTCCAGCTACCACACAAATTTCCTTCCCATTTCTGAATATTTATGCAATTCTCTTTCTTGAGGTTGAATCAGCTGGATCTTTCTAGAGGAGAATAGATCTTGACAGAAGCTTCTTTTCATCAGGCTTTGGTGTCTCATACACAGAATCCATAGGGTTCTTCAAAGATGACTTTGGATAGTTTGCCCTTGGTTTAAGAATTATCTCAGCCTCTGTAGTCTTGATGCAGGAAGATTGTCCTTTCTCCAGATAGTTCATGCTCATCTCATTCACATTGATTACCTTGACATGAGAGTGATGGATGGCTGACTGATCTGGTTCCTTGACTAATTGAAACTTTTTCTGTATTTCCTCATCAATCTTTTTCCAGTTGATCAGAGTCAACTCTTCTTTATCAGCATTTTTCAAATTTGCTGCTGCTGCATTTATAAGATCTATACCATCTGCAACTGGTGGCTTGGAGATAGTAATTGAAGGTACAATTACTTTGCTGATTTGAACTAGAATGTTCTCCCCCTCAGTTGGTCCTTTCTCCCCCTTACTTGATTCTCTCTCCCCCTTTTTGTTATCATCAAGTGAAGGAGTTAGGCCTTGTGCTTTAGCCAGTTGCATAAGAAGATTTGTCTGAGTCTGTTGATTTTGAAGAAGTAGAGCCACTGAATTCTTAATAACCTGAACTCTGTTCTCCAGCTTGGCTATATTCTTGTCAGAATCTGATTCTCTCCTCAACCTTAGTAGTAGATCAGGCATGGTACCATATGGCATTATTGAATCCAGTTTCTCAGAGTTATATATCTTTAAGTCAGCTATCTCCTTTTTCAATTCATCCAAACTGAGGTTCTGTCTTGAGTGTTGGAACTTCATTAAATGCAAAGAGTCTAGATGAGCTTTAAGAACAGCCTTGGTACCAGCATCTGAAGCTTCCTGAAGGGCCTGCTGAATAACTATCACTTATTTTACCAAAGACACCTCAAATTGCCCTGGTGAAAATTCCTTTGCCCATGCCCATTTTGGTAAGCTTAAAGCAGAACTTGGGCCTTCAGCTCCCCCTAAGTTCATGCTTCCATTCAAACAACCAGAGTCATCATCATCAGAATTTACTCCAAATTCTTCAGATGGCTCTCCAGCTTGAGAAGGCATTCTGTTCACAGCAGCTTTATCTCTTTGAAGAGATTCTGTGGTGTGCACTAAATTCAAAGTCTGCTCTGCCTCCACATTGCCCTGAGCAGCCAACAGTTGATAGGCTGAAACAGGGTGAGTAAAAGTGTCAGCATCCAAGGAAATGTTATCAATTACAGCTTTGTAATGTTGCTAAAATTGTCTTTCCTTTTCAGCATCATCCACAATCATTGACTCACTAGCAATGGCTGGTTCCATCCTTATTTCTCCAGTACCTGCCTTTCTCTCATATTCTCTCTTTTGTTGCATCAGGGTCTCACCCTGGCTCCCCACCCTCACACCCTCACCTTCACCTACTAAGGTGGGACTGCTCTCACTCACTTTTGCCAATCCTGAATGAATGGATTGCTGAGATTCACTCTTTTCCTCTCCTTTTGCCTGGGAGCAACCCAGCCTCTCACTCAATGCACTCTCCTCTCTCAGTCCTAAGAGTGATTGTATTACCACCAAATCTTCTGCACTTGAAATTATTGAAGTTTGAAGTTGTGCAGAGACACTCGACGGATAAGTGATATCCGTCGGGTGAGTGGTAAAGCTATCCGCCGGATAACTGCTGTTAAGCTTATCCGTCGGGATACAATAACTACTCGACGGATGAGCAATATCCATCGAGAGAGTAGAAATGAATGAGGTGGGAAGAGAAACTATTGTTGACTCTATGTTGATTGAAGGTATTTGAGGCACAGATGTCACAATAGAATCAGAAAGAATTGGCAAATGAGCCAACAAATCATCTAAAAGATGATGCTCACTTGCACTAGATTTTGGCTTCCCCAACAGAGTTAAAGAAGGGGAATCAGGAATTGAAGTGTTTATCATGTCGACTTCCAGTGAGTTAGTTGGTGAGTATTGTGTTTCTGTGGCTTCTATTATGAGAGATTTTGGCTGTGACTCCACATTTATTGGAGCCACATCAATCTGAATTTGAGAAGGTGCAGGGACTGTGTCTTTAGCACCAGTTTGCACTAAGTGCGTGCCCTGTGCATCCCCAGTTGTTTTGGATTTCTTCTTTCTAGTGTAAGTTTGGTGTGAGCTTGTGTCCCTAACCCTCTTGGCCTGTGCTCTTGGATGAGAGCTTTGTTCAATAGCCACATCCTTTTGGGAGGATGCAGCTAGAAGTGAGCTTTTGTCCTTTTTAAGCACTACAGTTTGTTGGGAAACTGCAGTGTGGCTAGGCTGGGATTCACTCACCTCTCCAACCTTATCCTTGGGGTTTCTTTGATGTTCACCCCTTCCCTCACCTATCTTACCCTCCTTCACACTCCCCTCTTTGGCTTTGGTAGATTTTTCAACTGGTACCTTTTGAGAGATACCAGAGGGGGTTTTCTTTGATTTGGATTTAGGAATTGTTGTTGTGTTGGCAGCTTTGGTAGGCAACTGTTTGGTCATTGTCACAGTTGCCATAGCTATGCCTGAAGTCAAAGAAATAGAAAAGATTGGAATAGTTGAGGGTCTGGATGAACTTACCTCACTTACCTGAGGTGTCAGCATTACAGGAAAATAGAACATTGGCACATCCTTGTGATGGTTGGCTCTGTTCAAGTCTGCAATGATTCTTCTCTCTTGAACCCAACAAGCTAATTTGTTGTTTGGGTTCTCAAGTTCAATCTCTTGACAAAGATGGTTAGCCAAAAGCATAAAAAATCTAGCATAGTAAATATTCTTTCCTCTTTTGGCTAAGTCACCTAGTTTAAAATCTAACTCATACACAACAAGGTCACTGAAATTGTAATATTTGTCTGTAACTAGCATGTATAGCATGTTAAGCATGGAAATGTTCACAGAATCAAAATTACTCATTTTTCCATAAAAGACTTTAGTTACTACATCACACAAGTAACTTCATTCCTTCCTAAGACCTAGTCTTCTAATTTCACTTAGTTTTGCAGTAGGAAGTGCATAATGAATGGAATTGAGCATATTGACAATATCAGTTTCAGTGTGTGGTGCAGTTACATTATCATCAGGAATCTTGAAACATGCTTTTATGACATCACTATTGATACAGAAATCATTACCTTTGATGGTTAGAGTGATGGTTTTGTCAGTAGAGTTATAGATTGCTGTTGTCCACATCTCCTCAACAACTTCACAATAAATTGTGGGTGATTCCAGCATGGCAAAACTTAACTTACAGTTGTTCACGAAGTCCATCATCTTATGATAGTCTTCATATTGCTGAATCCCCTTATTGACCAAGGCAGTGAAGTTGTTCTTCTCATAGATGAACTCAGTCTGTGACATGATCTTAACTACGGGTGCCATTGTTAGAGAAGAAAAGCTTGAAGAGAAAGAGATTTTTTGCTTGAGAGAGAATGAAATAACACAGTTGAATTTGAGAATGATAAAAGAAAATGATTAGAAAGAAATAAGCTTTTATACTTTACTCAAAATCAACTGATAAAAAAAATAATAAAGAGAAGTAAATTACCCAATAGAAATTGTCTAAAATAGCCGTTTTAAAATAAACTGTAAAAATTCCACCCATTATCCGTCGTGTAATGCTTACAAACTGTAAGTATACTCGATGGATAATGTTCAGGGAATTAACGGTTAAGATTTAGACACTTCGACGGATGAGGATAAGTTGATATCCGTCGAGCTTTAAAGTACTCCAGAAAAGTAATTGATTTTTATTTACAATTTGTATATCGACGGATGACTCAACTCGATGGATAATGGTCATCCGTCGAGATGCAAATTTTGACTTAGCCAAAATTTTCATCCAAGACTAAAAATCAGTTAAATTTCTGGCTACTTTTCAACTTGCAAAATAATTCAGATAAATTCAAGAGTAATTAAGCATACCTAACTCACTTACCAACCTAGAAAAGGTGGATTCATCCAGTGGTTTGGTAAAAATATCTGCAAGTTGCTTCTCACTTGGAACAAAATGTAACTCTACAGTACCATTCATTACATGTTCCCTTATGAAATGGTACTTGATGTCTATATGCTTTGTCCTTGAATGTTGCACTGGATTTTCAGTGATGGCAATTGCACTTGTGTTGTCACAGAAAATAGGAATCCTTTCAACTTGCAAACCATAGTCTAGCAATTGATTTTTCATCCATAAAATATGTGCACATCAACTGCCAGCAGTAATATATTCAGCTTCAGCTGTAGAAGTGGAAACTGAATTTTGCTTTTTACTGAACCAGGACACAAGCTTGTCTCCTAAAAATTGATAGGTTCCTGTTGTGCTTTTTCTATCAATTCTGCAACCTGCATAATCTGCATCTGAATAACCAGTTAGATCAAAACCAGAATCTCTAGGATACCAAATGCCAAGGTTTGGTGTTCCTTTGAGATATCTGAAGATTCTCTTAATAGCTATTAAATGAGACTATCTAGGATCAGCCTGAAATCTAGCACACAAACATGTAGCAAACATTATATCTGGCCTACTAGCTGTTAAGTATAGAAGTGAGCCAACCATGCCTCTATAACTTGAAATATCCACAGACTTTTCAGTAGTGTTTAGTTCAAGCTTAGTTGCAGTGGCCATGGGAGTTTTTGCAGATGTGCAATCCATTAGATCAAACTTCTTTAAAAGATCAAAAATATATTTAGTTTGACTAATGAATATTCCATCACTAACTTGCTTAACTTGTAAACCAAGAAAGTAATTTAGTTCTCCCATCATACTCATTTCATACTTGCTTTGCATCAGTTTGGCAAACTTTTTACAAAGTTTCTCATCTGTAGAGCCAAAAATAATATCATCTACATAAATTTGAACAAGTATGCTAGAGCCATTCACACTTCTGAAAAATAAAGTTTTATCTACAGTACCTCTTGTGAAGTGATTTTCCAAAAGGAACTTTGATAAAGTGTCATACCAGGCTCTAGGTGCTTGCTTCAGTCCATAAAGTGCTTTCAGTAGATAATAGACATACTCTGGGAAATTTGGATCTTCAAAGCCAGGAGGTTGACTTACATACACTTCTTCCTCCAAATCTCCATTCAGAAAGGCACTTTTGACATCCATTTGATAGACCTTGAAATTGGCATGGGCTGCATAGGCTAAGAAGATTCTGATGGCTTCAAGTCTTGCAACAGGAGCAAATGTTTCATCAAAATATATTCCTTCTTGCTGATAATAGCCTTTAGCAACCAATCTTGCTTTGTTCCTTACTACTATGCCATTTTCATCCATCTTGTTTCTGAATACCCATTTGGTGTCTATTGGATTCTTTCCTGTAGGCTTGGGTACCAGCTTCCATACTTTATTCCTTTCAAATTTGTTTAGCTCCTCCTGCATAGCTAAAATCCAATCAGGATCTAACAAGGCTTCTTCTACCTTCTTTGGTTCTTCCTTGGACAGGAAGCTACTGTATAGACATTCTTCTTGAGTTGCTCTCCTGGTTTGAACTCTGGAAGAAACATCACCAATAATCAGTTCAAAGGGGTGATCTTTTGTCCATTTTCTTGGTTGAGGTAGATTAGCCCTAGATGAAGAGACCTCAATGTTATCTTGATGTGTGATTGAGTTTTGATTGCTAGAAACTCCCCCTGAGTTTGTGGATATTTGATTTGAGATTGGGGTGCTTTCTATGGGTGATCTTCCTTGACTTCCTGCTCCTTTTGATAATCCGACGGATGGTGAATTTTGAGTACCGACGGATGAGGTAGGTTGTCTTCCGACGGATAATACAGATTGCCTTCCGACGGATGAAGCATTATGTAACTCGACGGATGTTGAGTTTTGTGCTTCATTTGTAGTAGATTTGTCTGCATTATCCTTAGACACTATTTCTTGATCACTCTCATCATCACTTTCATCACTGACCATCTCAACATTGTCGAATTTGAGGCTGTCATGGTAATCTCCATCTTTTAGTCCTTCAATCTTTTTATCATCAAACACAACATGTATAGATTCAACAACAATGTTGGTTCTTAGATTGTAGACTCTATATGCTTTACCAACAACATATCCAACAAAAATTCCTTCATCTGCTTTAGCATCAAACTTCCCATCTTGATCAGTTTGATTTCTCATAATATAGCATTTACAGCCAAAAACATGAAGAAAGTTCAGAGTTGGCTTCTTGTTCTTGAACAATTGATAAGGTGTCATGTATCTTGCTTGATTAATCAGAGAGATGTTATGAGTGTAGCATGCAGTGTTTACAGCTTCAGCCCAGAAGTATGTTGGTAGTTTTGATTCTTCAAGCATTGTCCTTGCAGCTTCAATAAGAGATCTATTCTTTCTTTCCACTACTCTATTCTGTTGTGGAGTCCTTGCTGCTGAGAACTCATGCAAGATTCCATTTTCCTCACAAAATGCTCTCATGACATAGTTTTTGAACTCAGTTCCATTATCACTCCTGATTCTTCTAACTTTGAAATCAGGATGATTGTTAACTTGCCTTATGTGATTGATGATGATTTCACTAGCTTCATCTTTGGACTTTAGGAAATAGGTCCAAGAGAACTTTGAGAAATCATCTACAATTACTAGGCAAAATCTTTTCTTTGAGATTGACAATATATTGACTGGTCCAAACAAATCCATGTGAAGCAGTTGTAGAGGCTCTTCAATTGCTGAATCAAGTTTCTTCCTGAATGATGCTTTAATCTGCTTCCCTTTTTGGCAGGCATCACACAGTCCATCCTTTGTAAACTCCACCATAGGAATGCCTCTAACTAGCTCTTTCTTTACCAGCTCATTCATGGTCTTGAAGTTCAAATGGGATAGTTTCTTGTGCCATAGCCAACTTTCATCTTGACTTGCTTTACTGAGAAGACAAGTTACAGATTCTACTTTAGTTGAGTTGAAGTCAGCTAGATACACATTTCCTCTTCTCACACCAGTGAGAACCACTTTGTTGTTTTGATTATTAATCACAACACAGGTTTCTTTGTTGAAGGTTACTGAGTTGCCTTTATCACAAAGCTGGCTGATACTTAACAGATTGTGTTTAAGACCATCCACTAAGGCAACCTCTTCAATGATGACATTGTCCTTTGAAATTAAGCCATATCCCACAGTATAACCTTTGCTGTCATCTCCAAAAGTGATACTTGGGCCAGCTCTCTCTTCAAACTCTGTGAGCAGGGTAGAATCACCAGTCATGTGTCTTGAGCAACCACTATCCAAGTACCAAAGATTCTTTCTGTTTCCCTGCACACATCAAAATCAAATCAAGTTGATTTTGGTACCCAAGTTTCCTTGGGTCCTGCCTTGTTAGCTTTCTTCTTCTGTTTCTTAGGTCTTAACTCATTTGACTTAGGAATTTCAGATTCTTCCTTAGTCATTTGGGTTGGGCCTTTATCATTTGACGGATAACACTTTTTGTTATCCGACGGATAGTCCTCATCATCCGTCGAGTCTACATCTGTCAGCAATCCATCTACCAAAATAGGTTCTAGTTTCTCCTTATTCTTTTTCCAGGCTTCATCACAAAAAGACTCAATTCCTTGAACCTTGGTGATTTGAGCATGAACATCTCTGGATGTTTTCCATGCTTTAATCACCTCCTGTTCACGATCGAGCTGCTTCTTTAAAATTTCTTCCTTTTTCAAGGACTCAGTTAATTCCTCCTTGGCAATTCTACACTCAATTTTTAGTTTCTCAAACTCAACAAACTAAGA
The DNA here is from genome assembly GCF_009905375.1 of Apium graveolens. Taxonomy (NCBI): domain Eukaryota; kingdom Viridiplantae; phylum Streptophyta; class Magnoliopsida; order Apiales; family Apiaceae; genus Apium; species Apium graveolens. The sequence continues at coordinate 196,868,788 of NC_133655.1, read as the reverse complement.
CTCAAGCACATTATTCCTCTCACTTAAAAACAAGTTATTTTCTTTGATTTTAGCATTTTCTTTAGTGAGGGACTTAAGTGTAACACGCAAATGATACAATTATGTAGACATGTCATTTATTGCATTATTACACTCAGCTTTAGATAAATGTGCAAGGTTTGCAGTGATTACCTGATTGCTTGAGGAACTTGTCTCTGTTTCATCAGACTTGGCCATAAGGGCTAGATTGACATAGCTAACATCCTCATCTTCATCCAAACCATCAGCTGCCCAGTCATTCTCTTGTGTAATAAAAGCCCTTTCCTTCTGTTTGAGTAGATCAAAGTATTTTTGCTTATAATCCACAGACTCAAATCTTTTCTTACTGGAATCTGACTTTCTACACTCATTTGCAAAATGCCCTGCCAAGCCACATTTGAAACACTTGAATTTTGATTTATCCACCATGTTTCTATTTGGCTTGACAGCTCCAAAGTTCTTCTTGAACTTGAGCTTAGCAAATCTTCTTGAAAGGAATGCTAGGTGCTCATCAATGTCCTCCATGTCATCTTGACTCAATGAATCTTCACTTTCTGCAGCTAGCCCTTTACCCTTGCTTTCGCAGGCCTTTGAAGTTGATTCCACAGCTTCCATCTTCACTTCCTTCTCCTTTTCCAGTTCAGCCACTAGTGCAATGGATCCTCCTTTCTTCTTTCCTCTCTCCATTCTTTCATCCTGCTCTATCTCAAGCTCATAGGTCTTCAGAATGCCATACAGTCTCTCCAAAGTAAACTCCTTATAATCTTGTGAGTTTCTCAATGAGACTGTCATTGGTTTCCATTCCTTTGGAAGAGATCTGAGAAATTTCAGATTGGAGTCTTTAGTCTGATAGACTCTTCCATGCAATTTAAGAGCATTTAGTAGCTTTTGGAATCTACTAAAAATGTCAGTGAGTGACTCACTTTCTTCATTATGAAAATGCTCATATTGCTGAATCAGGAGCTGGATTTTATTTTCTCTTACTTGCTCAGTACCATCACAGATTATCTGTATTGTGTCCCAAACTTCCTTGGCAGTCTTGCAGTTGATGATGTTATCAAACATGTCTGCATCAACGCCATTGAACAGAATGTTCATGGCCTTTTTATCTTTCCTGACTTGTTCAATATCAGGGTCAGACCATTCATGCCTTGGCTTTGGAACAGATGGTTCATTTCCTGTTGCAGCTCTCATTGGAACATGAGGGCCTCTTTCTATGCAGTCCACATAGGCCTCATCTTGAGAAAGCATATGAAGATGCATCTTTACCTTCCAATGATGGTAATTATCTTTATCAAGAAAAGGAATCTTGACTCCAACATCTTTCTTGTTCATCTTGCTGAATTATTTTGATCTTTAAACTCTTTGTAGATTAAGAGCTTGCTCTGATACCAATTGTTAGTCTCTTAACAATATAGCAAGAATTACAGAAGGGGGGTGGAATGGAATTCTTGAACCTTTTTCTTGAAATAAAAATGTTCAACTCGATTATGGATATCTTTGTTTTGATTAGCACAATGCGGAATGTAAACTTGAATGAATCAAAACATAAGTAATTAAAAACAAGAGTCTTTAAAAACTTTCTGGTGGATTTAAACAATTCCACCAGAGATATATTTAATATATCGAGAGGACTCTGTGTGCAGAAATGCTCACAGCTGCTTACACAAAATAGAACTACTAAGAACACAGGAAATGCTAAAGATAGTGCTTACAAAGATTTCTCTGTTGTTGTTTCTTAGCTATCTTGGTTGTTTTTCTATTTGCTACTCTCTTGGTTTATATATTACCAAGATTACAAAGTCAAAAGAACTGTACAAATATAAAATCTAACAGTCTTGATCTTTGCTGCTTTTTGTCCTCTATTACCCAGTCAATGGGCTTCCACAGTATATTTGTACCCAACTCGACGGCTGTGTGTCAGCTTTCACTATTCAACTGATGTTTGAATCTTGATATGATCATCCGTCGACTTTCAGATCATCCGTCGATGACTTAATTGATCATCCATCGACTGCTATGTTAAACATCCGTTGATAGTCATTTGATCATCCGTCGAAGCTTTGTTAAGCATCCGTCGATAGTCATTTGATCATCCGTCGAAGCTTTGTTAATCATCCGTTGGTAGCTATTTTGGCACTTGACTTCATTTACTTATACAGAATTACAAGACATTGCTTATGTACAGTTAATCAACCTATTCTGCATATCTAGTTAAAGTCAACATGACTTATATGCTACTACAGATTCTATACAAAGGTGCATACAACACTGTGCTACAAACTTATTATTACATAAGCTACTCACTCGATGGATAATAAGTTAATCATCCGTCGGGACTAAAATGAGTTATCCGTCGGGATTATAATTCTTATCTGTCGAGTGCTACATTATTTCACTAAGTAAAATCTACTTAGATGTTTTGTTTAGGTAATCATCAAGTACACAACATATTCACAACAATGTGGTTCGTCCATAGATTTACTGACATCATAATTTGACAGATGAGAAGCAAGATTCTAGTTTGTGACTTAGTAATAAGATACACAAAGTAAATTTGACTAAGCTCAAAATCCGAATTTGCTTGTGTTAATGAATTTCCACATAAACAACTAATTCAAATATGGGATTTCTAGTATGTTAAAGACTACTAGGTCAACATCTAGTACAGTAATCCTCATGGGATTGAATAGTCACAGAACATTCAAATCACTATCAGAGTATATAGATCAACATCAGATAATAATGAACATTTAATGTATTTCAATTTAAGCATAAATTACATGAAGATAAGACAATCTGTAAACACTGATCATAAAGTCTGATGCATGAGAACAAAAACTAAGCAGATTTAGAGAAAGAACGTGAAACCATTCCAAGTTCATTTATCAATCTTGTAAAAGTAGCTTCACATAGTGGTTTTGTGAAGATATCTGCTAGTTGTTGATCTGTTGGAACAAAATGCAATTCCACTATACCTTCCATCACATGTTCCCTTATGAAATGGTACCTAATGCTAATGTGCTTTGTCATTGAGTGTTGAACTGGATTACCTGTCATAGCAATAGCACTTTGATTATCACAGTAAATAGGTATTTTAGAAAATTCTAACCCATAATCCAGTAATTGATTCTTCATCCAAAGAATTTGTGCACAACAGCTTTCTGCAGCAATATATTCTGCTTCTGCAGTTGATGTGGAAATTGATTTCTGTTTCTTAATAAACCAAGAAACCAATCTGCCTCCAAGAAATTGGCAGCTTCCACTAGTGCTTTTCCTGTCTATTTTGCATCCTGCAAAATCTGCATCTGAGTAACCTATTAGCTTAAAATCTGATTCTCTAGGATACCACAATCCTAGATCAGCTGTACCCTTGAGGTACTTGAAAATTCTTTTCACAGCTATTAAGTGAGGTTCTCTTGGATTAGCCTGAAATCTTGCAAAAAGACAGGTAGCATACATGATATCAGGTCTACTTGCAGTTAAATAGAGTAAGGAGCCAATCATACCTCTGTAGTTAGTAATATCTACTGATTTACCAGTATCCTTATCTAACTTGGTTGCAGTGGCCATGGGAGTGGATGTAGTTGAACAATCTTGCCTTCCAAATTTCTTCAGTAAATTTTTGGTGTACTTAGATTGACAGATAAAAGTACCTTCTTCATTTTGCTTGACTTGAAGGCCCAGAAAATAGCTAAGTTCTCTCATCATACTCATTTGATATCTTGACTGCATTAGCTTTGCAAACCTTTCACAGAGTTTGGCATTTGTAGAACCAAATATGATATCATCAACATATATCTGTACTAAAAGTAAGTCCTTTCCATGGTTGAGGTAGAACAATGTTTTATCAATTGTACCTTTGTGTAATCCACTTTCCAGAAGAAATTGAGCTAAAGTCTCATACCATGCTCTAGGAGCTTGCTTAAGGTCATAAAGTGCTTTGTCAAGCCTGTAGACATGATTTAGAAATTTTGAATCTACAAAGCTTGGAGGTTGTTCAACATACACCTCTTCTTCCAATTCTCCATTGAGAAAAGCACTTTTCACATCCATTTGAAAGACTTTAAACTTTTTGTGAGCAGCATAAGCCAAAAAGATTCTTATGGCTTCCAATCGAGCAACTGGTGCAAATGTTTCATATTAATCAATACCCTCCTGTTGAGAGTAGTCTTTAGCAACCAACCTTGCTTTGTTCCTTGTAATTATGCCATCATTGTCAGTTTTATTTCTGAACACCCATTTTGTGCCAACAATGGATCTGTTCTTTTGTCTTGGTACTAGGGTCCAGACTTTATTTTTTTCAAATTCATTTAACTCTTCCTGCATTGCTTGCACCCAATCAGCATCTTGAAGAGCTTCTTCCACTTTCTTTGGTTCATTCCGAGATAGAAAAGAATGATAGAGACATTCATTTGATGTTGCAGTTCTAGTTCTGACACCTGATTCAGGATCTCCAATTATCAAGTCAGGTGTATGTGATTTGGTCCACTTCCTTGCAGATGGAAGTTGACTTCTAGAACTGGATCCTCCCCCATGATCCATGTTATCTCCATCAACATTTTCTGATGCTCCCCCTGTAGTTATGCTCTCTGAGACTTCAGAATTTGACTTGGATCCTTCAGGATTTGAAGTATCAGAGTTTCCAGAATTATCAGAATTTGGCTCATCAACACTTGATGAATCAGAACTTGAAGAGCCAGTGACAGGTTCTGATACTTCTTGAGAGTCTTGAGTTGTGGTAGGATCTTCAGCTTGCTCCCCCTGGACAGTGCATTTTCCTTTGGAGTTGTTACCACAGTTTCAATGACATCAGAACTTAACCCGTTAGAACTTACATGATCAGAGTTTAAGTCATCAAAATTTACAGAATCAGAATTTAAATCTTCATTTTCAAATCTCAGCTGATCATGATCATTGAAATCTTCAAGTCCAGTAATCTTCTTATCATCAAAAGATACATTGATAGATTCCATGACAACCCTTGTTCTTAAATTGTAGACTCTGAAGGCTTTTGTGGAAAGTGGATATCCAACAAAAATTCCTTCATCAGCTTTTAGATCAAATTTTGACAGTTTTTCAGGATGAGTCTTAAGAACAAAACACTTACAACCAAATACATGAAAGTATTTCAGATTTGGCTTCTTTTTCTTCACCATCTCATATGGTGTTTTTCCATGCTTGTTTATGAGTGTAGTATTCTGTGTAAAATAAGTAGTCTACACAACTTCAGCCCAAAAGTAGGTTGGTAGCTTTGCTTCATCAAGCATAGTTCGTGCAGCTTCAATGAGAGTCCTGTTCTTTCTTTCTACAACTCCATTTTGCTGTAGAGTTCCAGGTGCAGAAAATTCCTGTTTGATTCCATGCTCTTTACAGAACTCTTCCATCATTGAATTCTTGAACTCAAAGCCATTATCACTTCTTATAATTTTAACAGAATCTTTGACCAACTTGTCCAGCTGTTTGACATGATCAGTTAGAGTAGATGCAGTTTCATTCTTCTTGTGCAAGAAATACACCCAACTGTACCTTATGAACTCATCCACTATAACCATATCATATTTCTTCTTTGAAATAGACATGACATTGACTGGACCAAATAGATCAACATGCAGTAGGTGATAAGGCTCAAGAATTGAAGATTTAGTTTTGTTCTTGAAAGAAGATTTTCTTTGTTTTGCCTTTTGACATGAATCACAAAGGCCATCAGGAGCAAATATTGATTTTGGCAGTCCTCTCACAAGATCTTTCTTTACAAGCTCATTTATGTTGTTGAAATTTAAATGAGAGAGTCTTTTGTGCCAATTCCAACTTTCATCAATTGATGCTCTACTCAGCAAACAGATTGCAAAACCATCAGAACTTGTTGAAAGTCTGGCTTCATAAATATTACCATGCATGTAACCTTTCAGAACCACTTTGCCTATAAAATTACTTACAACTTCACAGTGTTCTTCAAAGAAATCCACATGATAACCTCTGTCACAGATTTGACTCACACTTAGCAGATTGTGTTTAAGTCCTGAGATAAGAGCTACTGCTTCAATGATGACATTCCCAAGATTTATATTGCCATATCCCAGAGTTTTTCCCATGTTGCCATCTCCATAAGAAACTCCTGGGCCAGCTTTCTCCACAAAGTCTGATAGCAGGGCTTTATTTCCAGTCATATGTCTTGAACATCCACTGTCCAGCACTAGGATGTTTTTCCTGTTGCCCTACAATCACAAAGACCACTAATGGTTAGTTTTAAGGACCCGGACTTTCTTGGATCCTTTGGCCTTTTTAAGTTTGTTAGCATTTGTAGCGGATTTAATTTCAGAGTTTATGCTAACATGCTGTTTATCAGAGTTTATATCAGACTTTGCATCAGACTTTACACTAGAAGGAATTAAAGTAACTTTCTTCAAAGAAGGTTTTATTTGCTAATAATCATAGTACAAACTATGATATTCCTTACAAGTATAAATGGAATGCCATAAACTACCACAATGAAAACAAGGATTTTGTGGCTTAAACCTAACAGACTGACTCTTAACTCCTGTTCTAGGAGGTGAAGAGTTTATATCCTTATTCTTCTTGCAAAAAGAAGCAAGATGGTTAGAGTTTCCACAGTTATAGCATTTCTTTCTAGGAGCATTAGGAACATTCATATAATTATTGCTTTTATTTATACCTTACTTTCCATTCCTATTTTTCCTAGCTTCCTTTACCTTGTTCACATTTCTAATCTCTTTCAGATTATGCTTAAGCTGCTTCTTTGTCATTAAGCCTATGTTTACTTCAGCTGGTTTATCCTGTTTTAATTTGTCAGAAGTTGACTTTTCCTTAACTTTTGCTACAGACTCTTTCATCTTTTCAGAATCAGACTTAACAGTTTTTGCTACAAACTTAACATGATTTACCTTTGGCTTAGCAGTCTGTTTAACAACAATTGGCTCAATTTATTCAGTTCCTTTTTCACTTTTATCATCTCCATAACCTAAGCCCTCTTTCCAGTTTCCACTACTTAATAAATTCTGAGTTGTTCTACCAGAGTTTGTCCAAGTTCTGATAATCTCTCTTTACTTTTCTAAGTCAGCTTTTAGAGATTCATTCAATTTTAACACTTCATCTCTAACATATAAAGCATCATCTTTTTCTTTCTTAGTTTGATGAAGAAAAACTAACTCCTTTTCTAAATAATCATTTCTCTTTTTATAAGCAAGATTTTCAGATGTTAATCTTTCACATGTTAAAGTCTGATATCTATAACTAATAAATATGGTTTTAAGATATAATCTCAACTCAGTAATATCATCAGTATGAAAAGCATAAGTTGTTTGAGGTACCTTCAATTCAGCAGTTTCAGGGCTGCTATCAGCATTTGCCATCAAGGCATAGTTCACCTCATCTTCAGAATCTTAAGTGTCTGTCCAGCTTTTTTTCTTTGTGAAAAGTGTCTTGCCTTTGTCACTTTTTCCTTTCTTGCAGTCAGGAGATATGTAGCCTCTTTCACCACAGTTGTAGCATTTGACATTTGAGTTGTCTCCTATGTCAGACTTTGCACCTTTGCCTTCAGACTTTCTGAACCCTTTCTTATCAGAACTTACACCTTTCCTGGAAAACTTCTTTCCCTTTCTGAATTTCCTGTAGGCTATCTTTGTGATACCCTTCACCATAAGAGCACACAATTTCATCATCTCTTCATCAACATCTATTTTAGGTAAACTTTCAGTTTTTGAATCATCATCATCAGAATATGATGACTCTGAATCAGACTTTATGATGAGAGCCTTTCCTTTGCCCCTTTTTGAGGCAATAACTTTAGGAGATTCCTCCTCAGCCTTAAGAGCAACTGTCCTTGACTTTCTTCCATGCCTCTTGCTCCTTTGATCCATCTCAAGTTCATAAGTCTTGAGCATACCATAAATTTCATCAAGAGTAGTTTCAGTAAGGTCATAGTTGTCTCTTATGGTAGTATACTTCAAATCCCAATTTTCGGGAAGAGCTAAAAGGAATTTTAGATTAGAATCTTCAAGATCATATTTCTTGTCCACCAGTGACAGATCATTCAAGAGTTCGACAAACCTGTCATATAAGTCAGTTAATGACTCATCAGCTTTTGAGTCAAAGTGCTCATACTCTTGAGTGAGTATAGTCCTCCTGTTCTTTTTGATTGCATCAGTTCCCTGACATTTTGTCTCCAAAGCATCCCATATCTCCTTTACAGTCTTGCAATGTATTACCCTGTTTGACATGACATTATCAATGGCACTATGCAGCAAATGCCTTACCTTTGCATCATTGGCAATAGATGAGATGTCTTCAGCTGTGTACTCACATTTTTCCTTTGGTATGGTCTTTGCTGGTTGATCAGCAACTACAACAGAGAGCTTGGTAGGCTTATGTGGTCCTTCATTAATTCTATCAAGGTATTCTGGATCTGTAGCTTCCAGAAACATAGTCATCTTCACTTTCCATATGGGATACTCAGAAGGTCTCAGTATGGGAACCCTAATAGTCTCATATCGACTGTGGGTTTGAGTCTTTTGAGTTTTTTCAGTTTTGGTGGGTTTGGTTGGAGTTTGTGCTTCTTCAGACATGATTGTTTTGATCTTTACTGTATGTGTGTTAACAGATATGCTCGAATTGTTAGGTCATACAACAGTGTAGAAGGGGGTTGAATACAGTGTTTTCACAATCAAATCGATTTAACACAAGTATGTAACAAAGATCAAGTATATTGAATAAACTCTGTTACAATAAGAACTGTGTTCTCTCTCAGTGATGAACAAATATCACTAAGAGCTGCTAGGTTATAATGTATAATCTTCTCGATAATGATAACACATATAGTGTAAACCCTAAATCTGTGTTTATATAGTACACAATTATAAGATATATTCTAATTTATATGGAATACAATTCTGTCTCCTAAAATATATCAATCAGATATCTTCTACAAGTCTTGCAGTCCTCTAATTCTTTCGATGCATATCTTCTTTTGTTTTAGTCTTGATCTTCTTTTGTAAATCAGCTTCCTTCCTTATCTGTAAGTCTTCCCGCACTTAAGTTCTGATATGACCTTAAGTTCTGATATTAAGTTCTGACTTCCAGTAAGTCCTGATTTGTCCTGTTGTTAAGTTCTGAAAACTAAACACAAATCATATTAGACGTGACATCTCAAATATATCTAACAATATCCTTTGCATGAAGAAGATCTCTGTCTTTCAAGTTGTTTTGGAGAATGTTGTTATCTCCCTGAAGCCTCTACAGGCGCGCCCTCTCTTCCAAGATCTTGTCCACCGCCTGTGTAGAATGAAACATAAGCTGGCAAAAAGCCTTGACTGCCACTATTGGATCTCCTCATTAGTAACATAGAGAGACCCTGTAGGGCCAAGATGGTTAAGTGTTATAGAAGAGCTATTGGGTGCGCCCTCTGTCCGGCGCCTCTTAGAAGCGCCCTATTTCTCAGTTAAGTCTACCACTATCCTTTTAGGGACAGGGGTAGGTTGGAGGTCAGGGGTATGAGTTGGAATAGATGGTTGAAATCTTGAAGGATCTTTCTTTGGCCTTGTCGTCAAGACGCGCCCCAAAAGACTTGAAAATTCTAGGAGGAGCCATTTCTGCATAAAACATGTTGAAGGAATTAATAAAAACAGCAAAAGGCACGCCTAGAATATATGGCGCGTCCAAACAGAGTAAAGCAAATATTGAAGAAGTAATAAATGTGTTTATGATATGCACAAGTAGCAGATAAATGAATAAAGTGCATCAAGTAATATTTGGATAAGTAAAAAGCTAAGAAAACAGCAAATAAAATACAAAAAGGGTGCGTCCAAAAGGGAATTAGGCGCCCCCAACAGGTATCATTGTTATTCTAACCTAAAGGAGGGTCATTCTGAGTAGTACTGTCCTCATCTTCTTCTTCATCCTCCTCTTCATCACTGTCAACTTCTACAACGCGAGTGATGGGGATGCCTTTCCTAAATTATGTGTACTTACGCTTGGCCCAATAAAATCAGACAATATGCAGACTCACATTAAGTTGGACTCGGTAGCAAGCATTTTTAGGTTCCATCTCTCTGAAGCAAACCTAAGTATAGGCTCTACCAGAGCTTTGGGTGCGCCCTCAAGCTCTCGCACAGATGGCTTGTCTGGTGCGAAAGGAAGAAACATTGTAAGAAGAAAGACGAATTAAGAGTAAAAGAGAGAGAGAGAGAGAGAGAGAGAGAGAAGAGACATAAATTAAGGCACACCCTTACTTGGTTCTCTGTTGAACTGTATTCTGATTCTGGGGACATCATACAGGTAGAAAAATTTCTCCTTCCACCCTTTCTCATGACTGACCTTCCTAGATGAAAAGCCTTTCTTATTGTGTTGCTTATCTACTACTAAATAATAGTAGCCATGATCAGATTTTCTGAGGTTAAAGAAATGGCTGACTTCTTCCATGGTGGGTGAAGGAAACCCTAGATCCATGTACATAATGTACAGTTCCAAAATAAGCTTATAGCTATTGGGGGATAATTGATGAAGCGCTAGGTCATATAACCGATCATTTCCCTCAGATAAGGATGAAGAGGCACACCCACTCCTAAAGAGGCCAACTTTGGGCTTGTGACCATTCTAGAAATTCTGAAATTTCTTCCATAGTTGAAAATATGAGGATGCATCATACTCAGAGAGCGCACCCATATACCCTCCATGTCGTAAAATTCCATCAGCCATTCGAGTTGTTCGTCTGAGCAGTTAGATGAAAGTCCCACACAGAATAATTTCCCCTGCTCTTTTCTAAATCATTTTTTCACGACCTCAGTACATACTTCATACTTGCTCCAGTCGAAATCTACCTCACTGTCAGAGATCTCTTAATGCTCAAAAGGGATAGAAGAAGGTGTGGGAGAATTGGAGAGTGTCTTCATCAAAAAAGTTCGTCTCTCACGAAGAGGTGAGGAATTCGCTTCAGGAGCGCCCTCCGATTTGGGGAAAGCAGGCGCGCCCTGAGATTGTGGTGGAGATAGGCTTGGTGAACTTGACTTATAAGACACTTTGGACGGACCTGCATCTACATTAACCCCTATCTCAACGCTTCTATACCTATCTGCGTTTAATCCCTCCAACCAGTCATCATCGTCAAATTCTGTGTTAGTAGGAGCTGGGGATCTATCTTTTTGGACTAGCTTTTGCTTGCCTTTCCTTTGAGCTAAAGGAACGTTGTCCGTAGAAGAGCTGTTTGAAGAATCTGCCATCAGTTTTCCTTCTTTAGAGTCTTGAACAAGGCACTCCGCCCGATGCAAGAACTCAGGAGTATGGTGGGCGTTTGGGGGCTGAGGTTCAAAGTAGGTATTTGGAGGAGAATATATCCCAAGATTTGAGAGAAATTCCTTGAAGGGATGAAAGGGAGAAGACGCGCCCTCCTCTTCCAGCTGTCAAAACAAAAGGGAAAAGTTGTTGAGGGCACATCCAAAGAGAAATATGAGGAAGAGTGATTAACAAAAGTAAAAAAGAAGAAGAAGAAGGCACGCCCTCCAAAGTATAGGCACGTCCTAGTTAGCGTGGTAAGGATCAAAAATGATGGGAAGTGATCAGAGAGCAATCCTAAGTGAAATGCTATGGTTACTTGAAATATATAGAAGATAACGAAAACAAAATATAACGCGTCCTAACGAAAGGAGGCGCGTCCTATGGTTATCTATGATTTTGTGAGCAGAAAACTTCAAACCCTAGTTCAGTCCCTTTAGGGCGCGCCCTATGTGTAATCAAGCGCAAGTTACTTCATGATAATGGTTGCAATTCCACAAACATGGATTTGAATTTAAAATCCTAAGATTACGGATCTTCATTATAAAATCTGAATACATACAGATATATGCCCACAGATACATACACTGATACATACGTATCAAGAACATATATGTTCAAGAAGATGAAAAGTTTTTTATCACATGCATTACTAATTAGTCAACCAAATCTTAAAAAAAGGAATCATGTACCATTCTGTTTGCTTGAGAGATCAAATGGAGAAAGGTCAGGAACTGAGTGGCTATTGCTTGAAGTCGCCGGCAGTTTTTGTTCTTCAAGAGAGAGAGAGATGAGAAGGTAAAAGTAAAAAGTAAAAATGAAAGATTGCTTTGTATTTATAGCTGAAATAAACATGAACAGCTGTCAATCCTATCAAATCAAATCAATCATGTCGATCACGATTCCCGAGAAAGAAGGGGAACCGTTTTAGAACGCCTAAATTTCCAAAAGACGTGCCATGTCCCTTTGAAGGCGCGCCCTTGATGATATTCAGAGTTATAAAATTTTTGAAAAAACATGTGCCATGGGGAAAAAACTCTAAATTTCCGAAGGAGGCGCCCTGTTAAAGGCACTCCTTATAAGATAATATGGGAAATATATAAATTTATACAAATTTTCAATGAAGACAAAAAATTCCAATCCCATTTTCAATAGCATATGGAATTTGGGGTAGTTGTTATGCCTGAAATTTGGTATAAATATTATTCGGGTCAAAGCCGGATCAATTGCGAGTCAATTGGACCTAATTGGGGAATTTGTGTGTAACATTAAGGAGAAGATAAGATAAGTTCTCTTTGGCTAAAAAGATAGAAGGCGCGCCTTGTCTATTCCAGGAGGACGCACCCAAATTTATGACAGAGGCTCCTTATTGTTGATTTGAAAGATAACACGCGCCCTCTTATGTATGGAAGGGCGTGCCCTCCTGATGAAAGGAAGGCTTGGGATGACCATATACGGGTTGGCCATTTACCAATGGAAGGTCTTAGGGCGCGTCCTAGAAAGAAGGATGGCTTAGACAAGGCTTCAACATGGTTACTTGAACGGGTTCATTGGATGATTCAAGGAAGAAGGAGATTATTATTACTAACCTATTTGTTGCAGGTACTCTATTGAAGAGCTCCTTCCTATAATGCAACCACAGGAAGGCGGTGTCCGTGGTCAGAGTCCTCCAGGGGTATGCCTTGCCTGGACAGAAGACCTCCTCCTGTAGTCAATGAGTGTCCTCATTGGGGACGTGGGGTGAATTCTGGTGTGTGCTTTGGGAGCTCTGTCTCTGTAGTCAACGGGTGTCCTCGTTGGGAGACTTCGGAGTATCCTGCACTTTGCACCCAAAAGTTTGGGATCACTTGTCCTGTAATCTGGTAGGGGTTCCTTATCTGTGGGACAAGGATGCGTTCAACATTTGGGGTGAACCACGGCTATACCTGCGTCCACGGATTACAGAAACAGCTGGTAGCGGAGGGTTATCCTTGGCTAGGAAGATGTCTTATCCGTGAAGTCTCGAAGCAAGGACGAGCCTTGGGCCTTTGTGGTTGGGTCTCATCGGCGGACATTCCTAAAACTAGTAGAAGACAGTTTCCAGTAGGTTTCCTACTGGGCCTCGGGACAAGAAATCTAAACCCGTTAGATTTCTTGTTCCCCAAGAACTACGTTGGCTTGTTCTTTATAAATAGGGATATGTAGGCAAATTGTAAGGGGTCAGAAGCGAGAGTACAAAGGAGCCACCACTAATTTTAAGCAATCTCAGCCACTAATAATCACCACCACCGAAAACTGTTCACGTTTCCCGACAAACACTATTCATATTTTTCGAGAAAAAACCACCATCATAGATCTCGTTTCCGGTTACGAACCTCGAACTTTATTGCTACCAAATTCCTCCCCCAACAGATTCATAGTTTATTTATCTACAATTGTATTTATATTTTGTTTTGACAATTCAGCGTCAAACAACTTTTCCCCGCCTAAACTCGCGAATTACGATTGTTTCTATTTGTAAAAAAATGAAATTAAAAAGATAAAAACAGTTCAAAAAAAGTAAACGAAAATTACAAATATTTTATTTGCAATCCCATAATTAACACGTGCATTGCACATGATATAATAAGTTATTAGTCTAATAAAAGAACAAGCGAGGAAGAGTATATAGGGTGCAGATATAGTTGCTTCTTGCTTGATTATGTTTAACTCTGATTTGTTTTCTTTAATGAAATTTGAAGTGATTACGTATGTGCGTTTGAATTAACTGGTTTAATTTGGAATAATTTGGAATCAACTCTTTAGCTGTGGTTGTATATAGAAGAACAGAAGATTTGGACCTGTAGTTGTGTATAAGGTTGAGTTTTAGGAATTGTTGACAACTTTTTTAGAATTCATAGGGTCTGAAAGTTATATGTGAATCTCACATATTGTATTTAGAGTATATGGACCAGGTATTTATTATGTAAATAAGCCTGCAGGGCTTAGTTTTTTCAAACATGCAACGTCATGATTCTTTTGTTCACAATTCTTCACAAAGGAACAACAAAATGGTCCTCATAGTAATCAGACCACGCAAACTTTGCGGGCTCCTTGAAATAGTTCAGTACATCCAAAACTGTCAGACTAGCTTCTGCAAGGTACAACACCATCAAGAGCAGAGCGGTTAACCTCAAGCCTACAAAATTATGTATCACAAGTTATAACTACTCTGGATCAGAATGTACATATCTTCGGAATCCCTGGCCATCTAAACAGGGGATATTATTTAATACCAGAAGCATGATAAGAACTTAAAAACAATTGGTTTTCACTGTAAGAGAGTAATGAACTAGTGCTACCTTCTGCATACGACTTCTGTGGTCATCTTTTTACATACAACATTATGATATATTACTTCTCACTTTCACTAGATTTTCAAAGTACAAAAATATGAGAATAATAAAATCAATGTCAACTTTTTTACTCATTTAATAGCGTTCCTAATTCATAGCTGAAAATAATTTATTTTGTCGGTATTAAAAGTAGATTATAACTTCTTGAGTAGTGTCCCATGTATACAAATAAATCCTAATGATTAGCCAACATCACATATGCAAGATGTATGTCACTTGATAAAAACTCATGATCTGATCTATGATGGTGTACCTGCTTCCTTCTTCCAATACTCAGTAAGAACATTGTCGGCATAAATAAGCCAGGGAATTCTGAGCCTCTGCAGGGGGTTTTGTTGCTAAGAATTTCCAAGCACCGAGAACAACTGGCACCAATTCCATCAACAGTCAAGGAGAAGAAATCTAGTTCCCCACTAACTGGTTGTACAAGTCCTACCCCATGAGCAAACCCAAAAACACCGTTATCTCAGGAACTTTCCTTAGGTTTCTTCACAACACCTGAAACTCCAAAAACAACTCCTTGCCCAAGAGCTTCTGTTCCTTGCCTAATTCCATCACCTACCCCAGTCTTTCTCCTTGACCATACCTAATATCCCATGCAGATAAGAATTGATCTACTACTTCTGAATTCCAAAAATAGAGACAATTGAATAACTTACCTGCGTTGAATGCAGCTGCTTAAACTGTCCATCTGTGGAAAGCTCAGCAAACCATTTACCGAGAGAAGCTTATGGGGAGCTTGTCATGCCCAACACATCTACGCAAAATATCAAATGCAGTGGATTATGGATTACATCTCTCCAGACACGGTTTCCAGTCGAAAGAATGACTGATCTTTTTTTTTCGTAAATCTGTCTTTATGCATCATTTTCCTCAGATGTACCTGAAGAATATAGTTCCCAGAATTAGCATCAACTTGTAGTGCACGATGACATCTGAGAAAAGTATATCTGAAATAGTTTGATACGATAAGAACATAGGAAGACAAGCATTGTTCAAAAAGTTGTAGCGATAAAATGAAGCGACAGTCTTACTCCAAGATTGATGAATTTTGCGTACTTAAGAGATAATTCAATTTTATGATTTTGAAGGAGAATATCTTGAAATACAACATCTTGCACACTTGTAATAGATTTAGAGTACTATTTAGAGAGAGTCCTTGCTTCTGGAACATGGCATAGACAAGGCAAAGCAAAACTAGCTACCAGTCGATGAGCTACATTTCTATACGAGTGCACATGAAAGGTTTTCGGAATACGAGAAATCTAAAACTATAACAGAAGAAGGGCAAGAGTGATAAATGGATCAAGTTCCTAATAACACATTCTATGATGTTTACATAAAACTAGCTCCCTCCAGCAGGGAGATGTATAATAATCAACTCGTAAAAATGTAGACACAGAAAAAGAGAAGGTTTATCATGATGCAAATTCCACAAGGAACAACTGACTGGGAAAAGAAAATTATACTTCATCTTTCCCTCCTTCAGATTGCAGTTAGAACATAATCAAATTGTCTACATTTCTAATGTATCAAACAAATAATTTCAGGCAGATATACATATAGAAGTGTCAAATTCTACTTGGTAAAATACATAAGAGAGTTGACCTGAATTTTAAATGCATTGCCGATTGCAGAGAGGATGGCTCCATACACCTAGGACAACATGTGGACTTTGAGCAGGTGCAGTTTCTATTGCCAACTTAAGCCTAATCTCTGAGACGTCTTTTAGACTGAAATGTACAGGAAAAATTGCCATGTAACTCTTGTGTGGAAATATGAAAGGACTATTTCTGCAAGCAACTCTTCAATAATAAACACGATATGACCCCATGCAAGTAATTGTGGAAATATCCAGTTCCTTGTCATCATGGTACATCAAACACATACATATGCTAGAATAAATAATGAGTTACTATGTTACGACCTGGACAGATACAAGGTACACTGACCAAAAAGTTTCAAGGTGAATACATGCAGCTCCCAAGATCCGTGAGGCTTAGGTTGATACACGTGATACCCATATAATGTCATGAGGATGCAATTTGACCAAGTAGGCACAACTGGTATTGCAAAATAGGTTACGTATGTTTATGTTTCAAGTTTCAACAGATAGTTATAGAAATGTCAAATTTTCTTGCCATCTCAACTAGATAATCAACAATTAAATCATTTTCATATTGATTTCTTTTCAGTAAAAAAAGAGAAAAATAGAGGGGAGTGAGGTTGTGCACGCTTCACATTACAGTTGTGTTATACTGTACATAAACAGGAAGAAGTATACTAGATATAAATATTGCTCTATTCGTATCTCTGGATCAACTTGTGTTCCATGGAACTTTGGAAATACAATCTAGTTGAAGATTATTGTAAAAATCTACAAAATCCCAGATTTCTGGCTCATTTAAGTCTCCAACACTTGTCGGTCACCTAAAACATATCATTTGTTTCCGTCAGATAAAACATATTTTTCATACTTGATGCAGCTTTGTATTTCAAAGGTAGGCAACTGTACCAAATTTAAAAATTAATGCACCCCTGATAAAGAAGAATTGCCCGTATGTAGACATATTAGTAGACCTCAATGCCGTAAAGATTTTCATTTCGTATAGCATTAGTCATTTTGAATATTAGATGATTTATATTAGAGGCCTGTTCAGGTGATAGCAACACTGGCATTGGGATTAAAGTGGTGATATCAAGTCTTCATCAACTAATTTAGGCATTTACTGGGCAAAAACTCAGTTAAGTGTCTTAAATGTTACTCCCTCCGTCCCCCTCAATTCTTTACATTGGGGGACGGGGGCTCGGCACGCAATTTAATGCTCTTATTAAATGTAGTTGCATAATTTTTTTTTAAATTTTTTTTCTTCTAAATAAAAATATAATGTTTAAACTTTTATACAAAAAAAAAAAATTTAAAAATAAATTACGCAGATATACTTTATAGTTGCCTTAAAATGCGTGTCAAGCATGTGAAAAAAACTGTAAAAAAATGAGAGGGACGGAGGTAATATAAGACATGTGACAGTATCATGGCCCATGGCCGAGGTTAGGGGCCTCCACTGTGCTTGCGCATTGGAGGGGTGCTTGTCTGAGGTCTACCCAAGTGGTGGAGCATAAAAGATTCTTAAAGTAGATGGAAACAGATACTTGCATGGTACAAATATTGTCATTTTTTTTCAGATGATTCCTACTTGGCCCAAATAAGATCAGCTGTCCACACAATAATATGTATCAAATTCTGCACAGCCAAGCTTTACAAAATAAAGTTTCCAGGTCACCACTTGGTTTTTGCATAGCCCAGATTCATTAGAGCATTACATTCAATAGATAGTTGAACTTTTAGATGATATGTGTATTTCAATAATGTTGTCAGACATGGGACAACCCATGCAACATAATCTTTGAATGCAAATAGAAGATTTACCTGTAACTTACTAGTTTCACCACTTTCACGATTTACGTATGAGACTCTAGCATCAGATGCAGGCAGAACTCTTTGCTCATCTTCACTGCCTAACTTGATATGCAAGTTACTACTAACTCTGTAAAAGTCATACACAGTCGAACAAAGATTACCTAAAGAAGAGATCGTTCAAGTTACTACCACTGTTCAGGTATTATAAAGGTAAATTTACAAACTAGGAATTGTGGAATAGGAATCACCTTTGTGGAAACAGATTAAGAGGGGCATGGTTTTGATGATACAGAGAAAAGCATCCAGTTTTCAACAGCATCACAGGCACGCAGCTCCAAACTGCTCCAGACCAGATTGACTTATAGATGCTGACAGACCCAACAGCTTAAAGTTCAATGTTAAAATGTAGTAGCAAGAGATCTCATAACATCTAAAAGTTTGGAGACTGAGGAACAATACAAATTACGAACTATCTGAACCAATATCTATCAAAAGGCAAAAAATAAATAACAAAAAAAAATGCAAACTGAAATAGCATGATACATTACGGGCAAATACCTTTCTTCATGTCAGTTACTATCAATTCTACAATGTAGTCGGCCTATTTAAATTAAAAAAACAATAAGATATATGCCAGAAATTGGTGCAAGTGGAGCAATCATATCTGTGCAGCTGCAAACAATTTTATAGTTTTAAATAAATTTAGAGATGAAAAATAAACTCAAAAAGGGTAAAATTCACCATGATAGATAATTCTAGACCAGGAACATATTTCCTGTATTCTTATAAATTAAATCCAAGATCACCCTGGGATTATTTAAGAATGGAAATTACTTACTAGCTTATAAGTTGATACTTAAAGAAAAATCTATCAAGAAAAGATATTAAGAGAGCATCTATGTTTATATAAAGAGAACTGATACGAGTAGTAAAGATTATTAGAAAGAGTAAATCCTAATAGCCTATATTGCAAGGTAGCCAATCCATGTAAAAAGAAACATACATAAAAGAGCAAGTGCTAAAAGTCTAAGAATGGAGAACAGGACTATTACTTATTTAGAGAAATTATCAAATATGTTTCTCAAATTTGACAAGGTGTCAACAGATGCGATTTATTGTGCAATGTCCAAGTAAGAGCAATTAATGACCGAAGATTCAATTTTTAAGAAAAATATTTCGTTCCACTTCACTTATTTTTGAGAGATATGGCCACACCACACTACAGCCAAATTTGACTTGGTAAACACCCAGTACTCCATGTATAGAACATCCGACATTTCAAAAGAGATACATAAGATCCCCATAAGAAAGCAGTTCAAATGTGTTAAAGATTATATACTTGTCAAATGTGTTAAAGATTATATACTTGTAATCAAATAAAACCAGCGCACGGATTGCTCAAAGCTCAATACCGCCTGATAAAAATAATTCTAGAACAAGAGGTGACACATACATGAGCAAACTCAGTAAATATGATAACATTAACAGCTGCGGCTACTCAAGATGCTTAATTTTCTTAAAATAACATAATATATAATATTAAGTCAACAGGCACAAGTATAATGACAAAGATGCAGTCCTATGAAAAATGAAAACTTGATCTACAGAATCATATTAAAGAAATTAAAGAAGAAAATGGAAAACATACTACTGCCTCTGACACCATGATTGTCACCATTGTCCTGGGTTCGATGCAATGAATTCCTTTCAAATGCGCTTCAATCGTATTCTTCAAACTGGAACTTCTAATGGCTTCATTTCACCAGATGGCATCTTAATTATGTTGGGAAGTCCCCGGATCTCAGTAGCACGAACAAAAATGTCTTGAACAAGTTTATTTTGTGGTTTGACACAGAAGTTCCTCTTGTGATGGATGTCCACAATAGGAGTTTCACCAAGTGTTGAAGAAACTGCTTCCTAAAAAATAAAAATGTATAGAAAACAATATTATTAATTTGCCTTTAAATAATAGGGTCATTTGCTTGGTTCAAATACAAATGACAAAGGAAAATAATGATTTACCCTTGCTTTGTAAGATTCATAATAATTTACCCTTGCTTTGTAAGATTCATGCACATTAGAAAAATTTGTCCAGCTTGCATAAGCTTGAAATCTCATGTTTGCAATAGCATTGGAAACAGTAAGATTTAAGTTCAGATCTCTAGTAGATGTAATCCGTAATTGAGATGGAACACCTGGGGAACTAATATCATATTGATACCTGACAAAAAAAATCTAATGTTTTGGTAATAGGGATTGGGGAGAGTCTTTCTATCTTCCTAGTTGCACTCATCAACATTGTTCTCAACAATGCTACTATCATGCTCTGTCAGATGCTCTGGCATAGTGTAGCCAATGGTCCTAGATTTCAGTACAACCAGCCTAAGTTCTTGCCTATTCCCGCTTATTTATCAATAAATGTGAAGCTTTTGAGCGTCAAACTGAGAAAACCTTCTACTAGTGTATTGGACTTTAACCTTTTCCTATTTTATTGGACTTTATAAAAGCCATAGACCATTGACCTGACACATACACAAGTTGAAAACTGTAACAATAGTTATAACAATAACAATATATACACAAATATATATTAAGAATACAATATGCATTATTATATTATATATAAAGTTCTTTTTGTGCTTACACCATATAGTTTGTACTCACATAATTATAAGTTGCAGCATGCTTTTACTCGCATAGTAAAACAATATGGAAAAAATCTATAAGAATTTGGATGAAGTAGGATAGTGATAGTTTTGTTTAGAGAACTGTTCAAGTAGCCTGTTTCCAGTAGTTTACCTTTTTAGGCTTTAATTCTTATTGAGAATGTAAGATAGGTTTATTATGATATACAGGAGCTTATTCTAGGTAAATATGTAAACATTAATTTAGTTGAGAAATTATTAATTCTAAATTAGTGATTTTCTCTTGCCAGATGCCTTCTGAAAATTCCAGCAGCCTGTACCCGTCAGAAAACAACTTAACAAAGTTAATGAATTTACCTGAAGATTTGCAAGAGAAACGTCAGTTGTGAAACAATAATGGAGGCACAAGTTGACAACACCATAAAAACAGAGACCTTGGTAGTAATCCATATGCCGGCACTTTGAGAATCATCAAGACCTTGAGAAACTACATGCTCAATCACATTATTTAAAGATGGCACGATGAAATTTTCCAATGGGGGGAATGTCATTAGGAGTTCCTGACAATTTTCCAAAGCACATTCTGTATTTAGCTGATACTCTATGATTATAGTTCAATTTACATACAATAGCCTGCATATCAGAAAAAAGTTGTATCTACATATTAGCCAACTCCCATTGTTTCTTCTCTATGCAGCAAATATCACTATTACTAAACCTAAAAAACTGTTTGCTCAGGAATTCTTAAGTCAATCTGGTAAAAAAATCAATCCGGCTGATCTCCTAATTCAAAGTAAAATATCTTCATTCTAGCCAATACCACTATCGTATTACAATTTTCGACATAGCATTATAAATTTATTCTCTCTTGATTTATTCTAGCCAATTTGTAAATCATATTTAAAAATATATCATTAAATATATTATGAGAACCACATAAATAACATAATAATAAAATCATATTTTCCCACCTCTAGTCCTCTACTAAGTTACTATAAATTTCTTTAGTAAGTTGGAGTGTTCCTGCGCGTAAGCTTATATTTGATTTAGTTCAGCCAGACTAATTCAATATCTACAAGTGGTACTCATCAAATATTACCAAAACTCGTACTTCCAGTTTCAGAAAAATTTCTCACCGTGACAGTTAAAATATCCATAGACCACTAAGAGGTGTTCTGCACAGTTAGATGAACGATGTTGAGCTTTAAATAGCTGCAAAAAGAGTAGACTAAATCAGTGATTGCTACAGTAATAAATTAGCAAAAAGTGAAGCAGCAGGGTTATGAGCAAAACTGCTGGACGCTGCACTTACTCAAGGCTTTCAGTTCTCTGAGGCATCAATATAATTGGTTTTCTAAGTGAAAGGTCCTGATTTAGAGCAGGTGATCCTTCAAGTTCAATTTTAGTAAACCATTTCTGGTTTGTTACTTGATCCTTTACTTTCAATGTAATCTGTGGTACTGGATACAAGGCCCATAAAATGATTCACAACCTACAAGCCAGTTTTATGAAGATCGAACATTAAGTAGATGCAAGTCATCTAAAACTAATTTACCTCTTGAATAAAGAGAGACGAATAAACGATGCGAACTTCAGAAAGGTGTCCAAGAAGACTCTAATCCTACCCCTTATAGTCTTCTTGATCATCAGTATAAAATGAACTAAACTCCAGCTAAATGCCTGTTCACATTAAAATGCGCTCAACCTGCCATATGGTTAACATTATAAAAATAAATACAATCACGACTTCAACTTGCAGTTGTAATCACAGAAAAAAGATGGCCAAAACAATACATGAAACACATCAAGCGAAGCTGAATAACAGGTATACAGCACAGACGCTGTACGGAATCTAGACTTGAAAACAGAGCTTAAATGGGAGATATATTTTTGTCCTGTTCTCGGAGAAAGACCCTATAACAAATGTCCTCCTTCAACATTAGAAATCTTGCATCCTAATTTTACAACGTAAACTTTAAAAAATACGAAAAAGCAACCTCCCAATTGATATTCGTTAATCAATTGTAGTCAATTAATTATTTAACAACGTTAAATTTTAAAAGAATGACGAGGCAACCTCCCAATACATATTTTTTAATTAATTGTAGCCAATTTAGCCATTTCTCAATTTTAACTTATTTAGGTTTTGCTACCTTTTTAAAGACCTTGCTATCCCTGACAGAGAGACACCATTAATTTCACATGAAAGAGCATATCAGTTCTAGCACGCCCTCTAATCCTTTTAACTACAGAAAAATGAAGATACTATTGCTCGAAATTCAAAGAGTTATCTCTTAGCTATAAGCACCATCTTGAAAGCTCTATCATGCTGAACTGGGCGAGAAAAAATAAATCACAAGTCAAAAGATTAATACACCATTCTACTAAAATACACATAAACTAAATCTTTCCACACCTACCTGGTTATTATAATTGAATGTATCTTTAATTCATCAAGCACGCCACTTGTAAACATCCTTTCCATCTTTGAGATACCCGTTAAATTACTTTTGTCATCATATTCTATAGGGTCATCTGAATCTGACGAAGTTTGCAATATGTTGTTATAGGAGCAGAGTCCTACATAGAAATTACAGTAGTGAGGAAATCACAGTAGTGAGGTTCATCTGTATTGGTTGTGCACCTGATGCAATAGAATGTGTCTCAGCTGAGGCAGCCACTAGGGTAATGCCTAGCCTCACCCCAGGAAAGCCTTTCACAACTGTGTAGGCTTTCAACTCACAATCAGTCAAACACCACTGTAAGCTGTTACACAATCTTCCCAAAAAATATGAGAAGTATATATGCAAGACAGGGATAATTGAAACCTTGGCAGCAATTAACACAATATTGTGTTGCGCGCATACACACCGCACGTTATATACGAAGAGTTTACATAGTTTTATTAATGAAAAATTGTCAATCCATAAGGTCAACAGTTGATCATCACAGTTGACTATTGCATATGAAGCACATATACCTTTATGCAAGCTGGGGTTGGCTAGACTCATGCAAAAAGATACTCAGAAGGGGTTTAGATTGATTGAGACACCAGCAATAGACCATCTTTCTCGAAAAATGCACATGCTTAAACAATCTTAGTCAGGGTTTAACATGCTAATAAGGATATTAGCTAAAAGTTTGTAGCTTATAAACACAGTAACATTTGGATAGATTAACATATATAGTGGACAAAAGGAAGAAGCAGAATAACAATAATCAGATAAGGGACTATCACCTGAACTATGCAAGAAAACATTCCCAGACTCGAAGATGCTCTCTGTTTAATGGAACTACATTTCAGTCTTTTGTTCTGAAGAAACAAATATAAAAATGAGCTTTGACTTAAAAAAAAAAATAAAGTTCCACCACAATCATGCTATGCAAGACTTACATTCTGTGGGCTTAAGAGGCTTGGCAACCAAGAGGGCATGAGAAACTTCTTTGGCAGTATATTCTTTGTGGCCAACTGTAATTGTGAAGTCCTTATGTGTTTTTATCCAATTCAAAAGTTGTTTTGACAGTGTGTTCCAATTATTTTGGAGGTTTGTTAATAAAGCACCAGGTGCTTTTCCACCTTCAAAGTGTAAATGAACAAACTCTTTCATTAACCTAAGGCGGATAACTTCGGAAATCATTTCGATTGAAATGGTCATTGCTCTGGCTATATCTTCTATTTTATTTGACTCACAAAGTGTATATATAGCATCCTCTAATTGGAATCTTCCTAATGGTATATTGCTCCTATCCCCTGTATGCTTACGCATGCCCTCATAAGACTCTGATAGCCTAAGTTCCTCAAACTCAGGTTTTAGATGCCTAAACAAAGACATTTTCATGATTTGCTTCTTTAACTTTTCGAAACTATCAAAATTATGTCCGACTCCTCCTCGATCTTTTCCCAAGGATTCTGTGTCATCTTCCGAACGAAAGAGTTTGATTACATTTGATGTCGAAGGGCATGTAACCCCATGTATACAAATCTTCCTTCGAATTGATATAAATAACTGCATATTTATCATTATATACCCTTGTCAGAAAAAGAGGACTTTTTGTAACTTCCATGGCGGAATAAAGAACAAATAGGTCCTTGCAGTCCTCGCGGGGTGTTAACAGTGGTTTGGCAATTTTTACTTTTATAGCATCACAATACCGTACAAAATCACTTGCTGATCTTTCAAGGTAAAACCCTGGGCTGCAACCCTATATTACAAAATTGCACATGAGTTATAGATCTCAAAAAATTGCACACGACTAACAGATTAATCGAAACCGTTCCCATGTGATTTGAACAATTGAAGTGTGATGTTGTTTGTTGATGTTTATTTGACATGTTGATGTGTACTTCTCAGTTAAAATTAAAAAAGCAAAGTAGTCAAACCTATGCAAAAACTTGCATTTTGATCACCACAAAAAAATTATACATTTATGACATTTTTCTAAACTTATAAATATATCAAATTCATAAATTTGTGATGTAAATGTGAAAAGTGAATTACCTTAGGAAGATTACTTTTCATTGCAGCATTTCTTGCAGCAAGTTTCTGAAAAAAGCATAAATCACATATTTTGAGTGTTAATTCAGAAAACTAAAGGATCTAAACCATAAAAATGCTAGTTCAGAAAGGAAAGAAAATTGGTGAATAATTAGACATATATTACTACTCACATCTGAAAGTTTTTTCTCCTTTTTCCTCTTATTCTCATCATCTCTACACTTATCTTTAAAATTCCTGAGTATTTGCTCTATGTGAGCCTGGAAAATTCACCAAGTTCATTGATTGTGTGGTATTCTCCCTTATTTCATCATATTGTATATAAACTTAGAAAAAGGAAAAAAAAGGGAAAAATGCTTACATAGTAAAAGGCCGGATCTGCATATGAAGGCAACTCTTTGACTAGCCTCGTCTGAACATCTTCTTTAAGATAATAAACTACACAATATCAAAATAAAATATAAGACACGGCTATATATGAAAAGTACACAGACATTCATGTTTCAAATCTTAGAAACACCAAATGTTGATACATAATATAAACCCAACTCTTTCGTGAATGATATAGAGAAAATAAAAAAATTTAAAAATCTCCATGGCTGAAAACAAACTCGAGGGTAAGATCTTCACAGAATAGTCTGAAGAGAACTAACAAATATCACAACGATTGGTCAAAACAATTATTAGATGCCCTTATAAAATAAAAACCCAAAAATATACACACCAACCTCTTTTCAAATATGACAGATGATTCATGGACTGTTGTTGCTCTTCATGTACTCGGCCAACAATGCTCTTTATAAGTTTCCACGTTTTATAATTTGTTGTTCTCATCTTATGTAACAGATAAGTAACACTGTAACATTTACAAATCGAAATAACATAAATTAGAAAGCGATATTGTAGTAATTCAACATATAAATAGAAGCCCATTAAACAAGCATTACCAACATTAAAAAAATAGGAGACAGGAGAGGGAGAGAGATGAACAGGAGAGAGTGGAGAGAGAACAAGATGAAGTGAGAGCGAGAGAAAACGGAAGAGAGATGTACGGACTTTCTATGTATCTGGGTAGTTTTAATCTAATGGGGGGTTTTTGGGTTTAGAGATTCAAAGGAGCTGTATGTATGTATAATGTGTGTATGTAAAAGCAAAGTCTCTGAGCATGCAGCAGAGAGTGAGTGTCTATAAATGGAGAATATGGAGTAATTGCACTAAACTGTTATTGTCTTGATATTATCCAAGCTTTGTCTTAATATTTTTATCTATGTTTCAACTAAATTTTCCATTAAAATCAAATCAACGCATCTATTTGTATTTTTCCCTTTTTTTACATACAAATGGTTTGTGATTTCACTGTTTTATCAATTTTTCTGAAATTTTGAATTCTAAATCGAGTGTTCTTAAAATTTATTTTACGTAAATATAATAATAATAATATAATAATAAAGTATTGTTCTTGCACAACTAATCATCATCATGAATTAGGCGGCCAAATAGGTTCAGGCTTTTATATTAATTCACCTGAACAGCTAAAACAAGTTCATGTGTGTTCACATGAAATCAAATATATTATATTATTCATATATTTAAGTTAAGAAATTTGCAATGACGTAACTTTATTCCAAATATGACAATAGCCACATCTTCGATGATTATGACCTAATTGCTTTTTGGTCTGACTGTAATTTTGCTAAATAACATATTTTTATAAAAATTATTATACCATTTTTTTAATAAATAAATCAGTACAAATTAGGGTTTAAGGTTCATAAAATTAAATCCTGATAATTATATAAAGTTAAGTCATTTGTTAATTCAAAATTAGAGTTATTTTTTCTAAATGTAAGGGTTAATCTAGTGTTACAAGGGACTTGTTTACCTACATTTTCAGAAACGGAAAAAAATGGACAAAGAAAACACAGCTGTGACATTGATACTTTGTTTATTTGTGTTGAGAAAGCTAGTCAACTTTCCATTCAATTGATATTATATCATCATACTTGCAATTTGCAAAGTTGTAAGAAGAACAGACCATAATGCCAAGATTGCAAAAATTGTTGCACCATGCAGAGGCCTTCCCCACTTATACCACAATAATACTACTATTTGGGACATCTCTCACATAGTCATAATATGTGTGGCTTCCATGATTTCTTTTTAATGAAAATCTACATGGGCCACCACTTTAAAAGGTTGCCTCCAAAAAGAATAACTATCCAAACTCATGATTTTAATTTGGAAAGCTAGAGACAAAATAAAAAATCAAAGCATCAAACCCCAATGTCATTTAAAATATGAACGAGAAATGGGTCAACTTAAATACTTTAAATCAAGCACAACGGAACCATGATGAATTCTACAGAGCCTATACACGTAACACTATTCATGTTTAAGTGTGTACAGGAACTGCAAATCTTTTTCATTTGTGGACCCCGCATGATCTTCCTCGGAATGTTTATTTCTTTTTTTCCTTCCATTTGATTTTGATTTGTCCGCCTACATTTATGTGACAAGTATTTTTGGGTGTTTTATTATTGAGAGGCAAGAGTGCTCAAAGTTGTCAAGAGAAGTTGTCAATTCTTGGCACCCCTCTTAATAACTAAAATATATTTTGTAATAGATGTGTGTAAATTACAACTTCCGCTTTTATTGTATCTTATTCATTTATTTATCAAATGTGGTGACCATTTAGGCAACTTGAAGAGATGCTAACTATTAGAGATAAAAGTTGTTACATTTGACATGGAAGGAAAATAAAATAAAAAACTATTATTTTTAGTGAGTTGTCAAGTCTTGGCACCCTAGAGGGTGCCTCTATTGGAGATGCTCTAAGAGGGCTACGTCACATTTTTGACATGTTTGAATGAATAATTCATTTTTATGAAATATTTGTTAAAAATATTTCAAAAATGATATAAAATATCACTATTTTTTTGGATTCTGCCACAGTCACCCAAAAGTGGCCTTCTGGGACATATATTTTTTATTTTTTTTATTTTCCTCCCTGTTTGTGCCTTTATCTATTGTTTTATAAGGTTAAAAAAAAAATCCTCCGGAGGTCATGTTTTGAGCTCTAATATACGGAGGTCATGTTTTGAGCTCTAATATTAAACTTTTAAAAAATTATTTTGGTTTAATTTTTTTTATTGGTTAGTGATGTAAACCTATTTTTAGTGTATATTTTTTATTTTAATAAAAAAGTTGTAAATATATGACTTTTGTAGTTTAAAAAAGGTGACATACTAGTCGAGTTTGCATATTTAATTCCCATAATATTATTTTGGTTTAATACTTTTTTTGTTGACTAGTGATGTAAACCTATTTGTAGTATGTATTTTTTATTTTAATTTTATATTTTTTTTGTATGGGTTTAGTTCCTTGAAAAAAGGGATCATGGGAGAATATATTTTTTCTTGACGAGGCCTCATAATCATGAATTTTAGAAGTGTATTTCAACATAATATATAAAAATGTTACTTATTTGATGTAGACGTACATTTAGTGTGTATTGAATATTTAAAACAAAATTAGTTTCGAACAACTGCCAATTTATAAAGGGTGGCCAAGTGGAAGGACACATGAAAAGCTACAATGACAAGTCAAATCATATAAATGAAATATAGAGGAAAAGATAAGTATTTCATAAAAGTTTTTACTTTTTTTATGAAATGAAATAAAGTCATTGCATGTACTTGTATCGATGTCACTTTACAGCAAACAATGAATCTATTGTTTTGAAAATAATGTATGTGATAGTAACAATGACAAGTCATAATTAAGTTTTAAAATATGAACTGTATTTTTATAGTATGTTTAGCACGTGCACTGTCATTCAAAGTAGCTTCACAGTTGTGATAACATATAACAATAATTTATTCTTTACCAAATCACTTATAAATAGAAAGCTACAACCTCATGAACACACACTCGTCAGAAGTAATTATGTCTTCACTCCCAAATTTGGATAATTGTTTTTGTGGAAAAAACAGTTGTTGTAGCGCATTAGTGGAAGGGTATTGACGCAAGCAGGCGTTTTATAAAATATCCCGACGGTGTTTGCATTTATGAACGTTGGATCGAAGAGCCGCTTGAACCCCGTGCAGCAGTTCTCATAGAAATGCTTAGGATAAAAGTTACCATAGAGAATGTAGCCCACTGTGCAGAAATTCGTGAGTTGTAGCGTGAAAATGAATAGGCAACGAGGGAATTGCAGAGAATGAAGGCGTTCATCGAGTCCCATAGTTGAAACATCAATGAAGATGATGATGACTCTGATGATACAGATGAATGATTCGGTTCATATATTGTTGGTTTTTAATATTTGTATTGTTGCATCGTACTCATTTCTATTTATGTATCGTGTTGTTGTAGGCTATGGACAATGTAACGTGTTCTATTTAACTGTTATTATGTAACACGGTAACTGTTATTATTGTGTATCGAAGTAGGCACAGTTTTTCAACTGTGTGTTATTATGTAACTAATGTTATGTGATGGAATTTGTGTTTCAGCAAATGTTATGTTATGTTATATGATGGAATTTGTGTTTCAGCAAATGAGTGAGTACACAGTAGAAACCACATGCAAGCATTTTCAATAATTTGAGATAAACACTGAAAATGTTCATGTGGAAGGACACATGAAAAACAACAATGACAAGTCAAATCATATAAATGAAATACAGAGGAAAAGATAACTATTTGATAGAAGTTATCACTTTTGCAGATGAAATAAAATAAAGTCATTGCATTTACTTATATCAATGTCAAGTCATTTCGTATTTTTATGATATACATATGAAAGCCTGAAATTAGGCTAGAAGTCACATATAAACTTATCCCATTAATATATTGAATCTCCTATTACAGTCACATGTTTGGCTTATAAATATATCCTTCTATGTAACCCAAAACCCATCTCTCATATTGAACTAAAATCTTAGAAATGGATAAGGGGAAAAGAATTACAACCTCTACAAAACTGTTCTCAGGTACTCGTCCAAAGAAGCAAAATGAAGTTTCTAAGAAGAAATTGATTGAAGAAGAAAAGGCTAAGAAGCGAGCCGCGTACGACCAAGAGGATTTCATGAGAAGGATGTGAAAGTTGAAGGCTAGAGAAGAGAGAAAGGGTAAAGACTAGGTCCCAAATTATAATGAGTTCTATGGATTTGGACTGGTGAACTTTCAATTGATAGACGCCTTCACAGAAGAATCGGATAAACTTGAGAAGTCTTATAAAGACTGTTTTTTTACTAAGGAGGAATTTGTTCGTGGGAAGGAGGGAATCCATGATAAGTACCATCGAATGCAGGAGGAGATGATTGAGAGAGAAGATGCTGAAATAGCACAGTATGTTGCAGCTACGGAAGAGGCTCGAGAATTAAGGGAAATCGAGGATGCCAAGAAACACGAGGAAGAGTTGCGGACGGAGAGTATGATGAGTATTATGTTAACCTTGCGGACCCATGAAAAAGTGTAGCGTTGACGGTGGTCATGTTGTCATTGTGTTTCCATTTCATTTTTTCTGTTTTCAATGATGTATGATTTTAGTTTTATGTTCTTGCCATGTAACGTTATTTGCAGAATGTAAAAGTTTTAATTTCTTTAAGTTTGAACTTTTTGAATATTATTTTCCAAGCACTTTGAAAAGTAATACCGTAAACGGAAGTGACTGGATCATGGCATAATAAAAACAATAAGTCTGAAAGTGATCAGAACTAATAAAAATAAGTCTGAACTGAATACGTAATAAAAACATGGCATAATAAAAATAACAAGTCTAGAGACATGAAAAATAGTACTGATCAGCCACAGAATCTCCCGCCGATGTGGCATAGCCTCCCTTTTCCTTTCACTACTCTACGAGGTTGCTGTCTCAGCTGTACATGAGGATCAGGTTCCTCATCGTCGTCATCATGCTTATCACTCTCATCCTCCATATCCTCCTCCTGCATGACCGGGGGTGTATGCATCTGACGCCTCTGATCAAATCTCTATGAGGAGGTATCATGTACTCACCAAGGGTTGAACCCCCTAACCGGGGTCTGGAATGAGAAGCCCAAACCACATGTCTCGGGTGGGAAACCGTATGTAGGCCGTGGAAAAGACTGAACTACATGACTGTAATCGTTCTGCGTAGAATGGCCCTAACTGGATCCAGCAGCCCAAGCACTAGGAACAGCATAAAGGGCCTGCGTAGTGTGGCCCATAGTAGATGTACCGACATAAGGGCTCTGGGCCTGAGTAGTGTGGCCAAAAGTAGATGTACCAGCATCATGACTCTGAGAGCTCTGCCCCCAGGAAGACCCACCAGCATCATGGACCTATGAACTGTGACCCCAAGTAGACATAGGAGAAGCTCCCTCTCCCTGAACGAAGTGATCCCAAGTACGCTCAGTATGTCCATGCCCCTGAGAACTATGCTCCCAACCTAAGCCAGAGGAGGTGGATAATGAAGAACCCTCTCCACCTGATGGACGAGGCCAAGGCTCCCAACCATCCCGAGGAGCTGGTGCAACATGAAGAAATGCAATACCTGGCCTACGGGCATGAGCACCACTAGTACGTGGGGTAGCAGAAGGTGGATGTGGGGGCCTCTGTAAAAGATATATGAAACCTATGGCATCTAATGTGCCATGTAAACCCTGAAGCGCCTCGTCCACGGTATCATCATCCTCTGCCACGTCGGATCCCTGAATCTGGTGGTAGGCAGCGGACAAGCCCTCAAACTGTATTGATAACATATAAATGTGTTTACATAAACTCATATTGTGACAAATAAAGAGGTAGTAATCTAAGCAATGAAATCTTACAACCACGGGTAGGTGCCCCTGCGACCCCTGGAATCCTTTCCGGTCCCTCCAAATCCTGGGGTTGATCATTAAAATCCTAGTGACTCTACCGTACCAATGAGGATACTCAAATGTGCACAAAGGTCCGTGACTACATCTGTAAGATGGTGGACCAAGCACGACAGTGTGACGTGACTCCCACAGCTCACGCACCCTACTGAACTGAAAAGGCCATCCTCTCTGACCCCTATGGAAATAATCATCGTTTGTAAGCGGAGACTCAGTAGGGACCTGCTGCAAGTATCCAAACTGTCTCGTGACCCTATCAGTGTAGCACCATTCCACCCATGTCAAGTAAATGGAGGATAAATATGAATAGAGAGGAACACAAATGCATGGTTGATCAACCGTTGTA
Organism: Apium graveolens; assembly: GCF_009905375.1. NCBI lineage: Eukaryota > Viridiplantae > Streptophyta > Magnoliopsida > Apiales > Apiaceae > Apium > Apium graveolens. The sequence continues at coordinate 196,836,340 of NC_133655.1, read as the reverse complement.
AAATCACAAGAAGTTATCTACAAGGATGATTTCGCGGATTGTGAAACCACTTGTAAGCAATTTCACATACATAACTATTCAACTTCCCTACATATTTGGTACGGAAATATTTTGACATTAATGTGATATGTGAAAGAGGTAATAGATACACCAGAAATCCCCATTAAAACCATTATCCCACTTATCAACAACGAGTACAACCATATAGTGGGGTACAAGAAAGCGTGGAGAGGCAAGCAAATAGCCATTGAGGAAGTCTATGGAAGTTGGGCTACAACATTACAAGCTCTGCCCATGTTTTTTGCAGCCATCATGAAGACAAATCTTGGAACCATTGTTGAGATTGATGTCGTGCCTCATGCTGAGGAACGGGGCACATCCGTATGCAAGTGAATCTTTTGGTGTTTGAAGGCAATAATGGACGGGTGGCAACATGCGCGTCTGGTGATTTCACTAGATGGAACTTTCTTAAAGGGAAAATATAGGGGCAAGCTGCTTATTGCAATGGTGTAGATTCGAACAACCACCCTTTTCCTCTTTGCTATGGCTTGGTTGATGAGGAGACATATAAGAACTGGTCTTAGTTTTTGTAACGTATTCGGAGACATGTTTATCGCTAAAAGGCCGGCGTGTGCATCATCTCCGATCGTGCAGCCAGTATTATCTCTGCAATACGAGACCCTCAAAACGGATTTGCTGAGCCATTAGGAATCCATAGGTTCTGTCTACTCCATGTCAGAAGTAACTTTTTCCATCATCACCCTGGTGGTCAACTAAAAAAATTGATGTGCAAAGCTGGAACAACCACGCAAGTCTCAAAACATGACGCATACTGAGATGACGCCAAATGGACTTAGATGTGCTAAAAGATGCTCTTTTTTTACCCTAATCCATTTTATGGTTTTCAATTACAAGTAAGGAGACATTTATAGGGCATGCTAATAATTACGTGACAATGGATTTGTACAGTACTTCATAATAAATTTATCATACACACTCACACACTATCTGAGTAGTCTGATCATTCCGAAATTTATCATAATAATTTCAAAATCTCAAAATAATAGAGTACAACATCAAAGAACAATATTTGAATATTGTTGTGGATATGTTATGAACTTGATAATTTCCTTAACAAAACACCTAAGTAGATTTAACTTAGTGAGAATGTAGCACTCGATGGATAAGGAATATAGTCCCGACGGATAACTCAGGATAGTCCCGACGGATGACAATTCATTATCCATCGAGTGAGTAGCTTATGTAATAATAAGTCATGCAGCACATTCCTGTATACACCTTTGTATAGATTCTGTAGTAGCATATAAGTCATGTTGACTTTAATTAGATATGCAGAATAGGTTGATTAATTGTACATAAGTGATGTCTTGTAATTCTGCATAAATGAAATGAAGTCAAGTGCCAAATAGCTACTCGACGGATGATCAACAAAGCTACTCGACGGATGATCAACAAGACAACTCGACGGATGATCATGTACTCAACGGATAAACAATTCAAATATCCGTTGATAGTGATAACACAACCACATGCGTCGAGTGTATGCAAAAGGAATGTGGAAGCCTATTCAACTGGGTTTTTGAGAACAAAGAAGCATTGCCATTTCCATGCCACGATGAAGATATTCAAAGATGCTGGAATAGAGTAATGAAGCAGCAGAGTATTAGACTTGATAGGTTTTGTTTTATTATCTTGTCTTATTACTTTGTAATCTTGGTGATATATAAACCAAGTAGTAGCAAATAGAACAAAAAAGAAGAAGAAGAAGACTAGGAAAATATTTTTTCAGAGAAACATTTGTAAGCTGCATCCTTAGCATTTTTCTGTTTTCTTAGTAGTTCTTATTTGTAAGCAGTTGTGAGCTTATTGCTACACAGAGTTCTCTTGATATAATATATATCTCTGGTGGATACATTCAAATCCACCAGAAAGTTTTTAAAGACCTGTGTTTTTAATTACTTGTGTCTTGATTTTATTAACTTCTTATTCTGCACTGTGCTAATCAAACACTTATATATTATTAAGGTAGAACAATTTTTAATTGAGAAAAAGGTTTCAAGAATTCCATTCAACCCCCCCCCTTCCGTAATTCTTGTTGGATTGTTAGGGACTAACAATTGGTATCAGAGCAAGCTCTTGAAGGACAAAGAGTTTAAAGATCACAACAAACAGCAAGATGAACAAGAAGGATGTTGGAGTCACGATTCCTTTCCTAGATAAAGATAATTACCATCACTGGAAGGTAAAAATGCATCTTCATCTACTTTCTCAAGATGAGGCCTATGTGGATTGCATAGAAAAAGGTCCTCATGTACCAATGAGAGCTGCAACTGGAAATGAAGCATCAGTTCCCAAGCCAAGGCATGAATGGTCAGATCCTGACATTGAACAAGTCAGAAAGGACAAGAAGGCCATGAATATTCTGTTTAATGGAGTTGATGGTGATATGTTTGATAATATCATCAACTGTAAAACAACCAAGGAAGTTTGGGACACAATACAGATTATCTGTGATGGCACTGAATAAGTCAGGGAAAACAAGATGCAGTTACTAATTCAGCAATATGAGCATTTCCACTTTAAAGAAGGTGAAACTCTCACTGATATTTTTAGTAGATTTCAAAAGCTACTAAATGCTCTAAAGCTGCATGGAAGAGTCTATCAAACCAAGGATTCAAACCTCAAATTTCTGAGATCCCTTCCAAAAGAATGGAAATCAATGACAGTCTCCTTGAGAAATTCTCAAGAATATAAGGAGTTTATATTAGAGAGACTGTATGGTATTCTAAAGACTTATGAGCTTGAAATAGAGCAAGATGAAAGAATGGAGAAAGGGAGAAAGAAAGGAGGTTCCATTGCACTAGTTGCTGAGCTGGAGAAAGAGAAGGAGATGAAGATGGAAGCTGTTGAGTCAACTTCAAAGGTCTGTGAAAACAAGGGCAAGGGGCTGGTAGCAAAAAATGAAGATTCTTCGAGCCAAGATGATATGGATGACATTGATGAACACCTAGCATTCCTTTCTAGAAGATTTGCCAAGCTCAAGTTCAAGAAGAACTTTAGAGCAGCTAAGCCAAATAAAAACATGGTGGATAAATCAAAATTCAAATGTTTTAAATATGGCTCAGCAGGGCACTTTGCAAGTGAGTGTAGAAAGTCTGATTCCAGCAAGAAAAAGTTTGAGCCTGTGGATTATAAACAGAAGTATTTTGAGTTGCTCAAACAAAAGGAAAGGGCTTTCATCACTCAAGAGAATGACTGGGCAGCTGATGGTTTAGATGAAGATGAGGATGTCAACTATGTCAATCTAGCCCTAATGGCCAAGTCTGATGAGACAGAAACATGTTCTTCAAGTAATCAGGTAATTACAACAAACCTAGCACATTTATCTAAGGCTGAGTGTAATGATGCAATAAATGACATGTCTACAGAATTATATCATTTGCGTGTTAGACTTAAGTCACTCACTAAAGAAAATGCTATGCTTAAAGGAAACAATCTGTTTTTAAATGAGATAAATAATGTGTTAGAGTCTCAGTTCATTGAAATTGAAAAATTAAGAATTGAGTGTAAGATTGCCAAGGAGGAATTAACTGAGTCCTTGAAGAAAGAAGAAATTTTGAAGAAGAAGCTTGATCGTGAACAAGAAGTGATTAAGGCATGGAAATCATCTAGAGATGCCCATGCTCAAATCACCAAGGTTCAAGGAATTGAGTCTTTCTGTGATGAAGCCTGGAAGAGAAGCAAAGAGAAACTAGAATCCAATTTGGTTGAGGGATTGCTGACAGATGTAGACTCGACGGATGATGAGGGTCATCCGTCGGATAACAAAAATGGTTATCTATTTCCAAGTTAAATGTTAAATATGGATCAGTTTCCAAGAATTTTGTTCCAGGAGAAACCAGTCAAGTGAAGAAGGAGAAAAAGGCTAATGTTGGTCATATGACAGTCAAGCAGTTGAGTGACAGACTGGAGAAAATTGAGGTTAAAACAGATGCTAAAAGGAAAAATAATAGAAATGGTAAAGTAGGAATTAACAAGCATAACAACTACACACCTGATAAATGGGTTAAATATCAAGTAGGTCACTTACTGCGTCCAAATGTATCAAGTGAGTCACTTATTACAAAACTGACTTAAATCAGTCACCCATTTAAAAATTTATATCAAAAATATCACTATATCGTTAGTCGAAATTCTTAAAAATATTATATATTGAGTTTGACACATTTTTTATGAATGATATTACATCCAAATGAAAGATTCTGAGTTCTAGTATTTTAGATAATATTTTTAAATTTTTTTAAATTTATTTATTATTTATTTTTATTTAAATCAAATAATACAATCAAAAAAATTAAAAATAAATAGTTGATAAAAATTTAAAAATCTAACAATATTATCTAAAATAGTAGAACTCGTAACCTTTCATTTGGATGTAATATCATTCACAAAAAATGTGGGAAACTCAATATATAATATTTTTAAGAATTTCAACTAACGATAGAGTGATATTTTTTATATAAATTTTTAAATGAGTGACTGATTTGAGTCAGTTTTGTAACCAGTGACTCACTTGATACATTTGGACGCAGCAAGTGACCTACTTGATATTTAACCTCCTGATAAATATGCTCCCAGAAAAATATGTGTCAAGTGTGGTAGTGTAAATCACCTGTCTGTTAATTGCAAATCTGTCATGCCTACTTCCATATCTGTGCCACCTTATTTTCCCAACATGAATGTCATGCCTTCTATGCCTATGAACTCTATGCCTATGAATGCTTTGTCTGCACAGAATATGAATGCACAATTTGCTAATATGCCATTTGCACCTAATTCTTATTATGCTACATTTAGTATGCCACAAATGCCATTTAACATGCCTTACTGGAATAACATATTTACTAATAGCATGTCATTTCCTGTTAACCAAAATGTACATGATAATTCTGGTGTAATAAATGGTTTCAAAGGTCCAACTCAAATGACTAAGGATGAATCTGATATTCCCAAGTCAAATGAGATCAAACCTAAGAAATAGAAAAAAAAACTAACAAGGCAGGACCCAAGGAAACTTGGGTACCAAAATCAACTTGATTTGATTTTAATGTGTGCAGGGAAACAGAAAGAATCTATGGTACTTGGATAGTGGCTGTTCAAGACACATGACTGGTGATTATACCCTGCTCACAGAGTTCAAGGAGAGAGCTGACCCAAGTATTACTTTTGGAGATGACAACAAGGGTTATACTGTGGGATATGGCTTGATTTCAAAAGACAATGTCATCATTGAGGAGGTTGCATTAGTGGATGGTCTTAAGCACAATTTGTTGAGCATCAGCCAGCTGTGTGATAAAGGCAATTCAGTAACCTTCAATTCTGAAGCCTGTGTTGTGACAAACAAAAGAAGCAACAAAGTGGTTCTCACTGGAGTGAGAAAAGGAAATGTGTACCTAGCTGACTTTAACTCATCAAATGCAGAATCTGTTACCTGTCTTCTAAGCAAGGCAAGTCAGGATGAAAGTTGGTTATGGCACAAGAAGCTATCTCATCTAAACTTCAAGACCATGAATGAACTTGTAAAGAAAGAACTGGTTAGAGGTATTCCTCAAGTGGAGTTTTCTAAGGATGGATTGTGTGATGCCTGCCAAAAGGGAAAGCAGATCAAAGCATCATTCAGAAAGAAGCTTGATTCATCAATTGAAGAACCTTTGCAACTGCTACACATGGACTTGTTTGGACCAGTCAATGTATTGTCAGTCTCAAGGAAAAGATTTTGCCTAGTGATTGTAGATGATTTCTCAAAGTTCTCTTGGACATATTTCCTAAAGTCTAAAGATGAGGCTAGTGAAATCATTATCAATCACATAAGGAAAGTCAATAATCATCCTGATTTCAAAGTTAGAAGAATCAGAAGTGACAATGGAACTGAGTTTAAGAAATTTTACTATGAGAGCATTCTGTGAAGAAAATTGGATTATGCAGGAGTTTTCAGCAGCAAGAACCCCACAACAAAATGGAGTGGTGGAAAGAAAGAATAGATCACTTATTGAAGCTGCAAGGACAATGCTTGAAGAGTCAAAGTTACCAACATATTTCTGGGTTGAAGCTGTAAATACTGCATGCTACACTCAGAATATTTCTCTGGTTAATCAAGCAAAATGCATGACTCCCTATCAATTGTTCAAGAATAAGAAGCCAACTCTAAATTTTCTTCATGTCTTTGGCATCAAATATTATATCTTGAGAAATCAAACTGATCAGAATGAGAAGTTTGATACTAAAGCAGATGAAGGAATTTTTGTTGGATATGCTGTTGGTAAAGCATATAGAGTCTACAATCTAAGAACCAACATTGTTGTGGAATCAATACATGTTGTGTTTGATGATAAAAAGATTGAAGGACTACAATATGGAGATTACCATGAGAGCCTCAAATTTGACAATGTGGAGATGGTTAGTGATGACAGTGATGATGAAAGTGATCAAGAAACTACTACTAAGGATAATGCATGAAAATCTACAACCAATGAAGCTATTAACTCAACATCCGTCGAGTTACAAAATGCATCATCCATCGAGAGACAATCAGCCTCATCCGTCGGTACTCAAAATTCACCATCCGTCGGTTTGTCAAAAGGAGCTGAATGTCAGAACAGATCAATTTCAGAAAATCCCTCTCTTTCAAATCATAGATTCACAAACTCAGGGGGAGTTTCTAACAATCAAAACTCAATCACACATCAAGACAACAATGAGGCCTCTTCATCTAGAGCTAATCTACCTCAACAAAGGCAATGGACAAAGGATCACCCCTTTGAGCTTATCATTGGTGATGTATCTTCTAGAGTTCAAACAAGGAGAGCAACTCAAGAAGAATGTCTATACAGTAGCTTTCTTTCTAAGGAAGAACCAAAGAAGGTAGAAGAAGCTTTGTTGGATCCTGATTGGATTTTAGCTATGCAGGAGGAGCTAAACCAATTTGAAAGGAATAAGGTATGGACGCTGGTACCCAAGCCTAAGGGAAAGAAACCTATAGACACCAAATGGGTATTCAGAAACAAGATGGATGAAAATGGCATAGTAGTCAGGAACAAAGCTAGATTGGTTGCTAAGGGCTATTGTCAATAAGAAGGAATAGATTTTGATGAAACCTTTGCTCCTGTTGTAAGACTTGAAGCCATCAGAATTTTCTTAGCTTATGCAGCCCATGCCAATTTCAAAGTCTATCAAATGGATGTCAAGAGTGCATTTCTAAATGGAGATTTGGAGGAGGAAGTCTATGTCAGTCAGCTCCTAGTTTTGAAGATCCAAATTTCCCAGATTATGTTTACTATCTTTTGAAAGCACTCTATGGACTGAAGCAAGCACCTAGAGCCTGGTATGACACTTTATCAAAGTTTCTCTTGGAAAATCACTTTACAAGAGGTACTGTAGATAAAACTTTATTCTTTAGAAATGTTAATGGCTCTAGTATACTTGTTCAAATTTATGTAGATGACATTATTTTTGGCTCTACAGATGAAAAACTTTGCAAAAAGTTTGCCAAATTGATGCAAAGTAAATATGAAATGAGCATGATGGGTGAACTAACTTACTTTCTTGGCTTACAAGTTAAACAAGCTAGTGATGGAATATTCATTAGTCAAACTAAATATATTTATGATCTTTTAAAGAAGTTTGATCTAATGGATTGCACATCTGCAAAAACTCCCATGACCACTGCAACTAAGCTTGAATTAAACACTACTGAAAAGTCTGAGGATATTTCAAGTTATAGGGGTATGGTTGGCTCACTTCTGTACTTAACAGCTAGTAGGCCAGATATAATGTTTGCTACATGTCTTTGTGCTAGATTTCAGGCTGATCCTAGAGAATCTCATTTAGTAGCTATTAAGAGAATTTTCAGATATCACAAGGGAACACCAAAACTTGGCATTTGGTACCCTAGAGATTCTGGTTTTGATCTAACTGGTTATTCAGATGCAGATTATGCAGGTTGTAGAATTTATAGAAAAAGCACAACAGGAACCTGTCAATTTCTAGGAAACAAGCTTGTGTCCTGGTTCAGTAAAAAGCAAAATTCAGTTTCTGCTTCTACAGCTAAAGCTGAATATATTGTTGCTGGCAGTTGCTGTGCACATATTTTGTGGATGAAAAACCAATTGCTAGACTCCGGTCTGCAAGTGGAAAGGATTCCTATCTTCTGTGATAACACAAGTGCAATTGCCATCACTGAAAATTCAGTACAACATTCAAGAACAAAGCATATAGACATCAAGTACCACTTCATAAGGGAACATGTAATGACTAGTACTGTGGAGCTACATTTTGTTCCAAGTGAAAAACAGCTTGCAGACATATTTACCAAACCACTGGATGAATCCACCTTTTCAAGGTTGGTAAGTGAGTTAGGTATGCTCAATTACTCTTAAATTCCTTTTGATATTTTGCAAATTGTAATGCAGCCAGAAATTTAATTAATTTTTCAGTCTTAGATGTAATTTTGGCTAAGTCAAAATTTATATCTCGACGGATGATCATTATCCATCGAGTTTGATCATCCGTCGGTGTACAATTTGTTAATAAAATCAATTATTTTTCTGGAATATTTTATATCTCGACGGATAACCGATTTATCCTCATCCGTCGAATTGTCTAATTATTAGCCGTTGATTCTCTGAACATTATCCATCGAGTATACTTACAGTTTGTAAGCATAACACGACGGATAATTGATGGAATTTTCACAGTTTATTTTTAAACGGCTATTTTGGGCAATTCTTATTGGTTACTTTATTTTACTCTATTATTTTTACCAGTTATTTTTGAGATAGTATAAAAGCATAATTCATTTTCATTGCTTTTCTTTTATCATTCACAAATCATCTGCTCTAACCTCTCTCTTTCTCAAAAGCAATTATCATCTCTCTCTCTGTAATTTTTACTCTCCAACAATGGCACCCGTAGTCAAGATCATGTCTCAAACTGGGTTTATCTATGAGAAGAACAATTTCACTGCACTTGTAAACAAGGGGATTCAGCAGTCTGGTGACTACCATAAAATGATGGATTTTGTGAAGAGTTGCAAACTCAACTATGCCATGCTGGAATCACCAACCATTTATTGTGAAGTTGTTGAAGAGATGTAGATGACTGCCAAATGCAACTCAATTGATAAGATCATCACTTTCACTATTAAAGGTAAGGAATTATGTGTTAATAGTGATATTGTTAAAGCATGTTTCAAAATTTCTAATAATAATGTAACTTCACCACACACAGATACTGACATTATCAATATGCTTAACTCCATGAACTATGCACTCCCTATTTCTAAATTAAGTGAAATTAGGAGATTAGGTCTTAGAAAGGAGTGGAGTTTTCTGTGTGATGTGGTTACTAAGGTCTTTTCAGGAAAAATTAGTAATTTTGATTCAATTAACATCTCTATGCTTAACATGCTTTACATGCTAGTTACTGATAGATTTTTCAACTTCAGTGACCTTGTCATGATTGAGTTGGGGTTTAAGTTAGGGGAGGTCAATAAAAGGGGTAAAAGTGTTTACTATGCTAGATTTTCATGATGCTTGCTAACCACCTCTCTGGGGATATTGTGCTTGAGAACCCAACCAATAAATTGGATTGTTGGGTTCAAGAGAGAAGAATTATTGCAGATTTGAACATGGCAAACCATCACAAAGAGGTGTCACTCTTCTATTTTCCTGTTATGGAGGCACCTCAGGTAAGCGAGGTAAGTTCAGCTGACTCTACTCTTCCAGCCTCACAAATTTCTTTGCATTTTAGTGTAGTTATGGCAACTGTGTCAATGACCCAACAGTTGCCTACCCAAGCTGCCAAACATAAAATTTTAAAATCAAAGTCAAAGAAAGCCCCCTCTGGTGTCTCTCAAAAGATGCCAGTTGTTAAATCCACCAAACCTAAAGAGGGGAGTGTGATGGTGGGTAAGAAAGGTGAGGGACAGGGTGAACATCAAAGAAACCCTAAGGATAAGGTTGGAGAGGTGAGTGTTTCCCAACCTAGCCACACTGTAGTTTCCCAACAAACTGCAGTGCTTAATAAGGATATTAGCTCATTTCTAGTTGCATCCTCCCAAAAGGATGCAGCTATTGAACAAAGTTCTCAGCCAAGAGCACAGGCCAAAAGGGTAAGAGACACAAGCTCACCCCAAGCCTATGCTAGAAAGAAGAAATTAAAAACCATTGGGGATGCACAGGGTACACACACTATGCAAACTGGTGTAATAGACTCAGTCACTGCACCTTCACAAAGTCAGTTTGATGTGGCTCCAATAAATGTGGAGTCACAACCAACATCTTTAGTGATAGAAGCACCTCAAACACCAACTTCTCCCACAAACTCTCTGGATGTGGATATGATCAACACATCAATTCCTGATTCCCCTTCTTTAACTCTGTTGGGGAAGCCAAAATCTAGTGCAAGTGAGCATCATCTTTTGGATGATTTATTGGCTCACTTGCCAATTCTTTCAGGAACTATTGAGACATATGTGCCAAAAATTTCATCAATCTGCACAGAGTCCACAATAGTTTCCATTCCAAACTCATTCATTTCTACTCTCTCGATGGATATTGCTCATCCGTCGAGTAGTGATTGCATCCCGACGGATAAGCCTAACAGCAGTTATCCGTCGACTAGTCAAACTACTACTTCAACAGATATCCCCTATCCGTCGAGTGTCTCTGCACAACTTCAAATTTCTTCAATTATCTCAAGTGCAGAAGACTTAGTGGTAGTATAATCACTTCTAGGACTGAGGGAAGGGAGTGAAAATATGAGTGAGAGTCTGGGTTGCTCCCAGGATAAAGGAGAGGAAAAGAGTGAACAACTGCAATCCATTTCTTCAGGATTGGCAAAAGAGAGTGTGAGGAGTCCCACCTTAAATGGTGAAGGTGAGGGTGTGAGGGTGGGGAGCCAAGGTGAGACCTTGATGCAAGAAAAGAGAGATCAAGAGAGAAATGCAGGTACATGAGTGATAAGGATGAAAACCATTGTAAGTGAGTCAATGAGTGTCAATGATGCAGAAAGGGAAAGGCTATTTCAGCAAGAATATTAAGCTGTTATAGATTCCATTTCCCTGGACACTGAGACATTTACTCACCCTATGACAGCTTACCAAACTCTAGTTGTACAGGGCAATGAGGAGGCTGAAAGATTGCTGAACTTGGTGCATACAACACAATATTTACAAAGAGCAAAGGATGCAATCACTGCTATGCCTTCCAACATTGGCAGTGATTTGGAACTGGATGAGACTTTTTTTGGGGATGCTGATGGGGATGATGAGGAAGACAACATGGACATAGGGGGAGATGCAGATACTCCTGCCTGGATGCTAACAAAGGAATGTTCTTACTCATATCTCCAATCAACACTATTCAAGCTAATTCATGACACCCAAGCAGTCATTCAGGCATCTTCTAATGCCAGCACTAAGCAGCTACTCAAAGCACACCTTGAAGCACTCCAACTGCATAAAATTCAAGATCTCCAACATAGTCAAAGTGTGGATGACATTAAGCAAGAAATCTCTGAAGTTAAACAAGATTTAATAACAAGATTGGATGTTAGACTCCCTGCAACCACAATGACTGAAATTGCTCACAAACTCAGAAAGGAGGCTGATCTCTCTAGGAAAGTTGAGGCCATGGATTCAAGAATTTCTACTGTAGAGAAATCCATGACCAAGATACTTGACAATCAACAAACTCAGACTACACTACTCCAACAGCTGGTGGCTGCACAAACCTCATCTTCAACTCAACTTGATGATAACAAAAAGGGGGAGAAAGAGTGCTCTAGGAGTGAGGGGGAGCAAAAAGTGCTCAACATTCAAGTCAGCCAAGTAATTGTGCCTTCAATTACTATCTCAAAGCCACCAGCCAAGGATAGTATTGATCTGATACAGGAAGCAGCAGCCACTTTGAAAGCAGCTGAAAAGAAGCAGTTGAGTCCACTCAACTGGGAGAAAATTGATGAGGACATTCAAAAGAAGTTTGAGCTAGTGAAGGAGCCATAAAAATCAACCATTCATCACACTCAAGTCAGGCAAATTTCTGTGAATGATATGAGCATGAATTATCTGGAAAGAGGCCAAACATCCTGCATCAAATCTCCAAAGGAAAATCTAATCATGAAGACAAAGGTTAACTACCCAAAATCATCCTTAAAGAACCCTTTGGATACAGTGTATGAGACACCTAAGCCAGATGAGAAGAAACTGTTGTCAAGATCAATTGCCTTCTATAAAGATCCAGCTGATTCAGCTTTAAAAAGGAGAATTGCTAAAGTTTTCAGAAATGGGAAAGAAATTTGTGTGGTGGCTGGACACCCTCAATTTGCCAATATAAAGAGAGAAGAAAAGGCAAGATTGGAGCAAGAAAAGAGCAAGCTGCTCTAGATGCCAAAAAGGTTAAACAAAGGAAAGAGCAAGCTGCTATTTTAGCCAAATTGCAAGCTGTGAAAACCACTCAACAAATCTCTGCCAAGCCATCTGAAATCACTGAGTCTCAAGATATAAGGAAGCAAAGTGAACCACAACAGAAGAAATCTCAAAGATACAAGGAATTGGCCAAAAGAACCAAAAGGAAGTTGAACTTTATTGATAAGATATTGGAGGATCAATTTCCCAAGAAATATACTCCAACTACAACTCAAGCATCAAAACCCTCAGTGGTATTTGAAGACATCAAGGTGGTGGACCCTTACAGGAACATTCATGGTGAACCTATTGTTCCCAAGGATGAACCAATAGACTGGGAAAGTCTACCAATTCCTGACTTCCATTTGCCAATCCTTTCCAAGCCAAAGAGAACAAAGTCAAGGGCAGTCAAGAAAGTGAATATGTCACCTCTCAAATCCAAGTCTATAATCAAAGCTCAATCAAAAGTCAACAAAGGAGATTACATGTACATCTGTGACATCAAGGAATTCTCATATCTAAACCTCTATCTAGATGAACTGGAATAAGTTAGAGGGATTGATGCTTACAGGAACCTACCTGAAAGGTTAGTGTTCAAGTACAAGGGAGGAAAAGAGATACAGTGGTCACTTCACAGGATCCTTCAAGAAAGCCAATCTGTGCTGATTAAGGTTTATTCATCATTCAATAAGAACTTTGGATTCAATGTTACAGCCAGGAGACTTGTTCTTAAGAAGATTGAAGAATTGAGGAGTATTAGAGCCAAAGATGCACTCCCAAAGACCCTATATATTCCTTATACAGGGAGTAGAGTGCATCTAAGGCCCTACTGGCTGATGGAGTTTATGGATGACAAAGGAGTGAGAAGATTTTTTAGATTAGAAGACCAATTGAGCATCTCTAACAATGAGACTCTTTTGGAAATGCAAGAAATGCTAAATCTCTCAGAATCTGATGAACTGGAATTCCACAGACAGCTCCAAAATCAGATAGAAGAAAACAACAGAAAGCTTGGAAAGAGATCCAGATCCTCAAGGAAATAGATTATTCTGCTCAGGCTAGAGGAGCACCTTGAAAATGACTATGAGCCAAACTTTGTACATTTTATCATTTGAAGCACTTTACAGTTTTATCTACTTTCTTTTAAAGTTGTATTTTTAGGGTGTTTTGTTATCATCAAGTGTCTCTTAATTTATGCCTTCAATTCTAGTAGACATAAATTGGGGGAGATTGTTGTGGATATGTTATGAACTTGATGATTTCCTTAACAAAACACCTAAGTAGATTTAACTTAGTGAGAATGTAGCACTCGACAGATAAGGAATATAGTCCCGACGGATAACTCGGGATAGTCCCGACGGATAACTCAGTATAGTCCCGACGGATGACAAATTATAGTCCCGACGGATGACAATTCATTATCCATCGAGTGAGTAGCTTATGTAATAATAAGTCATGTAGCACATTCCTGTATACACCTTTGTATAGATTATGTAGTAGCATATAAGTCATGTTGACTTTAATTAGATATGCAGAATAGGTTGATTAATTGTACATAAGTGATATCTTGTAATTCTGCATAAATAAAATGAAGTCAAGTGCCAAATAGCTACTCGACGGATGATCAACAAAGCTACTCGACGGATGATCAACAAGACAACTCGACGGATGACCATGTACTCAACGGATAAACAATTCAAATATCCATTGATAGTGACAACACAGTCACATGCGTCGAGTGTATGCAAAAGGAATGTGGAAGCCTATTCAACTGGGTTTTTGAGAACAAAGAAGCATTGCCATTTCCATGCTACGATGAAGATATTCAAAGATGCTGGAATAGAGTAATGAAGCAGCAAAGTATTAGACTTGATAGGTTTTGTTTTATTATCTTGTCTTATTACTTTGTAATCTTGGTGATATAAACCAAGTAGTAGCAAATAGAACAAAAAAGAAGAAGAAGAAGACTAGGAAAATATTTTCTCAGAGAAACATTTGTAAGCTGCATCCTTAGCATTTCTCTATTTTCTTAGTAGTTCTTATTTGTAAGCAGTTGTGAGCTTATTTCTACACAGAGTTCTCTTGATATAATATATATCTCTGGTGGATATATTCAAATCCACCAGAAAGTTTTTAAAGACCTGTGTTTTTAATTATTTGTGTCTTGATTCTGTTAACTTCTTATTCCGCACTGTGCTAATCAAACACTTATATATTATTAAGGTAGAACAATTTTTAATTGAGAAAAAGGTTTCAAGAATTCCATTCAATCCCCCCCCCCCTCCGTAATTCTTGTTGCATTGTTAGGGAGTAACAAATATATTGTATGAAAAATGATACAACGCATTGCATTATCTATCATATTCTGAACCTTGCTTCATATGTTTATTACTCATCATCGGACAAGTAGCAATCGGAAACATAGTCGGGACCCGTAACAAAATGATGATACATTCTTGCGCTGTGATGGTTGTCATCTTCAGAAAATTCCCTACATTTAGGTTGTAGATCCATCCGGTTTAAATGCATCCTCGTTCGATTCTCTTCCTCTCTTGCAAGGAATAAAGCTAGTTCCAGTTGTTGAGGGGTGTCTCACTGCATGTGTATGGCGCGTTATTTAGTTATTCGCACTCCATGCTCTTGACATTGGCTACACATCTTTGTAAACACCCTACACGCCATTCTCACTCCATATGCATCATGATTACTGTACCTCTCGAGTAACGTAAATTCGGATCCATTGAATACCTAAAATCGTCATCACAAAACCATTTCTGATCAGTAGCTCGAATGATATCACTAGGAGTGTAACTTGATAACTCCGGTGAGCGGGGCGGCTCTGTCCGACGCCGTTCCTGGACCTTCTGGGTTTTGGTGAGGTGTAGCTGCTGTTTGGGAGCCTGCAAAACAACACCGGAGGGGGGTTTTATCCCCGCGGCGCCTCCGGTGTAAGAATAAGTAACTGGTTGGGGAAGATAAGGATAGAGAAGCTAAGGTTACTGTGTGTGTGTGTGTATAGGCTGAGTATATGAGTGTGCGTAATGAAAGTGTTTTTCTAACCCCCAAACCCTTCATCTCTGGGGGTATATATAGCCCATAGGTAGGGTTTAGGGGTTGTTACCTCTAAATCAGGGTCGTTGGATCTTGGGAGCAGGAGACGCCTGGCTTGGGTGGATTGCTTACAAGTGTCCAGGGGAGGACCACCTTCAGGGCACCCTAACCGCCTTCTGACACGCGCCGTATTTGTCTGATATGTTGGTTGTTGATAGCCGTCACCGTCACGTACCCACGTACCCTTCCTTGGCAGGTTGTGGAGTGTGCATGTGCTTTCTGGGACCCCCCATCAGGGTGATTCTGGTTCTGGGCTGGATCCAGGTAGGCAGTGATCCAGGTCATAGGCTGGACCTTGGTTGGGGGATGGTCCAGGTTCTGGTTCTGGGCTGGATCCAGGTAGGCAGTGATCCAAGTCATAGGCTGGACCCTGGTTGGGGGACGATCCAGGTTCTGGTTCTGGGCTGGATCCAGGTAGGCAGTGATCCATATCATAGGTTGGACCCTGGTTGGGGGATGGTCCAGGATCCGGATCTGGGATGGATCCAAGTAGGCGGGTGATCCAGATCATAGGCTGGACCCTGGTTGGGGGATGATCCGGGTTGAATCCTAGCCGGGTCTCTTATACCGTATCAATTGCCCCCCACTCCCTTATGCGGATTTTCCGCATGAGGGAGTAGAGTAGAATCATATAGTTGCTTTTTAGAAATTTTTTTGCTGATGGTTGCCCCCCAATCCGGATCTGGTATTGTAGATGCCAATCCGGATTAAGGTAGGATAGTTGCTTTAGAATATTTCTGCTCATGGTTGCCCCCCAATCCGGATCTAGTGTTGTAGATGCCAATCCGGATTAAGGTAGAATAGTAGGTTTAGAAAAATTTCTGCCCCTGGTTGCCCCCCAATCCGGATATGGTGTTATAGATGCCAATCCGGATTAAGGTAGAATAGTTGCTTTAGAAAATTTCTGCCCCTGGTTGCCCCCCAATTCGGATCTGGTGTTGTAGATGTCAATCCAGATTAAGGTAGAATAGTAGGTTTAGAAAAATTTATGCCCCCAGTTGCCCTCCAATCCGGATCTGGTGTTGTAGATGCCAATCTGGATTAAGGTAGAATAGTTTCTTTAGAAAATTTCTCCTCATGGTTGCCCCCCAATCCGGATCTGGTGTTGTAGATGCCAATCCGGATTAAGGTATAATAGTCGCTTTAGAAAATTTCTCCTCATGGTTGCCCCCCAATCCGGATCTGGTGTTGTAGATGCCAATCCGGATTAAGGTAGAATAGTTGCTTTAGAAAATTTCTCCTCATGGTTGCCCCCCAATCCAGATCTGGTGTTGTAGATGCCAATCCGGATTAAGGTAGAATAGTTGCTTTAGAAAATTTCTCCTCATGGTTGCCCCCAATCCGGATCTGGTGTTGTAGATGCCAATCCGGATTAAGGTAGAATAGTTGCTTTAGAAAATTTCTCCTCATGGTTGCCCCCAATCCAGATCTGGTGTTGTATGGATATATCTGGATTGACCTTGGATAATTTTCTCTTTCAAATCTGTATCTGGCTGACTATAGTCCGGATTAGGGCTCTTGATCCGGGTGGATGGCCTTGGAATTTGAAAAGTTGAGGAGTTGTAACGTCTTTCGGTTTAATTCCCCTCATGAATTTGAATTTGGGCAATTGTACCCTTGAAAATCGGCCCCTAATGATGGTGGGGTTTAAATGCTCTGTGTATTTGTATATATGTAAATATATATATTTTCTTTTATTTCTTTTTTCTGTAACTCCCTCTTCGCCCAATCCTAGGGTGCCACGTGGCATGGGTGGTTGGGACCCTGCTCCCCCTATAAAGACCTCTGGCCTCCTTTCGTTTATTCCCTATTCATAGCAAAAAGAAATCAACATTCTGTTCTTTCTCTTTTCTCAATCTTCTTCGAAGGTTTGCGCTCTTGGCTTCTCTCTTCCACCGCCTATCCGCTGTTGCTCCATTCTTCTGCAACTTGTAAGCTTCCTTGTTTTTTTTTCTTTTCGATTTGTTGCATCTTTTCTTCAAGTTCAAGCATTCTTCAAATTTTTCTCCTTTATTCGCGAATCTTGGTGTTGAACAAAGGTTATGTTTATTGTTTTGGGTTGGATGTTCATGTATAATAGTTTATTTTTGCCCCAATGTTTAGATCTGTTGGTTTTGGGTGTTTTTTATGGGTTTTTATACGATTTTTCTGTGTTTGGTTTTGATTTTTTGGATTTTCTCCATGGCTGTTCTTCATGTTCTTGGTATAAAATAGTTGTGTGTATGTGTTTGAAGTATATAATCTGCTTTTTGATTCTCAAATTGGTTGTTTGTGGCAAGGGTTTTACTGTTGATCCGGGTAGGGGGTGCTAAACCCGGATCTAGGGTAGTTTTTGTTTAGAATTGCACTTGTGGTTTTTTGTTTTTGTTGCTATGAATCTGGATCTGGGTGCTTGCCACCTTGATTCGGGTCCATGGTTTTCAAATTTTTGGCTTATAGTTAACATGATCCGGATCGTTGATGTTTTTCCGGGTTGGACTTGCATTGGTGGTCTGGATCATTAGGTTATGGTAAAACTAACATAACATAATTGATCCGGACCGCTTAGCAAGAAAGATAAAATCTGTAGGGCCCAGGCTCACTGACCTTCATTTTAATAGGTATATGGTCCGGACCAAGAAGCGGGCTAGGAGAATCTTTAACTGCTACCCAAACTTTTCTGGAGAAGAGAGTGATCCGGATTCTTTTGGAGGAGAACAGATCCGGGTAGATATGGTTAAGAAAGCCTCCCCTTCCACTGAGATAATTTCGAAGTTCAGGTACAAGAAGATTCCCGGGAGTTCAGTCCCCTTCACCCCTGAGGGTTATTGTATAGATGTAAAGTACCACTTTGTTGAGAAACCCGCAGAAATTGATAACGAAGTTTATTACAGTAGGGTTAGGTATGACAGGCAACCTAACGGTCACCCCGGGTTGTACAACCAGGAGGCTATCGAGAGGATGTTTTCCGAGTTTCCTATAATCCGGGATCATTACCAGATGAAGGATTCATTTTCTGAGGCGAATCCGGGTGAGATGGATGAGGCGGTCCGGGCTGCTTTCCAGTTGACCCCTGATATCGAGTGGAGATGGCCAGAACCTCATGAAAGGGTCTATCACCGACCAGGAGACGACTTTGTTCCGGTCTGGATGGAACACCTTAGATCCGGGTGGAGCCCCCGGTGCCACATGTTCATAAAACATCTCTGCAAGCATGTGTATAAGATATCTCCGATGCAGATCACTCCGACTGAGATAAAGTCGATGACCTGGTTATCGCTTGCTGCAGCAAATCCGGATTCCTGCTGACTTTGAAGCTCTTCCACCAGATCTTCTATCTCTCTCAATCCAGTCAAAAGCCCTTTTATGAGATTAGGTTCCGGGCCTCGGAGTGTGGTTATGGTCCGGGTCGAGCCAAGCCAATCATGCACCAGTCCTCTGTGAAGTACTGGAATGGGGAGATTATCTTGTTGAAGGGATATGACTTGGCTTATCTCCCCTATTTTACAGTTGAGGGGGTTCAGACTAAGTTCAGTCCGGGTGTACTCGAAGGCCGGGCCTTGTCTCAAATGAGGACTTTCTTTGATTCACTTGGATTCCAGCCGACCCGGGACACATTTAAGAACCATAAGTTGCTTTTTAATCTTGGCTGTGAGTTTTTCTTTAATCTATGCTGGGCCTCGATCCGGATTACTGGTTGTGGTTGCTGATCCGGATTAAGGTTCCTTTTTGCTTGTATTCTTTATTAGATGTTTGCCTTTGATCCGGGTTTCTTGATTTGGTTGATGATCCGGATCAAAGCCCTTTTTGCTTTCTAATGTTGTGAATAATATGTTTGCCTTTGATCCGGGTCTCTTGATTTGCTTGATGATCCGGATCAAAGTCCTTTTTGCTTTCTAATATTGTGCATAATATGTTTGTCTTTGATCCGGGCCCGTTGTTCTAGGGTTTGACCTCCATTTGTTTTACTTCTTCAGGTTTGCCTCATTTCAACCAAAACTTCCTCAGAATCATGTCTTCTTCTGCTTATGCCGCGGCATTCAACACCCTGGGTCTGGCCTTCAAGACAAGTAAGGGGGCCCCGGGTCCCGGATCCGGGTCTACCGATATTGAAGGCGGAGCCGAATCCTCTGTTCCCCAGAACATCCCGGATCCGGGTCATAAGTCTGAGCCTAAGGTCCAGGAGATCCCGGGTGACGAGACTCCCCAACGGAAGAAAAGGAAGTCAGTTCCAACCAAACCTCCCCGGGGTAAAGCTGTTGTTTCCAACCGGGTCGTTTGTGACTCGGAAGGGAAAGGTCCGGATGGAGAAGCCGTGAAGATAGGAACCAAATCTCTGGTTGACCTAGCCGGGTTCATGTCCAGCATCCCTTCTGAAGATGACTGGGAGGAGGTCGAGGGATATAGTATGATTGCAGCTTTGAAGAGGGTAACTGGGCAATGGGGGCAGGTAATTACTGAATTTCTTAGTTTTTAGTCCCGGGCTATGCCCCCAATTTATTCTGTACTTAGTTTCTTTTTGTCTCTTCTCAGCTCGGGAGTGCCATATCTATCTGCTCAGATGTCGCTTTTACGGAGATCCGGGAGGCTAACAACCAGACTAATATTAAGAAGATACGGGCTGATAATTTAAAGGTTGAGCTAGAGGGGGCCCGGGAAAGTTTCCGGACAGCTGAATCCGGATTGAAGGAGAAGCTGAAGGACGCGGAGGTCCGGGTTGAGGGGCTATCCAAGGAAATCGAGATGCTGAAAGCTAAACTTGCCGCTAAGGAAGACTTGAACAAAGAAGCCATAATTTCTGAGTTCAAGGCAAGTGATGTTTATGATTTGAGGTTGCCCAAACTGGGGTACCCGAGGTCCGCAGGTCCTGGGTTGTTGCTGAGCATCATATCAAGACCGACCCCTTGGCGTCCTGGGAGAGCTTCATCCAGGAGTTCCTTGCTGCGAAGGCTGCAGTAGAGCAAGGTCAGGGGGAACCGGAACCCTACGACGGCCCCACTCCCAGTTTCCTTTAGATCCGGAATAGCCTTGATAGGAATCTTGGGCCCAGCCCTATAATTTTACTTTTTATTAGGATTTGTTATTCTCGTACTTGAACTTGGGTTGTTTGTAATATTTGAACTTGTTCCGGATTGATGAAAATATTTGCTTTGACCTTTTCTTCGATCAAAAAATATTTGCTTTTGTTTCCATCAGCATTTTTTGTTTTTATGAGCTCTCTGGATCCTTGCATAAATGCTCCTGATCCGGATTGATGTTTGCTTTTTTGCTTAGTGTATTCTGAAAATATTAGTACATAATGGTTGTTTTCAACCCGGATTTGGATGCCTATCCGGGTTGTGTTTTGCTTGTAATATCGCTTGTAATCCGGATCGATGTTTGCTTATTTTGCTTTATGTACTTTGAAAGTAACCCTAGTACATAATGGTTGTGGTAATCCGGATCTGGCTTGTTATCCAGATTGTTTTTGCTTAAAATGTTGCTTTAAATCCGGGTATGATACCAATCCGGATTGATGTTTGCTTATTTTGCTTTATGTACTTGGATAATAATCCTAGTACATAATGGTTGTGGCAATCCGGATATGACTTGTTATCCGATTGTTTTTGCTTAAAATGTTGCTTTAAATCCGGGTATGATACCAATCCGGATTGATGTTTGCTTTATTTAGAAATTTTCTAAATAGTGGTTGCTTTAAATCCGGGTATGATACCAATCCGGATTGATGTTTGCTTGTTTTGCTTTATGTACTTGGATAATAATCCTAGTACATAATGGTTGTGGCAATCCGGATATGGCTTGTTATCCGGATTGTTTTTTGCTTATAATTTTGCTTTCAATCCGGGTATGTTACCAACCCGGATTGATTCTTGCTTTATTTACTTAGAAATTTTCTAAGTAAATAGTGGTTGCTTTTTTTTTTCCAATCT
Source organism: Apium graveolens (assembly GCF_009905375.1). Lineage (NCBI taxonomy): Eukaryota > Viridiplantae > Streptophyta > Magnoliopsida > Apiales > Apiaceae > Apium > Apium graveolens. Next base: position 196,814,836 of record NC_133655.1, on the reverse strand, counting down.
GGTTGTGGTATTATATCCGGGTTGTTTTGTTCTTTCTTTTCTGGTAATAAAAGAACACTTTCTGGGAAAGGAAAATTCTTTTCATTGAGCTAAAGATTTCTTCATACAAAATAAAGAACATTTGTTTTCTTTCCATGTGCTACAAGATTTTTGTTTCCTTTTCTACTGGTAGAATCTTCTGAGCCTAAGTCCATGCCAGGTATTCGGGATTTCGGATTCATCCATATTCATCAGTTTGTATGTTCCTGGCCTTAGAACTTCCTTGACTTTATATGGGCCTTCCCACCTTGGCATTAACTTACCAGTGTTGGTAGGATCTGAAGCTTTCATGTCTCGAAGAACCAGGTCTCCTACTTGGAAGTTTTTGACCCGGGACTTCTTGCTGAAGTGCTCTTTAGTTTTTTGCTTATACTTCTCCATCCTTGCCACCGCCTGGTCTCGGACTTCATCAATTAGCTCAATATTCGTTCTGAGCCCCTCCTCGTTTGCTGTTTCATCAAATTTTATTACTCGATAGGAGGGGGGTCCTACTTCAATTGGCAGCATAGCTTCAGTTCCATAAGCCAGTTTGAATGGTGTTTCTCCTGTGCTTGTTTGGGGGCTTGTTCTGTATGCCCAGAGTACATTAGGCAATTCTTCTGGCCATTTGGTTTTGCTTTTCCTGAGCCTCTTCTCGATCCCCCGAAGAAGGATCATGTTGGTTACTTCAACTTGGCCGTTCCCTTGGGGGTAGGCTACAGAAGACTTCTTGTGCCGGATACCCCTTTCTTGAAGGTAGGATTCGAATTCTGAATCGACGAACTGTGGCCCATTATCTGAGACCAGTACTCTCGGGATCCCGAACCTCATCAGAATGTTGTCCATGAATTTGATGCAGTCTTGTTGGTTTATTATTTTCATGGCCTTTGCTTCTACCCATTTTGTCATATAATCAATTGAGACCAGCAAGTACCTGAGGTCTCCTCTGACTCTGGGGAAGGGTCCCATGATATCAATGCCCCATACAGCAAAGGGGATTGGTGACAAGACTGAGGAGGGTAGGACTGGGCTCATCCGGGTGATATTGCTGAACAATTGGCATTCCTTGCATTTTTTCACAAAATCTGTTGCATCTTGGTGAATAGTTGGCCAGTAGTACCCTTGTCTTATGATCTTGTGAGCCAGGGCCTTTGCGGACATATGATCTCCGCATATTCCTTCATGAACTTCCATAAGACAGTATTGTGCCTCTCATGGGCCTATGCACTTCAGTATTGGGGAGGAGAAGGTCCGGCGATAGAGTATGTCCTCTTCGATGAAGAATTTTGAAGTTTTGGCTTTTAACCTTTGGGCCTTCCCTTTATCTTCTGGGAGCTCTCCCTTCTCCATGTAGTTAATAAATGGAGTCATCCAATTCGGGTTATTGTCTATTTCCATTACCTCTTCAGTTTCTGTGCTTGGTTTCTGCAATTCTTCGAAGTAAACGGAACAATCCAGGTCTGATGAGTTTTGAACAAGTTTAGATAGTGTATCAACTTCTGAATTCTCCTCTCTGCAGATTTGAATGATTTGAGTTTTTGGAATCAAGGCGAGGTAGCTTTGGACCAGAGCCTGGTACTTGGCTAGAACTGGATCCTTGGCTATGTACTCGCCTATTGTTTGCTTCACCACGATTTGGGAGTCGTTGTAGATCTTTAGATTCTGGATCCTGAGTGTTTTTGCTAGCTTCAACCCTGCAATCAAGGCCTCGTACTCTGCCTGGTTGTTTGTTGCTGAAAAGCCAAAGGAGATTGCTGTTTGGATTGTGAATCCTTCTGGGCTCTTTAGGATGAGCCCAGCTCCTAATCTTTCATTTGTTGAAGAACCATCAACTTTGAGAGCCCATGCTCCTGTCTCTTGGTCTGTATTTTTCTCAGGGTCAATGTTCATAGGCATGGGCTCCTCTTCCAGGAAATTACATTCTATGATGAAATCAGCCAGAGCTTGGGCTTTGATTGCTGTTTTTGGAATGAAACTCAAGTTGAACTGACTCAGTTCAACTGCCCAATTTACCAACCTTCCTGAGACATCTGGCTTGTGTATTATCTTCCTTAAGGGTTGATTGGTTACAACCCTAATCTCCCTTCCTTGAAAATAGTGCCTTAGCTTCCTGGATGCTGTGATCAAGGCAAAAGCAAACTTTTCTAGCCTTGGGTATCGGGTCTCCGCATCTTTTAGCACTTGGCTCACATAATAAACTGGTTGCTGTTTGCCGTTCTCTTCCCTGATCAAGGCGGCTCCAACAGCCAGGTCCCCTGCTGATAGGTAAAGGGATAGGGGCTCCCCGATTTGGGCTTTAGTTAACACAGGGGATTGAGAAAGGTACCTTTTGATTTTTTCAAATGCGCTTTGGCATTCTGGGCTCCAATTAACTTCTCTCTTGTTGGTTGCTTCTTTTAGCAAGTCAAAGAAGGGTAGGCATCTTTCAGCTAACTTTGAGATGAATCTTCTAAGTGCAGCTAGTGACCCTGCTAGCTTCTGCACATCCTTTTGTGTTCTGGGAGGCTTCATCTCCTGGATTGCTTTTATCTTTTCTGGGTTTGCTTCAATTCCCCAGTTGCTTATCAAGAATCCAAGAAATTTTCCTGCCCCTACTCCGAATGTGCACTTTTCTGGATTGAGCCTGAGTGAGTATTTTCTCAAGTTGTCAAAGCATTCTCTTAAGTCTCCTATATGACCGGGGATGCTTTTGGACTTGGCAATCATGTCGTCAACATAGGATTCCAGGTTCCTTCCAATCTGGTCTTTGAAGATTTTATTCATTGCTCTCTGGTATGTTGTTCCCGCATTTGTCAATCCGAAAGGCAGCATCACATAGGCATAGACTGCCCTGTGGGTGATGAAGGCTGTCTTTAGGATATCCTTGGGATTCATCTTTATCTGGTTGTACCCCGAGTAGGCGTCCATGAAACTCAGCATTACGTTCCCGGATGTTGCATCGATCAATTGATCAATATTTGGAAAGGGGTAAGGATCTTTTGGGCATGCACTGTTCAAATCGGTGTAGTCGATACACATTCTCCATTTCCCATTTGCCTTCTTCACCATCACCACATTTGCTAACCATTCCGGGTACTTGACTTCGCGTATGATTCCAGCTTTGAGTAGTTTCTCAATTTCTTCATCTATTACTTTCTGCCTTTCTGGGGCAAAATTTCTTCTTTTTTGCTTTACTGGTTTCCTCTCTGGGTTGACATCCAAGCTGTGCATTGTTCTGGATTTATTCAACCCGGGCATGTCTCTTGGGGTCCAAGCAAATATATCAGAGTACCCTTGGAGTAGTGATACCAGTTCTTTTTTGAAATTGGCCTCGAGCCCGGATCCTATCTTTATCTTCTTGGAAGGATCACTTGCATTGATCAGGATTGTTTCCGTTTCTACAGCGGCCTCAATCTTGGAATGATCCATATTTGACACCAACTGCTGGATCCGGGCATCTGTATTCTTTTTCATATAGATCTGACCCTGGGCTGTCATCTCTTTCTGGTTGCTTTCCCCTACTTCGCTTGTTTCAGCGTTGGTTGCTTGTACAGTAGGATTGCCTTGGTCGAGGCCTGGGCTCAATTCAATCTCTGCTGTGACTTTGTTGCTTTTTTGTTTTTTCGAGCTTGCCTTGGTTGCTTTTGCATCTGGGAGGGATTCTATGACCTGAACTTCTTTTCTCGCATCATCCCTTGAGTGGGGATGATGTTTCTTAATACTTTGCTGCTTCCGAAGTACCGTGGCCTTTCTCTTGTTGTCCTGATGAGTTTCTGCCATTACCAGAGCTTGGCTATAACATCTTTCAGCTATTTCATAATCTCCCTTGATTTCTCCTACCCCGGTTGGAGTTGGGAATTTGATTTTCAAGTGTGATATAGAGGTGATTGCTTGGATCCTGGTCAATGCTGAGCGCCCGATTATGCCGTTGTAGGATGAGGGAGTATTGATCACGTAGAACTTTATCACATGGGTAACTTCGTTTGGGGCCGATCCAAATATCACTGGCAAGTACAATGTTCCTTGGATCGGGACCAAGTTGTTCCCGAACCCATACAGAGGGTCTTCTCAGCATTCATTTGAGCGCACGCTCCCTAGCTTCATCTGGTCTACAGTGTGCTTGAAGAGTATGTTTACTGAAGAGCCATTATCTATCAGCATTCTCCTTACCTCATTGTCAAAACTATCAAGTGTTACCACCAGAGCTTCGTTGTGATTCGGGTTGACCCCCTCATAATCCTTGCTGCTAAACGAGATCATCATCTCCGGGTAGGATTGGACGGAAAATACTTCTTCTCCTGAGCCCGGGCTCCTAGGGGAGAGTGTGACCCTCCTAGGACCACATTTACTACATTCTTTCCTTTCCTTTGCCTTTCTTCTCTCTGACTTGCCTCCCGGGAGATGTATTGGTTTAGGTTGCCCTTCTTGACTTGATCTTCAATGAAGTATTTGGGAGAGAGAGACAATTTTCAGTTTTATGCCCATGGGTTTCATGATAGTCGCACTGCCTGTTATAAGGCCTGCTCTCCGGGGGAGTCTGCATGGGCTTTGGGGGATAATAGAATGGCTTTCCCTTGATCTCCTTCAGTATTTCTTCCCGAGTTCTGTTTAGTGGTGTCCAATCTGGCTCTTGCCTAGGTTCTCTGGCTTGCCTATTTGGACCGGGATCACTTTTTGATTCTTTCTTAGGACCCAGTCTTTGAAATATTGGGGTGTTTTGTACAACATTTGTCTGCTGGCTTTGGTTGTTTTGTTTGAACTTCTTTTCCTGATGGTAACCCCCTTTCGGTCGGTCATCAGAAGTTTTGTTTCTGGTCCCTCCATTCCGAGTCATTCTCATCGCCTGGAGAACATCTGTTTCTTTTATGAATCGGGCTACCATAGAGTAGGCAGCAGCTAGGCTCTGGGTTTCCTTGTTGATCAGCTCCATAATATACCTTTCATTATATTCTAGATCCAGGTTCCTTCGGAATATGCTCAGGGCCTCCCGCTCATCGAGATTCGATATTTTGTTGATTGCTTCCTGGAACCTCCGCATATAAGCTGAGAGTGATTCATTGTCATATTGGCGGATGGTTTCCAGGTGACACATGTGCATTTCGTGTGTCTTATTGGCTCTAAATCTTCTGAGGAAGGCTCCTCTAAACTCTTTCCAGGAGTGGATGCTTCGTGAGGGGATCCTGCTGAACCACCTTTGAGCCCCCCCTTTGAGGGTCGAGGCGAAGAATCTAGACTTTGTCAAGTCATTATAGTAGTATATCTGGGCAATTTGTTCAAAATAATTCAGGTGTTCTTCCGGATCCCCCAATCCATCGAAAGAATCAAAGTTGTAGTGCTTGAGGTTTTTCTAGTCGAGGGATTGCTTCCAGAGAATGGCTGAAGGGTGTTAGAGTTTCCCCAACTTCCATTCCAAATTCCTTTTCCATCTTTCTTTGGAGCTCATAAATCATGTCTTTCAGGTCTTTCTGACCCTCCTCTTCATCATCAGAAATGACCTCGGGGGTGGGGTCCCTCCGGGTCCTTTTGCCTTTGCCTTTAGCTAGAAGCCTCTCCTCTTCCAACTGCATTCTTTTCTGAATCTTTAGCTCAAGCTTTGCTTCTTCTTCTCGTCTTATCTGCTCTCTCATTTCTTCCAACTTTTTCTTCCTGGTTGCTTCTGTCTCCTTCTTACTAGGCTCTTTTTGACTCTTTTTTGCCTTAGTTCCGATTCGGTCGAAGACAGATCTCCTAGATTGCTGTGAATCCCCGGATTCTTCTTGCTCATCATCTGGCTCATACTCTATCTGAGCTCGGGCTTGTTCATCTCTGTAGAGCCTGATTGCTTCAGCCAATTCATGGCTTGTCAAGTTAGCCATATGCTCCTCTGCCACTGGAACATTAGTATACTTATACTGATTGAGCTCGATGACGTTCCTCGCATCCCTGACCGGGGTATGCTGTGTCAATGGTTGCTCCTGGAGGGTCTCTCGGTCTCCCCCAGGTTCTTGAGCCTGAGAGGGGTCCTGGTCCTGGACATGAGTACTGGCGGAGGGCCTACCCACTGTACTTTTTCCTGCTCTTGCCATTACCACAATTGTACAAACAACTGACCAAGATTTGATGCTAAAAGTGTGGATCTAAGGTTTCTTTTTAAAGATTACAAAAAAAAATTCAGAATAACACCAAACAAACTTTCTAGATTTTTTAACAATGATACTAAACAAGAACAGCAGGCTCTAGAACACAAAGACAATATCCAGACTATAGCAGATCTGGGTTTTAAAACTATCAAAGCTATTAGACCCCAGGCTTCAAGACTATCAAGATTATGAAACCCTAAACAATTAAAACTAGCAAATGAGGGTGGGCTCACACAAACGTGGCCTAAAGAAATGAGCTCCCACAAACATGGCTAAAATGAACATTCATATTCAAGAGAGGGTATGGTTTCTTTTGTTCTTACAGGTTTAAGATTTGGACTCTTTTAAGAGTTTGCTGATGAAGGTGAATCCAGGGGCACCGAGACCCAAGGATGGAGAGCCCCTCTTTCTAGCACCAAATGATAACTCCGGTGAGCGGGGCGGCTCCGTCCGAAGCCGTTCCTGGACCTTCTGGGTTTTGGTGAGGTGTAGCTGCTGTTTGGGAGCCTGCAAAACAACACCGGAGGGGGGTTTTGTCCCCGTGGCGCCTCCGGTGTAAGAATAAGTAACTGGTTGGGGAAGATAAGGATAGAGAAGCTAAGGTTGCTGTGTGTGTGTGTATAGGCTGAGTATATGAGTGTGCGTAATGAAAGTGTTTTTCTAACCCCCAAACCCTTCATCTCTGGGGGTATATATAGCCCAGAGGTAGGGTTTAGGGGTTGTTATCTCTAAATCAGGGCCGTTAGATCTTGGGAGCTTGAGACGCCTGGCTTGGGTGGATTGCTTACAAGTGTCCAGGGGAGGACCACCTTCAGGGTGCCCTAACCGCCTTCTGACACGCGCCGTATTTGTCTGATATGTTGATTGTTGATAGTTGTCACCGTCACGTGCCCACGTACCCTTCTTTGGCAGGTTGTGGAGTGTGCATGTACTTTCTGGGACCCCCCCAGGGTGATTCCGGTTCTGGGCTGGATCCAGGTAGGCAGTGATCCAGGTCATAGGCTGGACCCTGGTTGGGGATGGTCCAGGTTCTGGTTCTGGGCTGGATCCAAGTAGGCGGTGATCCAGGTCATAGGCTGGACCCTGGTTGGGGGACGATCCAGGTTCTGGTTCTGGGCTGGATCCAGGTAGGCAGTGATCCAGATCATAGGCTGGACCCTGGTTGGGGGATGGTCCAGGATCCGGATCTGGGATGGATCCAGGTAGGCGGGTGATCTAGATCATAGGCTGGACCCTGGTTGGGGGACGATCCGGGTTGAATCCTAGTCGGGTCTCTTATACCGTATCATAACTCATTTCTCTTCAATTAATATACAACATCAACTTCCGAACAACATCCTATTTAGATAATAAACAAAGATGACAGGCCACTTCATTTTATCTATTTGTTAGTATAAAGTAATTATTGCATTGTCAAATCAAAAACTATTGTACCTCATAAATGAAGTAGACTGTTAGGATATATGTGCATTAGTTTGATGATATGTTAAACAAAACACTTAAGTAGAAATCTAGTATTTATAGCCTCAACAGATAAGACCACTTTGGCTATCCGTTGATGGAGTAGCTTTACTTAGAAATAAGTCTAGTTTTGTAGCACATTTCAGTCTCTGTATTTGAGGTATAATTCTTAGAAGTTGTGGGAAATTATAATTCATGTTGACTACTAGAGGATATGCAAATAGGAGGGCTAATTGTAAATATTTCATGCCTTGTAATTTTGTTTAAATGAAGTGGTATCAACTGATAACTTAAAGGCCTTCAACGGATGAGAAACAAAGCTTCAACGGATGTCTCTAAAGCTTCAAAGGATAACATCCATCAACGGATGAATGCATCAATGGATAAAGCTTCAACTACTAAAGCATCAACGGACAAAGCATCAACGGATAAGAGTGTCAATAAAGCCATCAACGGATGAAAGCTTCAATGGATACTCAGTTGTATAGCAGTTGATAGTAACAGTTTCTAAAGCTGACAGAGGCACATGGGTTGACAGAGATAACTGGAATGTGGTAGCCCCTTTGAGGGACAGAAGAAAAAGCAGCCGTTTCATTCTGGTACAAAAGGGAAATAGTCAACGGATATTCTAATATTGTACTGGATAGAAATGGAGTAGAAACAAGTGGAGAACTATTTTATTATTGTACTTTATCTTTGTCTTCACTTATGAAACTCGGTGATATATAAACCAAGTTGCAGCTAGTAATTAGGTGTGAATTTTCCAGAGCTGTTTAGAAAAACCTTGAGAGAAAATCATCTAGTTTGTACTGGGATGCAGTTGTGATCAATTCTTTGAATCACAGATTTTTTGAAATACCATCTCTGGTGGAAGAACAAATCCACCAGAAAAGTTTTTAAGATCTTTGTGTTATTTACATTTGTGTTTTGAATATACATTTGTCTGTACTTGCTTAAAGCAATTCACACACATTTGTCTTAGCCTTAAAACTGCTCAAAACTTGAAAAAGTTTTGAGATTTACATTCAACCCCCTTCTGTAAATCTCATTGTTAGTTTATTTGAAATAAAAATTGGTATTAGAGCAAGCTCTTAACACACAAAGAGTTTAAAGATCTTGGAAGCTAACAAAGATGAGCAAGAAGGATATTGGTGTAAAGATCCCAGTTCTTGATAAAGATAGTTATCACCACTGGAAGGTGAAAATGCACCTTCATCTTCTTTCTCAAGATGAAGGTTATGTAAACTGCATAGAGAATGGTCCTCACATTCCCCACAAGGTAGCCACAGTTGCTACAGCCACAGTTGTTGTTGGCCAATCCATTCCAAAGCCTAGAGCAGAATGGACAATGGAAGACACTGAAGAAGTCCACAAGGACAAGAAGGCCATGAACATTTTATTTAATGGCCTGGATAAAGATATGTTTGATAATGTGATCAATTGTACAACTGCCAAAGAGGTTTGGGACACAGTTCAGTTACTGTGTGAAGGTACAGAACAAGTAAGAGAGAACAAGATGCAGCTTCTCATTCGACAGTATGAGTATTTTCATTTTGAAGAAAATGAATCTTTAAATGACACATTCAATAGATTCTAAAAGCTGTTGAATGGATTGAAGCTCTATGGTAGAGTGTACCAGGTGAAGGATTCATATCTTAAATTTTTAATATCCTTGCAAAAGGAATGGAAACCCATGACCGTTTCCTTGAGAAATTCTCAAGACTATAAGGACTTCACTCTTGAAAGATTATATGGAATTTTGAAGACTTATGAACTTGAGTTGGAGCAGGATGAGGTGTTGGAAAAGGGAAGAAATAAAGGAGGATCAGTTGCTTTGGTAGCTGAAAATGAAAAAGAAGAATGCAGACAAGAGACTGTGAGATCAACACCAAGCTTCAAGGTTGGTGTAAGCAAGCAAGAATCAAGCAAGGGAAATGAAGTAGCTATTGACATTGAGGACAACTCCAGTCAAGATGACTCTGATGGGATTGATGAGCATCTTGCATTTTTGTCCAGGAGATTTGCAAAGATGAAATTCAGGAAAAACACTAGAGCCACTAAACCATATAAGAACATGGTGGACAAGTCTAAGTTCAAGTGTTATAATTGTGGCATAAGTGGACACTTTGCAAGTGAGTGCAGAAAGCCAACTTCTGAAAAGAAGAAATTTGAGCAAGTGGATTACAAAAAGAAATATTTTGAACTGCTCAAGCAAAAGGAAAGGGCTTTCATTACTCAAGAGAAAGACTGGGCAGCTGATGGAGCTGGAGAGGATGAAGATATGGAATATGTCAACTTGGCTCTCATGGCTGATTCTGAAGAAAATGAAGTTAGTTCATCTAGCAACCAGGTAATCACTACTAATGTATCACAGCTTACTAAAGAAGAATGCAATGATGCTTTCAATGACATGTCTACTGAATTGTATCATTTGCGTGTGTCTCTTAAATCTCTTGCTAAAGAAAATAGTAGGATTAAAGAGAACAATCTGTTTTTAAGTGATAGAAATGTTGTGCTAGAAAATAAGTTGATTGAACTAGAGAAAATTAAATTGCATTGTTTATCTGTTGAAAATGAACTAGCTGAATTTGTTAAGAGAGTAGAGATACTTTCTAAACAATTAGAGAGAGAGCAAGAGGTGATTAAAGCCTGGAAAACATGTAGGGATGTTAGTGCTCAAATTGTCAAGGTTCAATGAATTGAATCATTATGTGAGAATGCCTGGGAGAAAAACAAAAAGAAAATGGAATTAATTGATGGATTATCAATGGATGTGGAATCAACGGATGATGAAAGTCATCCGTTGAAGGAAGAAAATGAGCATCCATTGAAGGCTCATCAATTAAAACAGGCAGATGATTCTAAAAGAGATAATTTGAAAAATCTCAAAAAGAAGTTTGGTTCAACTTCCAAGAACTTTGTCAAAGAAGAAGCTAGCACATCCAAAGATGCTAGTAAGGTGAATATAGGACACATGACTTTAGATCAGTTGAAAAATAGGCTTAAGTTGGTTGAGGATAAAAAGAAAACCAAAAGAAAATCCAATAGAAATGGGAAGGTAGGGATTAACAAACATAACAATTACACACCTGATAAGTATGCTCCTAGAAAAAGTTGTGTGCATTGTAGTAGTGTAATCATCTATCTGCTAATTGCAAATCTGTTAAGAATGCTCCCATGCCTTTAACCTCTTTCATGCCTAACATGTCTATGTCACCATTGAATGCCATGCCTGTTCTGTCTCAACAGAATCCTTATGCACATTTTGCAAACATGACATATGTTAATAATCCTTATTTTGCTGCATTTAGTATGCCTCAAATGCCATACAACATGCCTATGTGGAATAACATGTTTGCACAATCCATGCCTTATCAAATTTAACCAAATGTGCTAAATAATTCTATGACTAATCTTACACTTCAACCATCTACATCTGAGACCAAGGTTGACTCAAAGTTACCTAAGTCAAAAGGTGCAGTAAGTTTGAAGTCTAGGAAAACGACTAACAAGGCTGGACCCAAGGAAACTTTGGTACCAAAATCAACTTGATTTGATTTTGTTGTGTGCAGGGAAAAAGAAGGAATCTATAGTACTTGGACAGTGGTTGTTCAAGACACATGACAGGAGATTTCACCCTGCTCACAGAGTTTAAGGAAAGAGTTGGCCCTAACATAACCTTTGGAGATGACAACAAAGGGTTCACTATGGGATATGGCTTGATTTCAACAGGAAATGTCATCATTGATGAAGTTGCATTAGTTGATGGTCTCAAACATAATCTACTGAGCATCAGTCAACTATGTGACAGAGGGAATACTGTTTCCTTCAATTCTGAAGCCTGTGTTGTCACCAGCAAGAAGGACAACAAAGTGGTTCTAACTGGAGTTAGAAAAGGAAATGTGTACTTGGCTGACTTCAACTCTACAGATGCAGAATCAATCACTTGTCTTTTCAACAAAGCAAGTCAAGAGGAAAGTTGGCTATGGCACAAGAAGCTATCCCATTTGAATTTCAAGACAATGAATGATCTAGTCAAGAAGGACTTAGTTAGAGGAATCCCTCTAGTTGAATTTTCAAAGGATGGTCTGTGTGATGCTTGCCAGAAAGGTAAACAAAGAAAAGCATCATTCAAAAAGAAGCTTGAAACAACAATTGATGATCCACTACAACTATTGCATATAGATTTGTTTGGACCAGTCAATTGCAAGGAAAAGATATTATTTAGTGATTGTTGATGATTTCTTCAAGTTTTCATGGACATACTTTCTTGGATCAAAGGATGAAGCAAGTGAAATCATTATCTATCACATAAGACAAGTCAACAATTATCCTGACTTGAAGGTTAGGAATATCAGGAGTGACAATGGAACTGAGTTCAAGAATTCTACAATGAGGCTGTTCTATGAAGAAAATGGAATCATGCATGAGTTCTCAGCTCCAAGAACACCACAGCAAAATGGTGTAGTTGAAAGAAAGAACAGATCCTTGATTGAAGCTGCTAGAACAATGCTTGAAGAATCAAAGCTACCAACATATTTCTGGGCTGAAGCTGTTAATTGTGCTTGCTACACTCAGAATATTTCTTTGGTCAATCAAGCTAAAGGCATGACCCCTAATCAGTTGTTCAAGAGAAGAAAACCAACTCTAAACTTTCTTCATGTCTTTGGATGTAAATGCTTTATTCTAAGGAATCAACCTGACCACAAAAGGAAGTTTGATGCAAAGGCTGATGAAGGAATATTTGTTGGTTATTCAGCTGGAAAATCATATAGGATCTACAATCTAAGAACCAACATTGTTATGGAATCTGTGCATGTTGTGTTTGATGATAAAAAGATTGATGGACTAACAGATGAGGGACACCATGAAGGACTCAAATTTGACAACATTGAGATATATTGTGATGATAGTGAAGATGAGAATGGTGGAGATGACACTTCAAAAAGGATTCAAAATATGCCTTTGGATAATGCACAAAATGTTGCATCAGTTGAAAGTCATAATTCAGCATCCGTTGACAGAGGTAATGTAACATCCGTTGAAAGATAAAGTGCATCATCCGTTGAAGTACATAATGAAGCATCTGTTGATCATAGTTCATCAACGGATAATCAAATTACATCATCAGTTGATAGAACTCCAAGTTCCCTGCAAAGGACCAACAACTCAGGGGGAGTTTCAACCAATCAACACTCTATCTCACATCATGACAATATTGAGGCCACCTCATCTAGAGCAAATTTTCCACCTCAAAGGAAATGGACCAAGAGTCATCCCTTTGAACTGATCATTGGTGATGCAACATCTAAAGTGCAAACTAGAAGAGCTACTCAAGATGAATGTCTGTATAGTAGTTTTCTATCACATGAGGAGCCTAAGAGAGTGGAAGAAGCTCTATTGGATCCAGATTGGATATTAGCTATGCAAGAAGAGCTAAACCAATTTAAGAGAAACAAAGTTTGGAAGCTGGTACCCAAACCAAAGAACAAGAGTTCTATTGACATAAAGTGGGTATTCAGAAACAAGATGGATGAAAATGGCATTGTCATAAGGAATAAAGCTAGATTGGTTGCCAAGGGCTACTCTCAACAAGAGGGAATAGATTTTGATGAGACATTTGCTCCTGTTGCAAGACTTGAAGCCATCAGAATTTTTCTAGCCTATGCAGCCCATGCCAATTTCAAAGTCTATCAAATGGATGTCAAGAGTGCATTTCTGAATGGAGAATTGGAGGAAGAAGTTTATGTGAGCCAACCTCCAGGGTTTGAAGATCCAAATTTTCCAGACTATGTGTACTATCTGTTGAAAGCACTCTATGGACTGAAGCAAGCACCTAGAGCCTGGTATGAAACTTTGTCAAAATTCCTTTTGGAAAATCACTTCACTAGAGGTACTGTTGATAAAACTCTCTTCTTTAGGAATGTTAATGGCTCTAGTATACTTGTTCAAATTTATGTAGATGATATAATATTTGGTTCTACAGATGATAAACTTTGTAAAAAGTTTGCTAAGCTAATGCAAAGTAGATATGAAATGAGCATGATGGGAGAACTAACCTATTTTCTTGGTTTACAAGTTAAACAAGTTAGTGGTGGAATTTTCATTAGTCAAACTAAATACATTTATGATCTTTTAAAGAAGTTTGACTAAATGGAATGTTCACCTGCAAAAACTTCCATGGTCACTGCCACAAAGCTTGAATTAAATAAGACTGAAAAGTCTGTTGATATTACAAGTTATAGAGGCATGGTAGGTTCAATTTTATATCTAACTGCTAGTGGACCAGATATAATGTTTGCTACATGTCTTTGTGCTAGATTTCAAACTGATCCTAGGGAGTCTCACTTAATTGCTATTAAGAGAATTTTCAGATATCTCAAGGGTACACCAGATTTAGGTATTTGGTACCCTAGAGAGTCTGGTTTTGATCTAATTGGCTATTCAGATGCAGACTATGTAGGTTGTAAGATAGACAGGAAAAGTACAACAGGCACCTGCCAATTTCTAGGAAACAAGCTTGTATCATGGTTCAGCAAGAAGCAAAATTCAGTCTCTACTTCTACAGCTGAGGCTGAATATATTGCTGCAGGAAGTTGCTGCTCTCAAATGTTATGGATAAGGAATCAACTCCTTGATTATGGACTTCATGTTGATAGAATTCCTATCTTTTGTGACAACACAAGTGCCATAGCCATAACTGAGAATCCAGTGCAGCATTCAAGGACCAAGCACATTGATATCAAGTACCACTTCATAAGGGAGCATGTCATGAATGGTACAGTGGAACTACACTTTGTTCCAAGTGAACAACAAATTGCAGACATCTTTACCAAGCCACTTGATGAATCAACATTCACAAGGTTGGTAAGTGAGCTAGGTATGCTTAATTTCTCTTAAAATTCTTGTCTATATTGCAGTTTGGTTTGCAGCCTGAAATGAATTTGTTGCAAGAACAAAGTTGGCTGTTAGTAAAGATTATTCCATCAATGGATATTCTCTATCCGTTGAAAGTCAAAATTGTTCTATCAACGGATGTCCATTATCCGTTGAAAGACAAATACATTTCTGGAAATTTTATCCGTCAACGGATAAAACTGTGTTATTTTTCAATGGATGACAGTATACTTTATCCGTTGAGATGTCACATCAGTCGATTCAAGTGAATCACAGTCGTTGATTCTATTTTCTTAACCGTTGATACTTATATATACAGATGTATGTATTTGTATTAAAGGTAGTTTTTAGAATACATACAGTTTATTCTTAAACGGCTGTAATCTACTTAAATATATTGTTTAATCTTTTTATTTACACTTTTTAATTTGAGAAAGTATAAAATCCCTTTTGATTTCTCATTTTTACTTTACGCTTTCTTGAATCTTCAAAAGCTTTTACTATCCTTTCTCTGCAAAACCCTCAATATTTTCTCTACAACTTCTACTCACAAGAATGGCACCAGTGGTAAAGATAATGTCCCAATCTGGGTTCATCTATGAAAAAAACAATTTCATAGCTTTGGTGGAAAAGAATGAAGCCCACTCAGATTATCACAAAATGATGGATTTCATCAAGAATTGCAAACTAAGCTATGCAATGCTGGAGGCCCCAATGATTTACTGTGAAGTAGTTGAGGAGATTTGGACAACTGTTGAGTTCAATCCCACTGATATGACCATCACCTTCTCTCTCAAAGGTAAGGATCACTGTATTAACTGTGATGATTTACAGTCATATTTTAAATTACCTGAGAATCATTCCATGACACCACACACTGATAATGATGTATCTAGCATGTTAGATTCCATAGGCTACTCACTCAACTCTGCTAGTCTAGGCAGTATTAAGAGAAAAGGCCTTAGGAAAGAATGGAGTTTTCTTGGTGATGCCTTTATCAAGGTTTTCTCTGGGAAAATTAGTAATTTTGATGCAATAACTTCATCTCTTGTTAATATGCTCTATATGCTAGTTTCTGATAGGTACTTTAATTTTAGCAACTATGTTATGCTAGAATTGGGTACTAGGTTAGGCAATAAGGCTAATAGACCTAATAACATCTACTATGCTAGATTCTTTATATTGTTGGCTAACCATGTTGCTGAAGGTTTGGTCATAAATAATGAGAATAGTAAGCTCAAGTGTTGGGCACAAGAGAAGAGGGTCCTTGCAGACCTTTTAAGGATGGATCTCAACAGCAATGTGCCATTGGTATATTTACCAATCATGAATGCACCTCAGGTAAGTGAGGTAAATGCTTCTTCAACTCCTACTACTTCCAACCCCGCTATTTCTTCGCCTTCAAGTGTGTCCATTGAATCTGTGTCTTTGCCCCAACAGATTCCTACCAAGGCTACCAAACCTAAAGTTTCAAAACCAAAGTCAAAGAAAGCCACCTCTGTTGTTTCTCAAAAGACAACAGTTGTAACAACTACCATAAACCCTGAGGGGAGTGAACAGGGTGTGAGTGGTGAGGGGAGGGGTGAACATCAAGAAAACCCCCAGGATAAGGTAGGAGAGGTGAGTGGTACCCCAGCTAGCCAAGCCACAGTTTCTCAAAAAGCTGTGGTGATTGAAAATGATTCAAACTCATCCCTAGTTGCATCCTCCCAAAAGGATGCAACTATTGAAAATAGTCCCCAACCAGGGACACAGAACAAAAGAGGGAGGGACACTGAAGCCACACACTCACCTGCAAAAGCCTTTACAAGAAGAAAGAGGGTCAAAACCCAAATTTCTACACAGGGTGCACACACTGCACAGATACACCCACCTGTATCTATGCCTTCTCAAATTCAGCTTGATGTGACTCCAACAAATGTGGAGTCACAACCTCATTCTCTCACAATTCACACACATCAATCACCAAATTCTCCATCACCATCTCTGGATGTGGACATATTATTCACATCAATTCCTAATTCTCCTTCTTTACAACTCAGGGAGGAGCCCCACTCAAATACTGGTGATCATCATCTTTTAGAGGATTTGTTGGATCATCCGCAAATTCTTTCAGACATAGTTGAAGAATCTGTCACCTAAATTAAAATCAATCCACACAGATTCAACAATTATGTCACTTTCAATTTCTCCTTCTTTTCCTTCTTCAACGGATATCACTCATCCGTTGACAAGTGGTTGTTCTTCAATGGATAAGCTTAACAGCAGTTATCCGTTGATACCATCAGTTTCCACTTCAACGGATACTCCTCATCCGTTGATAGTCTCTACACAAACAACTGACTTAATTCCAAGTGTAGAAGACATGGTTACTGTACAAACACTTCTAGGGCTGAGGGAAGGGAGTGAAAATTTGAGTGAGAGGCTGGGTTGCTCCCAGGCAAAAGGAGAGCTTGAGAGCACAAATATGCATGCTATTTCTTCCAGCATGGCAAAAGAAAGTGAAAGGAGTACCACCTTAGTAGGTGAAGGTGAGGGTGTGAGGAGTGTGAGCCAGGGGGAGCCCCTGATGTAAGAAAAGAGAGAAATTGAGAGAAAGGAAGGTACAGAGGATATAAGGGTGGATCCAGCCATTGCTAGTGAGTCAATGATTATGGATGATGCTGAAAAGGAAAGACAATTTCAGCAATATTACAAAGTTGTAATTGATAATATTTCCTTGGATGCTGACACTTTTACTCATCTTGTGTCAACCTATCAGTTGTTCGCTACTCAGGGCAATGAGGAGGCAGAAAAGACTTTAAATCTAGTACATACTTCAGAATCTCTTCAAAGGCATAAAGTTGCTGTCAATAGGATGCCTTCTACACCTGGTGAGCCATCTGAGGAATTTGGAGTAAATTTTAATGATGATGACTCTGTTTCATTGGATGGAAGCATGAACTTAGGGGGAGATGAAGACCTTAGTTCTATTCCAAATTTACCTGAATGGGCCTTAATAAAGGAGTCTACACCAGGACAATTCAGTGTATCCTTAGTTAAACAAATCAGGTCTGTCCAAAAGGCCATTCAGAAAACCTCACATGCTGGTACCAAGACTATTCTTCAAGCTCACTTGGACTCTCTACATCTCATGAAGCTACAACAACTGAGACAGAATCTAAGTGTGGATGAACTCAAACAAGAAATATCTGATTTGAAGTCCTATAATTCTGAGAAGCTGGACTCAATCATGCTTTTTGGTACCATGCAGGAATTAGTACTGAGACTGAGAAAAGAATCAGATGCTGATAAGAAGATGGCCAAATTGGAGGAAAGAGTTCAAGTTATTGAAACCTCCTTGATCACCATTATTCAAAATCAACAGTCTCAGACTAATCTTTTAATGCAGCTGGCTAAAGCACAGGGCTTAACCCCTCTCCTTGATGATAACAAAAAGGGGGAGAATAAAAGGAAAGGTGAGGGGGAGCCATCTACACAAGTTCAAATATCCAAAGTGCTAGTTCCTGCCATCACTACTACTCCAGAACTTCAACTCAAAGGAAAGCTTGATGGAATTGACCTAATCCAGATAGCAGCAGCTGAGATTCAGGTGAAAGAGCAATGGAAGAAACTTGATGGAAGGATAAAACAAGTGTTTGGCTCTACAACTTCAAAATCTTTATCTGTGAAACACAGCACAAAAGTTGAGCCAATTGTTAGGGTGAAAACACGCGCTAATATTCACGCAAGTATACGCGTTCGCAAGTAGTATAAGATATAAATCAGATTCGTTCCCACAAAGACTGGTTTAGGTTAAGTTCAATTTATGCACCTATGCAACAATGTATGGTTATCGCTCAATGCTAAGACAAATAACAAATTGGGTTTTTATTAAACTAAGAGATTATACTAAATAACATTAACTAAGAGAATTGAAGTTGAATTACTATATATGACAAACATGGGATCCTAACTTCATTAAATACTTCGTTCAATAGCCTTCTCATTCTTAACCTTAGCATGTGATGGTGAGGACACTAATCATATAACACGAAACTGATAAACGCCAACTTTCGTTGCACGAGTACCATTCTACCAGACATCCACAAAAGAGATAGAAGCTAAATAGGCACCAATTATATTGAGACCCTATATGTCTATAGAATTTGACAACATAACGGTTTAAGCACAAGTTATCTATCTTGATTACATAGGGCAAGTAAAACGGTTAGAGTTACCTACGAATCATGCATAACAAATACATGAACCTATGCTAGCATGGCAAGTTCTAAACCTCTATATTCACTGTCGCTTCAATAGAGATTAACACGCTATCTTATATGTTAGCTACGCACATAAGACGAATAAGCACAACCAATACTAGGATATCATACAATCACCACACACCAAGATATCGAAACAATTAACTATTGAAATCCATAAGTAAATCCGCTAGAATCCCATAACAATGATTAGCCCATAATCGAACTCATCGTCACCATGGGTTCCAATGAAAGCATGGTATAAACAAGGTCTTAATAAACTAAATAATAATCAAAGTACGAATAAACGAGATATAGGTTCAACAAGAACGAAAACGAGCATCCAAAGTTACAACAAATTCAAAGAATCACAAGTTGAAAACAAGATCTTCTTTTTCGGAGTTGTTCTGTGCTTCTAGGTCTTCTCCTTGGTATCCCAATCTTCCCAGATGATGAAAACCCTTTTTTTTAAGTATATATATGCCCCTAGTGGACCTGGACCCTTAAAATCGTCAAATTCTACTCAAAAAAGGCTTTTTCAGCGAAATCAGCGACCAGCCGCGCCCTGAGCGGCCGGTCAGCTCTCCTGAGCGGGCGCTCAGCTCTCTGAGCGGGCGCCCAGCTACTGACTGGAAAAATATTCTGATGAATCTTGTTTTGACCATAACTTGAGTTCTACTCGTCAGAATTAGGCGATTCAACTGCCCACGCGAAGCTATTGAGATTCTCTACAACTTGACAATGGCCTTGGCTTCCAATTCTGATCACTTTTAATCATATTTCCTTTAAAAGCTCTTTTCTTCATTTAACTAATACTTGAAATGCAATAACACAAAAACACATCAAAATACCAACAACTTGAGTCCAAAATACCAATTTAAGCTTGTAATAAAGCATTCCAAGTGGATATAAAATCCACTTATCACACCCCCAAACTTGAATCGATGTTTGTCCTCAAGCATAAACAGACTCAAAACTACAAAACAAACCTAATGCATGAATGCAACTACGTGAATGCAACTAAATGATAATGCAATCGATCCCCTCAGAATAACCATAACCAAATGAATAAGTCAATGCCTCTAAGAATGCAATAACTTGAAACAGAGTTCGAATAAATCCCACAAACCAACTCACAAACCAGAAACGTGCGTGTGTGGATGCTTAACAGATATACTCTCGATACTAGATCAATAACCATAACTTATCTATCATCGAAACAATCAAAAGTTTATAAACAGAATAGACAATAAACGCATTATGACTCACAACACCTCCTTTCTACTAGAGTTATACAAGGATTCACACTATTATTGAACACATAACAAAGATGCTTATTTGATCGTGCAATGAATGAGGTCCCAAAAGACTTATACAATAATACCCATGTAGCGAGCGTTAGGTTAGCGGATCCCAGACTATAAAAGCCTTAGGTCACTAGGCACAAAGTCCCCTAGAACTTAATAACTCGAGTATTAAAGAGCTCACTCTTGATCAATTATGCATAAACACATACTTTTTTCTTTCTTTTTTTTTCTTTTTTTTCTTTTTTTTTCTTTTTTTTTAACAATTTCTGAATGAGTGCGTTTCGCTCCATCTCATTCAACCCTAGACTACTCATAAAAATATGAGCCGGCTACTAGCCATTTGACACCTAGCCTTACAACAACTAGCAATGAAATCCAAGTTTTTCTCCAGATAAAAACAATCAGTGTTTTTACGTCATTACGAGAATATCACAAATTCTAAATATAACCAAGTGATTAAATCTCAACAACAAACAAGTATGATCATGATCTAAATCAAAAGCAACCCTATAAGACTTTGTGAAAATATTTGTTTCTGGCATGTAAATCAATTCATTCACACTTAAACATCCCTCTATTCATCATCACCATACTCAAATCAACATCAACTTATCAAATATCATAGTCCATCTTAAGGGATCATGCTAAATATGCATGCAAATGTAACTATATGAAATCACATAAAAATAAATAAATATGTCCTAAATGAACAATCATGCAAAAATATGAATGAACTACAACTAAACATGCAACATGAATCTATATGAATCTATATGGACACACACTACTAATTCTTACATTATCACCCCCAAACTTAAAATTTTCAATGTCCTCATTGAAGGCAATAATAAGGATTTCAGGCATACCTAATTAGCGGGAGATTCACCCTCGTCGGGTGGAGGATCAGGTGGCCAATCAATCTCGCCACTAGTGTCTCGGAAAAT
This sequence comes from Apium graveolens, assembly GCF_009905375.1. Taxonomy (NCBI): domain Eukaryota; kingdom Viridiplantae; phylum Streptophyta; class Magnoliopsida; order Apiales; family Apiaceae; genus Apium; species Apium graveolens. The sequence continues at coordinate 196,793,867 of NC_133655.1, read as the reverse complement.
AGTACCGAAAGCGTGTGTCAAATCTTCAGTAAAATGACGGTGAATGTCGTGCATGGCCTCCATACGCCTAATTACTCGCCTGTACTGCTCATCACCAACACCAGTCCTATCAACTACCTGTTGCACATGAGAAGAACCCTCTGTAGGCACTACAGGATCCGTTCGGCTACCCTCTTCATCATCAAAGATATATCCCAACCCCTTGTCAAGGGGTGCACCTAAGAATGAATAACTCAAGTGATTTGGTTGTCGGTTGAGCTCAAATATGGGAGCTTCTTGAGTAAATGGTTCAAAACGCTCCTGAGAAATTTTCAGTTCTGCTAACCCAAGAGAATCGAATAGCACATCCAACTTCCTCTTCCACGGAGGTGCATTCAAAACCTGCAGTTGCTCTACTTTAAAACACTCCTCTTTAGCTGTGGGTACCTTTATTTCCTTGAACACATTAAAAGTGACCTTTTGATCGTGAACCTTCATCGTAAGCTCTCCTTTTTGCACATCGATCATAGTTCGGCCTGTAGCCAAGAATGGTCTTCCCAAGATAATGGGAATTTTCTTATCTTCCTTGAAATCAAGAATTACAAAGTCAGCAGGGAAAAAGAGTTTATCCACCTTGACCAAGACATCCTCCACTATACCTCGTGGATAAGCGATGGAACAGTCAGCTAGTTGCAATGACATGTATGTTGGTTTCGGCTCAGGCAGACCAAGCTTCTTGAAGATAGATAAGGGCATCAGATTGATGCTAGCTCCTAAATCACATAAACACTTGTCGAACGACAAGTTTCCGATGGTGTAAGGAATAGTGAAGCTTCCAGGATCTTTAAGCTTCGGAGGCAACTTCTGTTGCAACACAGCACTGCATTCCTCCGTTAGAGGAATGGTCTCTAAGTCATCGAGCTTCACTTTCCGAGAGAGAATACCTTTCATAAACCTCGCATAGCTAGGCATCTGTTCAAGAGCTTCAGCGAAAGGTATGTTGATATGAAGTTTCTTGAACACCTCCAGAAACTTCTCAAACTGCTTATCCAGCTTTTTCTTCTGCAGCCTTTTAGGAAAAGGAGGTGGAGGATAAATTTGTTTCTCCCCTGTATTACCCTCAGGAGGAGTGTGTTCCACAGTAGTCTTCCTTGGTTCCACCTCTACTTCCTTCTACACATCTTCTTCAGCCACAACTGCATTTTCTGAATCTTGAGATTTTTCTGGCTCTTCGTCTTGCTGAACTTGGGGGCTTGCGACCTTTCCAGACCTTAAGGTGATGGCGTTCACCTGTTCTTCAACTTCCCTCTTGCCTGGATTTGTTTCTGTATCACTAGGAAGCATTCCTGGTGGTCGATTCAATAAGGCATTAGCAATTTGCCCTATTTGGTTCTCCAGATTCTGGATAGAAACAGCCTGGCTTTGGCATATAAGAGCCTGGTTTTTGCACATAAGCCTCAACTCCTCTAATTCAGATTTTTCATTCGAAGATAGACCTGCATCATGAGTTTGTTGTTGAAGTTGGAGTTGTTGCTAAAAACCAAGAGAGTTGAACAGCTTATTTCCAAACGGCTGGAACGGCTGTTGCATCACATTCTGATTGTTGCTCCAGCTAAAGTTAGGATGATTCCAGTTGTCAGGATGATAAGTGTCTGGAACTGGTTGTTGCAATCTCTGAAAGTTGCTCACAAAATGAGCTGAGTCGCTAGATATAGCGTATTGCTCTGTCGCATGCGGACCTGCACACAGCTCACAAACACTAATTATCTGCTTAACACCATAGTTAGCCAGGGAATCGATCTTCATAGACAACGCCTTTAGTTGAGCAGTGATAGCTGTAGCTGTATCCACCTCAAGTACTCCTGCTACCTTGCCCTGTGGATATCTCTGGGTTGGATACTGATATTCATTAGCAGCCATCAGTTCAATTAGATCATAAGCTTCCTTATAGCTCTTTGCCCATAATGCTCCGCCTGATGCTGCATCGAGCATGGGTCTGGACTGTGCTCCCAACCCATTGTAAAAATAAGTGATGATCATCCAATCAGGAATTCCATGATGAGGACACTTCCTAAGCATCTCCTTGTAGCGCTCCCAAGCTTCACTTAGCGATTCTCCCGTTTGCTGCGTAAATTGAGTAATAGCATTCCTGAGTGCAGCTGTCTTCGCCATAGGGAAGAATTTAGTAAGAAACTTCTGAGCAAGATCTTCCCAAGTAGTAATCGAACCAGCTGGTAGAGAGTGTAACCAGCTCTTAGCCTTGTCCTTCAGAGAGAATGGGAACAGTCTCAGCTTCACATCATCTTCAGAAACACCGTTGAACTTGAAGGTGTCATATATTTCAATGAAATCCCTAATGTGTGTATTGGGATCTTCCGTTGGAGAACCCCCAAACTGGACTGAAGTCTGTACCCATTGAATTATGCCAGGCTTGATCTCAAAGGTATTAGCTGTGATAGCTGGCCGGACAATGCTAGATTGAATGTCATTAATCTTGGGTTGAGAAAAATCCATCAAGGCTTTCGTTCGTGCTGCTGGATCTCCCATTGTAATGAGTACCTGAAACACAAACAAATAAACCGTGAAAGTAAAAGAATCCGAGTCAGTGAACTGTAACGACCACTGATGACAAGCACATAAACTAAAAATTAACACCGAGTCCCCGGCAGCGGCGCCAAAAACTTGTTAGGGCGAAAACACGCGCTAATATTCACGCAAGTATACGCGTTCGCAAGTAGTATAAGATATAAATCAGATTCGTTCCCACAGAGACTGGTTTAGGTTAAGTTCAATTTATGCACCTATGCAACAATGTATGGTTATCGCTCAATGCTAAGACAAATAACAAATTGGGTTTTTATTAAACTAAGAGATTATACTAAATAACATTAACTAAGAGAATTGAAGTTGAATTACTATATATGACAAACATGGGATCCTAACTTCATTAAATACTTCGTTCAATAGCCTTCTCGTTCTTAACCTTAGCATGTGATGGTGAGGACACTAATCAGATAACACGAAACTAATAAACGCCAACTTTCGTTGCACGAGTACCATTCTACCAGATATCCACAAAAGAGATAGAAGCAGAATAGGCACCAATTATATTGAGACCCTATATGTCTATAGAATTTGACAACATAACGGTTTAAGCACAAGTTATCTATCTTGATTACATAGGGCAAGTAAAACGGTTAGAGTTACCTACGAATCATGCATAACAAATACATGAACCTATGCTAGCATGGCAAGTTCTAAACCTCTATATTCACTGTCGCTTCAATAGAGATTAACACGCTATCTTATATGTTAGCTACGCACATAAGATGAATAAGCACAACCAATACTAGGATATCATACAATCACCACACACCAAGATATCGAAACAATTAACTATTGAAATCCATAAGTAAATCCGCTAGAATCCCATGACAACGATTAGCCCATAATCGAACTCATCGTCACCATGGGTTCCAATGAAAGCATGGTATAAACAAGGTCTTAATAAACTAAATAATAATCAAAGTACGAATAAACGAGATCTAGGTTCAACAAGAACGAAAACGAGCATCCAAAGTTACAACTAATTCAAAGAATTATAAGTTGAAAACAAGATCTTCTTTTTCGGAGTTGTTCTGTGCTTCTAGGTCTTCTCCTTGGTATCCCAATCTTCCCGGATGATGAAAACCCTTTTTTTAAGTATATATACGCCCCTAGTGGACCTGGACCCTTAAAATCGTCAAATTCTACTCAAAAAAGGCTTTTTTCAGCGAAATCAGCGACCAGCCGCGCCCTGAGCGGCCGCTCAGCTCTCCTGAGCGGGCGCTCAGCTCTCTGAGCGGGCGCTCAGCTCTGCTGAGCGGGCGCTCAGCTACTGACTGGAAAAATATTCTGATGAATCTTGTTTTGACCATAACTTGAGTTCTACTCGTCAGAATTAGGCGATTCAACTGCCCACGCGAAGCTATTGAGATTATCTACAACTTGACAATGGCCTTGGCTTCCAATTCTGATCACTTTTAATCATATTTCCTTTAAAAGCTCTTTTCTTCATTTAACTAATACCTGAAATGCAATAACACAAAAACACATCAAAATACCAACAACTTGAGTCCAAAACACCAATTTAAGCTTGTAATAAAGCATTCCAAGTGGATATAAAATCCACTTATCACCAATCATTATGGAGCAAAAGCCAGTAAGGAGGAATAAGGTTGGAGAAACTTCTTCAAGGAACCTAAAACCCATGATACTCAAGCCAATCAACAAATTCAACAAGGACTCTACAAAGAACCCTCTAAACTTTGCTCAACTAAAAGAAGTGGATTTTCTTCTTCCAAAGTCTGATGAAGATAAAGTTTTGGGTGGTAATATCATAAAGCACAAGGAGACCAAGGATGCAGTGGAAAGAATGAATATGGCTATTATTTATAGAGAGGGAAAGAGAATCTGTGTGATTCAAGGTCATCCCAAATTCTCAATAGCCAAGAAGGAAAAGATCATGAGGTTAAAAGAAGAAGCTAAAAAGTTGGAGGCTGACAAAAGAGCACATGCAAAGGCTGAAAAACAGCTAAAGTCAAACCAATTTGAGGAAGAGAAGAAAGAGATTGAAGATAGGAGTGAAGACAAGACTGAAAACATAAATGAGTTTTTTGGGAATCTGCTTTGTGAAAGTGTGGAGGAAAGAAGTGAGGAAAGAAAGGAATGGCAGAAGGGGAACAGAAAGAAGGCCAAGGCACAAAGGAAGAGTGAAGAAAACACTGAGGCAACCCAATCAAAATCTAAACCACTACCTTCCATTCCTGAACCTTTTATTGCTAACCCCAATATAAATATCCATGGAGAACCAATCATCCCTAAAGAGTAACCTATTGATTGGGACACCATCAAATTGCCTACCTTCTTAACTACTCCTCTACCACTAAAGAAACAGAAAAGGAAATCCAAATCCATACCTCCCCTAACCTCAATGAAATTCACTCAGAAACACAAACCTAAGCCCAAGCCACCAACCTCTAAGGATGATTATGTTCACATTTGTGACATAAAAGAATGCTCAGATGTTGAACTCTACCTGGATGAGCTGGAGGAAGTGAGGGAAATAGATGCCTACAGACATCTACCAGAAAGGCTAGTGTTCAAGTATAAAGGCACAAGAAATGAAAGGACTTGGCCACTTCATAGAGTTCTAATTGAGGGCTATTCTACCTTGATTTGAGTTTACTCAGCTATAAAAAGGGACACTGGTTTTACCAGAACTACCAAGACTGAGGTTCTCAACAAGATTGCCAACATAATGAAAACTTGGAGGGAGCCAAATTCCTTGCCTAGAACATTATTCATCCCAGAGCATGGAATCACAATTCATAAATCACCTTATTGGTTGATGAAGTTCAGAGATGATAAAGGAGTCAGAAGATTTTTCAGACTTGAAGACCAGTTTAAGATTGCCAGCAATGAAACTCTCAAGGACATGCAATCTAAGTTGGATATCAGTGACGAAGATGAAGCTGAATTCTACAGACAACTCCAACTCCAAGTTGAGGAAAATGATAAGGGGCTAGGAAAGAAAACAAGGGAACAAAGGAAAAGAAGATAATTTGCTCAGGCTAAAGGAGCACCCTGGGAAACACTGTAAATCTCTAATTCCATCTCAGTACACATACTTTTGCAGCACTTTTGAATTTCTACTTAGCTTTAACTCATATAATTGTTAAGTGTTTTGTTATCATCAAGTTAACCCTAAATTTATGCCTATAATTCTTATAGACATAAATAGGGGAGATTGTTAGGATATATGTGCATTAGTTTGATGATATGTTAAATAAAACACTTAAATATAAATCTAGTGTTTGTAGCCTCAACGGATAAGACCACTTTGGCTATCCGTTGATGGAGTAGCTTTACTTAGAAATAAGTCTAGTTTTGTAGCACATTTCAGTCTCTGTATTTGAGTTATAATTCTTAGAAGTTATAGAAAATTATAAGTCATGTTGACTACTAGAGGATATGAAAATAGGAGGGCTAATTGTAAATATTTCATGCCTTGTAATTTTGTATAAATGAAGTGGTATCAACTGATAACTTAAAGGCCTTCAATGGATGAGAAACAAAGCTTCAACGGATGTTTCTAAAGCTTCAACGGATAACATCCATCAACGGATGAGTGCATCAATGGATAAAGCTTCAACTGCTAAAGCATCAACGGATAAAGCATCAACGGATAAGAGTGTCAATAAAGCCATCAACGGATGAAAGCTTCAATGGATACTCAGTTGCATAGCAGTTGATAGTGACAGTTTCTAAAGCTGACAGAGGCACATGGGTTGACAGAGACAACTGGAATGTGGTAGCCCCTTTGAGGGACAGAAGAAAAAGCAGTCGTTTTATTCTGGTACAAAAGGGAAATAGTCAACGAATATTCCAATATTGTACTGGATAGAAATGGAGTAGAAACAAGTGGAGAACTATTTTATTATTGTACTTTATCTTTGTCTTCACTTGTAAAACTTGGTGATATATAAACCAAGTTGCAGCTAGTAATTAGGTGCGAATTTTCCAGAGCTGTTTAGAAAAACCTTGAGAGAAAATCATCTAGTTTGTACTAGGATGCAGCTGTGATCAATTCTTTGAATCACAGATTTTTCGAAATACCATCTCTGGTGGAATAACAAATCCACCAGAAAAGTTTTTAAGATTTTTGTGTTATTTACATTTATGTTTTGAATATACATCTGTCTGCACTTGCTTAAAGCAATTCACACACATTTGTCTTAGCCTTAAAACTACTCAAAACTTGAAAAAGTTTTGAGATTTACATCCAACCCCCCTTCTGTAAATCTCATTGTTAGTTCATTTGTAATAACATAGACATGCCTGTAACATTCACGTGCTACTTAATTTTCATACTACTTTGAAACACATATAATTGATTTGTCAAATTATACAGTTTTTACAACTTTTGCTGCATTTGACAAGACTACTCATTTACTTTGTTGCATTTTGCATGCGGCTACCTAGCAATGGCATGCCCTTACAAATTTGCAGTTGCGGAGTGACATTCATACAAGTAACTTTATTTAATTTCATCTGTAAAAGTGAAAACTTTTATTAAAGAGTTATATTTTCCTCTTTATTTCATTTATATGATTTCACTTGTCATTATTGTTTTTCGTGTCTCCTTCCACTTAAACTTTTCAGTTTCACTTGTCATTTTCGTGTCTCAAAATTATTGAAAATGCTTGCATGTGCCTTATAATGTGTATTCACGGGATACTTAACTCATTTTACTAATAAGGGTCTATAATTTAAAATCTACACTGCCACAAGTCATATTGCATTTCTTTTGCAATTGCATAAGTTACAAACCATTTATACTACATTTCAATGGATTCAGTACGATACACATCACTAAGAAACCTTCGGCCTGTAAGTCAAATTCAATGGAGAATCAAAGTTTAAGTATCACGACAATGGGATGACTATAGCAATAACAACGTAGTGTATCAAGGTTTGCGGATGATACTTGTTGATAAATATGTAAGATGCTTTAAAAACTTAATCTTGTCAATCACCAAATTCATTTATAAGGTTCTCATAAATCTATTCATGGGTCCGTACAACGCAATCGTATGCATGCGTGGATACCGTTTGGGGAGGTAGGTCATTTTCATGGTCGAATTGTCGAAGGTCAAACTTGTGATATTCCAAATTTTCTTGTGACACCCTACGAGGGAAATTATAAATATGTCGAAGGGGACATGCACATTCTCATTTGTTATTTACCTCAAATTACTGAAGTTCCTGACACTTATGAAGATGTATTTGACTTTGTTGATCTTTTAACAAGTGATGAGGTTCACTTCCAAATTGATCACATCGTTGGTAATCATTGTACTCCATTCTCATTGAACCTTTCGTATTACATTTTGTTACATATTAATATTTTCTTCTTTTCTGGGTTGTAGATGTGGTTGGATTAATTATTGCCCGAGGAAATGTACAACAAGTTACAAATGCAAGAAATGTACAACAAAGGTCTTTGGAAATGGTTATTGATAAAATGTAAGAAAAATAAGTTAAATCCATCCTAGTGCAAAGATTTCTCAAAATATGCATTCTGTTTCCTCAAAATTGCTACTATATTGCAGTAACAAAGTTAAAGTTGTCTTTTCCGAAGCAAATATAGTACCAGTTAATACGGAGTTGAACTTCGACGCTCTACAACGTCTACACCCATATACCATCACCATTTCTGGATGCAAAATGAACCTTGATACTGATAGGGGCGAGACCTGGTTGACCGATGCACCTTCAACCAGGTTTTACGTTAATCGTCAGAGTGCGGAAGACAGTGAGTTACGCTGCAGATTTAGGGTTAAAAATACACCTCTTGTGTGGACACGAAGTATTGGTGACCCATGATCATGGTGATGTTGAACCTCGATCGCAGCATGTTGACAAGAATCATTGTGTTCTGATTTGACGACATGCAAATTTCCATTTCTTATTCTGTATCTACATTATTTTTCCATTACGTTTTTTTTTGCATTTATACATTCTAGATCTATATTAGTTGTATCTTTCTTTATTTTAGTGTTATTATCATTAATAGTTGCGTGCTAATTTCAATTTTATGTCGAATTAATGTTCTGTATTAGTTTTTTCTTAGTTTATCATGAATTTATACTACCATTTTCGGATAGTCAAAACTCGTAAATTTTAAATATTTTTTTTAATATAAAGTAATCAAAGTACTACAGAATTAGTACTACATGGAAAGAAGTTTTTACAGAAAAAATTGCAACTACATTTGAAAAACCCGTGAAATTGTGTTTTCATCAAATAAATGCGCACTCGACTCGCAAAGAACCCTTTTTGAAGCTACAAAATTCATATATATACTATTTTTTATTAAATTAAAAAATACGTACTAAAAATAGGTCTATATCACTATCCAACAAAAAAAATTAGACCAAAATAATTTATACTTAATTCAATATAAGAGGTCAAAACATGCCCTTCACCATAATTTTTTACCTCGTAAAAAAATGCACAAGGCACAAACGGAGGGGGAGGGAAAGAAAAAATAATAATAAAATACCCCAGAATGCCACTACTTCTGGGTGTCAATGGCAGAACCCCAGAAATAGTGGCGTTCTATGCCATTTTTTGAAGAGTTTGAACACATGTGCCAAAAAAATGAACTTTATGTTCAAACGTGCCAAAAATGTGACGAAACCCAGTTAAGAGGGTTTGGGACATGGGCATGCTTACGTATCCAAACAAACAAAATCGAGTCCGAGCCCAGCAGAGCACAATTTTCTCTAAAATAAGTCGAGTTTAAAAATTGAGTCAAAAAAATATTCACGATTGACCGAACACGAGTTTGCTCACGAACAACCGAGCTGAACCGAACTCGAGCCGAATCGAGTCGAGTTATCCATTAATAGTTCGCATATATTTTTTAATCAACCAATCTTAAAGTATAGTTTATAAGTTTACAAATTATATGGAGTTCAAATACTAGTTTCATATTATAATAATATACTACACTTGTTTCTTAATTTTATATGAAAAAATTTAATTTATTTCACAAGTCGAGTTTTAAGAACAAAATTAATTTTATTTAAAATTACTGATACATTCATAACTTTAAAAATCGTATGTTACTTTTCAAATTATTGATGTCGATTGTCAAAGATTTAGTACTTTCTGATATTTCAGTTAAATTAGTTTGGATTAGAAAATACATATAAAATAAAATAAAGCAAGCAAGCCCCCTTTAGCTGGTCGAGAAATATAATTATTCAAAATTATTTTATCTTTTCTTAAAAATATTATAATTTATTTTCAACAACCCACTACTTTAATTTATTTGAAATCGTGATTTTAGTATATTTTATCATAGACTTCTCTAATAAAAGTGTGAGGTGAAATTTAAGGTTAAGTTTAATTAGAACCTATTTGTGAAAGTAATTAAACTCTAGGGTTATGTATTAAACTAATTAAATTAATTACTTTGTTTATTATTAAAATATGTATTAATTTTTTATTAAATTAATCATTTTACTTCAAAATATGTATTAAATTTTAATTAAAAAATTTAAAATATTTACACAAGTAAATAATATATTTGTTATTTGTTATATATATAAATTTTATCCGAGCCGAGTTAATTTACTGAGTTCGAGCCGAGTTCGAGTTAAACGAGCCGAGTCCGAGCCGAATATGCAAAAAACTCAGCTCGGCTTGTTTACTTATTCAAGCTCATTTTTATGTTCACGATCTGCTTGTTTAAGAAAATGAGCTGAATCGAATTCATTTAAACGAGCCAATCTAGAGAAATCTGGATGATCACTTTGTTGGGTTTGTGGAGTCTATTAATTAAACCCATGAAAATAGACTATTCGGATTCAGATTCAGATTAGTTTATGGATTAGTCTACTTTTCAGATTTAGACTATAATTTGATTTAGGCCTAGTTTCTTCTCTTATAAATACTCATGTAATTGTAAAATCATAACATAACAAATTGTGATAGATCAATACAAAATTTATGCGGCTTGTGGAGTAGGAATTTCCGAACCACGTAAAACTTTATCTTGTGTGATTGCGTTTATTTTCTTGTTCTTGTTTATTCGTTTTGGGTTTTGCTTTCATTATTGTATACTAAACAACTGGTATCAGAGCCTAGGTTTTCAGGTGAGTGGGAGCGATGGCAGAAGACGGGAAGGTAAAGATCGACAAATTTGATGGCAAAGATTATGGGTTTTGGAAGATGCAAATTGAGGATTATTTGTATCGGAAAAACTACACGAACCGCTGGAAGAGAAGAAACCAACTTCAATAAAGGATGAAGGATGAAAGTTATTGGAAAGGCAGGCTTTGGGGGTTGTCAGGTTAACTTTGGAAAAGAACGTTGCTTACAATATCTTCAAGGAAACGACAACTTATGGTTTAATCAAGGCTTTGTCAAATATGTATAAGAAGTCGTCTGCTTCAAATAAGGTGTATTTGATTCGCTTGTTAGTTTCCACTAGATTGAATGAAGGCGATTGTGTTGCTGATCATGTGAACGAATTTAATTCTATCTTAGCAAGATTGGTATCGGTGTAATTAAATTCGATGATGAAGTACACGCCTTGTTGTTGGCCTCCTCATTACCAAACAGTTGGTCAGGTTTTGTCACTGTTATAAATAATTCATCCGGGAGCGGTAAGATGACTTTTGATGGAGTTCGAGATTCGATTCTTGGAGACGATATTCGTATGAGAAACTCAGGAGAGTCGTCAGGTTCCTTGTTGAGTGCTGAGAGTAGAGGCAGAAAGTTCGAAAAGGGGCAGAATAAGGGGTGTAGCAGATCGAAGTTACAGAAGAGAGGACAATCCAAAGATTGCAAGGATATTGTTTGTTGGAATATTCAAAAGAAGGGTCACTTCAGGAATCAGTGCACGGCTCTTGCGGCTCATCCATTTCAGAAACTGTACATGCTTGATGAACTTGGCCTCGAGTAGTCGATCTATTTCTTGATCGATAGCCGCCTTTTTCTCGTCGTAAAATATTCTTCGCTTTTGTCGTATTGGTATGATATCCTTGCTGATGTGGAGTGCATGTCAAGCAATGACTTCTGGAATCCCCGACATGTCCTTGGAATTTCAGTCGAAAATGTCAGCGAAATCTCTGATGAGATTGGTGATATCCTGTTTCAGAGGTTCAGGGAGGTTTTTGTCAATTTTTGTTGTCTTTTGGGGATTGCCAATAAACACTTCGACTTCCTCCGTTTCTTCGGCGGGTGAGCATGAATTGCTTTTCGGTGTATATGTCAGCTCTTGAGGGTCTATATCAAGGACTTGATTAACTTCTAGCTCATCATCTTTCTTGTTCTTTGACGAAACAATGGTTAAGTAACATTGTCTCGCTGTTTCCTGATCTCCAGTCATTTTTCCGACTCTGAAATCTGTGGGAAATTTCATCTTTAAGTGAGAAATGAACGTGATTTCCCGTAAAGCGGAGATCGTGGTTCTCCCTAGTATAGCGTTGAAGCTCGAGGAGGCGCTGACAACGTGGAATTTTGCCACTTTCCAAATTTGACAAGGGGAGAACCAAAAAGCACAGGCATATCGACCGTTCCTGCCTAGTGGACTTCATTCTCGGTAAAACCATACAAGGGAGTATGAGAATTTTCAAGCCTTCGATCTCCGATGTCCATTCGTGAGAAGGCATGATGGTATAGGACGTCGACTGAACTCCTGTTGTCTACCAACATTTTCTTTACAGTGTTGTTGCCAACCCTTGTCGTGATGACAAGGGCGTCTTGGTGACCCTCGATGAGATCGGGACGATAATCATCATCGGAGAAAGATATGACCGGGGATGGGTTTGCCCGTGGGCATTTTACCATCATTGGATTGACATTATAAACTTCTCATCCATAGGCTTTGCGAGAGTTGTTTGATGGGCCCCCAGCTGTTACTCCATCGAAAATTACGTCGCTGATCCTGTCATCCTCGTTTCTATGATCGCGTCGATGCATATCATCTTTTTGAACATAGTGGAGTAGTTGTCCTCGACGAATCTTACTCTCAATGAGGTTGCTTAATTGGAAACATTGTTCTGTTGTGTGACCTATGTCTTCATGGTAATCACAGTACTTGGATCTTGGGGGTTTACCGGGTTTCATTGGCCTCAGTGGTCGGTAATCGGGTTCTGTCTTTAAAATAGCCAGAATTGTTGCTTTTTCAGCATTGAGTTTGGTAAATTCTTTGTCTGGACGGGGACGAGGTTGCCAATCTCTCTCTCGCCTATCTCTTGAGGGGAGCTCCACTTCTCTGTTTCTCGGAGAGTGGTGGCGTTCTTGTCATCGTTCCCTCGCAGGAGACCTTGGACTATAGTTGGGATGAAGCTCATATCTCGATGAGCCTCGAGGCGACTGTATACAACTTCCTACAGCATCATGCGGTGTTCGATGATTTGGAAAGCGGCTTGCAGAGTTTTTGGGCATTTTTCGAATGTTTCCTCAAGGAGAAGGCCGTGCCGAGACTTGTTGATACCTACCGTTAAGAAATTTATGGCCATATGTTCTATGAGATCTGGGATTTCCGCAATTTCTTCTCTGAATCGAGTCAAAAAACTTTCGAAACTTTCGTTTGACCTTTGGTGCATGGTCATTAAGGATGTTGTGACCTTTATGCCTTTGTAATTGTTGGATAAATGAGCTTGGAATTTTTTTTTAAAAATAGACCATGAGTCGATGGATCGGGGAGGTAGATTACTGTACCCACGGAGGGTCGTGCCTTGCAAACACGTGGAGAAGAATTGGCATCGAGCAATTTCATAGTGTCCAAAGAATGCCATTCGACCGTCGAAAGTATTCAAAAATGCGAGGAGATCGCTCAAACCGTCGAAATGATCAAGTGAGGGATTCTTTAGTGTTCTGTCAATGCGTGCCTTCTCAAGTACCAAGGAGAGGGGGCTTTCTGCGACAGTCTCGAACCCCCGATTGATTGCACATTAAGTTTCGCATTTGATCTATTTCCTCTTGCATCTTAGAAAACTCCTCGTGGGAGATAGTTTCCGTGGATTCACTTTTTTGGGAGGTGTCGGTCGATGACACTCTACGCTATCGGCATTCGCGAGGCTGCGAATACGTCGATTCAGCGGAAGGTTCATACTCGTACTCTTCATCATCCTCGTCATCGGAGTATTGATCTCCCAAACCTTGATTCGCTATCGTTGTCTGTTTATGCTCTCGCCGTAGTCGATGAATTTCACGATGTCGCTCTAGATTAGCTTGTAGAAGGCGAGCCTCTTGCTCCAGGCGTTCGAGGTCTCCATTGGAGTACAGTGGCTCCTCAAGTTCTTCCGCCTCCTGCGACTTTATGTGTTCAACTTTCTCCAGGTGTAGGCGCATGTCGTTAGAGAGCACTTGTTTGCCCTTTGATGCTTGAACTCGTCGACGCTGGTCCAGTTTGTACTTGCGTTTTCTCGCTGGTTGCTCTATGACAATTGGATCCAGTGATTTGCCGCGAGTAGATTTCTCTGGTGGAGGAAACAAACATCTCGGCTGTAACGCCGGTTGCTTTGACGGTCCCTGATCATCGTGATGCTTTGGAATGGCGGGGATCTTCGCCGTGGTCTCTGTTGGGAGCACTGGTCCTGCTTCTTGTGGATCGATCTCCTCTACAATCATGGTTTGGTTGGATTTCAGAATAAAACTCCTTTTAGTGCCAAATTATGTACCCGAATATTTATCAAATATATGAGAATAATATCTAAGGAAGTCTTTTTTTTATTTAATTGATCAACCCTTACAAATGAGTCTTAACTCCCTTTTTATAGGAAAACTTTAAGAGGCTTTTTTAGTATAATTGGGCCTAATGAGCCTTGAACTAAATCCTATCTATTTATTACAATAAATTCATCTCGGGCCTCTTACTCTGACTCCATGGTCCAACACATAGACTCCTGCCTACATTCACTAAAGTGCTGGCGCCAGAACCTATATCCAGATTTTACCGTGTACTTTCCATCAATAGTGCTCATTCAGGCTAGCCGATCCGAGACCTGATTTCTTGCGACAGGTATTGCCAATATTAACTTGGCATCACAATCGGAAAATAAATTATTTACATTGTTAACATCCCATCTTCTCACACCAGAAGCAAACAGATCACTAACCTTTAAGGCTGTATTTGGATGGGGGTTTGGGAGGGAGTGGGTTGGGTTCAAGAGAACCATGTTTGGGAAAGTTTGTCAAAGTAGGGATTGGGTTTTGTGAGGGTTCATCAAGGGTTGAAAGGGGTTAATTTACAATACAAAAATTAAACTTTTTCAACACCCCAATTTGGGGTGTTGGCTGCTTACTTTTTTTTTATTCATCCTATCTCTCTCTTTTTCTCACTCTCTCTCTCTATATTAAAGTTTTTTCATTTTTTTCTTTTTGAATTTTTTTTAATTGTTTAAAAATATTTTAAATTTAGTTAAAATTTGTAGATAAATTTAAAAACATTCACTAATTTTTCAATATATAATTTATACATGATAAAAATCAACCTTACTTTAAGCCGAAACCATCAAGGTTTCAACCCCTACTCACTCCACACCTACATTTGAATTGAGGTAAGGGTGCAATCTAGCCACCCCAACCCAACCCCTCCCTCCTCAACCCCCAATCCAAATAAGGCCTAAATCACTCGAGAAATTAGTAGACGAGCTATCCACCATATAATGATCATTACCCTTAACCCAAGGGTCCTTGAACACCTAACAGTCTCCCCATCACCAAGCATCCACGTAAAGCCTTTTTTCAGCACTTCCTTAGCCTGCCATAACCCTGACCAGATGTAGCTCACCCCCCCCCCCCCCCTGCAGCTTCAAACAGAGTAATATTCACGAAGTATCTAGCTTTGAATACTCTAGCAACCATAGAGTTTGGGTTGTTACTAAAATGGCAACAGTGCTTTCCCAACAACGCTAAATTAAACCCATACAAGTCTTTAAAACCCACCCTCCCAGACTCTTTGACATACTCGTATTTGTCCAAGATAGCCATTTAATACCTTTTCTGCTTGTCTCCTTCGATCCCCACCAAAAGATGTTCATCATTCTTTCGAGCTCCTTACATAATGATTTCGAAACTAAAAAACATGACATTGCGTACGGTGGAACTGCTTGAGCGACATTACGTAGAAGAACATCCTTCCCTGCCTTGGACAAACATTTCACACTCCATCCTTGGATCTTATTCCACATACGATCCTTTAAGAAACTAAATACCCTCTTTCTACACCTACCAACAAGCGAAGGAAGACCTAGATACCTGCCTTCACTTAAATCATTGTGCACTCTCATCAAACTTTTTAATCGCTTGACCCGACTGTACTTCATATTTTTGTAAAACTGACTTGATCACTCTAAATTCCTCCAGTGTTTCCTTAAAAAAATAGAAAATTATCATCTGCAAATAAGAGATGTGTGATTGCTGGAGCTTGTGCATGAATACAACACCCATTAATCTTACCTTCTGCAGCTGATTGCTTCATCGAGTTTGATAACCCTTTAAATAAGGTGACAGAGGGTCACCTTGGCGTAATCCTCTCAAGGGGGTAATTGAGCTAATCTAAGATCCATAGAAATTAACTGAGTAATATACTGTCATGACACACAACATGATCCATGAAACCCATGTTTTAGAGAACCCCATCTGCTTCATCTGATACTTATAAAAATCTCCAACTCACTATATCATAAGCTTTACTAACATCAAGTTTCAGAGCAACTTCTCCTATTGCCTTTTCTTTTCTGATTCATGTAATGTAATAGCTCAAAGGCTATAAGTACATTGTCTGATATGCTTCGATTGAGAACGAATGGAGACTGATTCTCAGCAATGATACCCGACAATAACTCCGTAAGACAATGTACTAATACTTTGGCTATTATTTTATACAAGACGTAATATAACGCTATTGGCCAGAGATCTTTCATAGAGTCAGCATCATCTTTCTTAGGGATTAAAACTTTGGTAGTGTCACTCAGATTCGCAGGAAACGAGAGCTCATATAGCTACCTTTTACAACTCGTGAAGACTTCTTTACCCATTAGATTCCAGAAATTTTGATAGAAAGCCGGATTATGTCCATCTGGTCCAACACTCTTATCCGGGTGCATCTGTTTAACAGCTATCGAAAATTGCTCAAAAGTGAAATCTTCCACCAGCTTCCTGTTCTGCACTTCTGAGACTGTGACTTCACATTGACTTGTATTTTCTTCTTTTATCACTTCACTCTCACCAAAAAGATCCATAAAATACTCCTTGACTATCCTACACATCTCATTTTGGTCAGTCACCATCTCACCAGAGTCATTCTTTAGCTTTGTGATGACATTTCTCTTCTTTCTAGTAGTTGCATAAGCATGGAAGAATCTGGAGTTGGTTCCCCTTCTAACATCCAAAATGACTTTGCCCTTTACTTCCAATATGCTTTCACATGCATTAGAAGCTCTTCCAATTTTCCTTTCTCCTCAAAATACCTCTGCGTTTGTTCCTCATTAGCACAATCTTCATACAAACTGAGAGTTGCTTTTTGCTTAATTATTTTCTCACGAAACTTATTGAAAAATTTGCGACCCCATTTTTCCATGAAACTAGACAACTCCAACAGTTTCGGTAAGCAACGTACAGGAGCTAACTTCTGCCAATGTCTTGTCACCTCTTCATGAAATGATTTCTCCTTTAACCAAGTGTTCTTAAACCGGAACCGAAAATTCTTCCTCGAATGCTCTGTGCTATAAAGTTCAATTTGAATACGATCATGATAAGAGTATATTGTGTGATGCACTGATAACTTACAGAGTGGGAAGAATTACCACCATGATACAGAAGCAAATGCACGATCTATTCTTTCTTGAACCCACTCATTTGAACCTCTGCTCTTCTCCCACTTAAATTTGCCACCAACCAAATCGAGTTCAGTTAACAACATTCCTCAATAACGTTCTTAAATCCATCTATCAGATTTTGAGGATGTTTGTGAGCACCTTTCTTTCGCTTATCATGCATTGAAATCCCCTACCAAACACCACGGCAGAGACGATTTATTTGTCAATCTTTTGATAGACTCCCATGAATCTCTTCTGTGAGACCTTTCTGGAAAATCATAAAAGCCCGTTAGCCTCCAAACCGGACTATTACTCCTCAAAATATGCACATCAATATGGTTTTTATCAGAATCAAATACTCTACATTGCACACTTCTATCCCAAAGTAGAGCTAATCCATTACTTCTACCACAACTATCTACTGCCCAAAATCTATCAAAACCCATACTTACACACAGTTTTTTTAATTTACAGGATACGCTGTCATCGTAGGCGTAATTGGTAGGTTTTTTTGGGTACCAAACCCGCCAATGGACAATGGACAATGTACATCGCCTCCTCGACTCTTGTTTACTGCTTTAAAGCTTTGTAAAGTTTATGGTATGTTTAACAAATCTCCGCTCAGCAGAAGTAGAATCTGATGAACAAAGATCCCTTGATTTGATAATGGCTCTGTGTTGGTTACGAGAATCTCTCCAATCAATTTCACCCTGTGCAAAACACACGTCTTTGACTTGAAGGAACCTTTAGAAAGAGAGGCACGTTATAAAACATGTACAATTTTCAAGATTAACTTAATTTTTACTTAAAACTGACGGATAACATGGGTTTCATTTTTAGTTCAGGTTGACAAATATGTTTGGATATACAAATGACTTCTAGCCCTTCTTTTTTGTCGTTCTTTTTAAAATTCCATAAAATTTACATTATCAATGAACTATCCAAACGGATGTTTAATAACTTGCAAGTAATTTCTTTTTCGAGTTACATATTAACTTTAAGCAAACAACTGACTTTGTTTATATTAAGCGAAATGGGTCCTAACCTCTGGTGTCAGGTTTTTCATGTCAGATTGATATAGTTTCCCCATCTGGCGCACCACAGAACAGATCCTAAAAGCATGGGGCTGATCTTCTGAGTTTTCTTCAAAACTGCACTTGATAATAGGATCAAGAAGAGTCTCTGATGCCTCATAGAAATTTTCATCTTCACTTTGATTTCGCTCAATCTTGTCACAAGTCTGACCTTGAGTTCCTTTCAAGATGGAAGGTTCATCAGTACTATGAATGAAGGATCGTGCTAAATATAAGGGTTGATCCTGAGATACTCCAGCCCTGAGCAGCAAACTAAATCTTCCAACTCCAAAGCCTTTAAAAACAGTGACAATGAACACATCACCTGCTCTCAGTGAAAGTTTAACCTGTGTACACAGATTATTTTATTGGAATAAAAAAATGCAATTCACAAGAATATAAAAGCGATGATTCAATTTAGTCATACATGACAATCTATTGCTCGAAGGTTAACCACTTTATTCAACTTATTTAGAGAAGGTATATAGAATAAAAAATGTGATACACAAGAATATAAAAGCGAAGAATATAAAATGGGTTTACTATCTGGAGCTTCTCTGAGTACAAGATATACTTGTTTCTTTATACCCCTGCTATAGCTTCACTCATGATAAATTATTCTAGAAAATTCTCATGACAAGTAAAACAGCATCTTGCAAGATATTGTACCAGCAATACAAAACATTTTCATGAAAAATAATTGTGAAGCAAACACTACTAATAGTTCAATACAAAGTCCATAAGCACGAAGCCAGAAAAGTGCAACTGCATAGACTCCAGGGCCAGACAATAGACAAGATACCAAGGCATCCTAACAATCCTTAAACATACAACTACCCCGAGTAAACAAGGGAAAAGACAACAGATCATCTCCAATGTAGCCAACGGCAAGGTTTGCACCCATAGTTCCAAAAGCTTTCTGAATCTCTTGCATCTTCTAATCACGAAGAGTCTGCAAATTTTGCAATTTATATTTGGTTTCATCCATATTAAACTGCAAATTTTGTAATTTACTTTTGGCATCATCAATATCACAGTCAATTGCATGAAGCTCGGGAAGTAGGGGCTGCGATATCCAGAGCTGTTCAACATAGTTCAGAAGATTCACAAGCCAACTTACATCGAATCCCATTTTCTGCAAGTCAGCAAATACATCCCTGTACTCAGCAATCGTTTCAGTATCAACCTCGGTCATAGAAATTTTGGCAAAGTCATATACTGAGGTGCAGAACATATTTAGCTTCATTGTACTAAATTTCTTGTTTTTGGTCGTAAAGTGATCAAAGGTTTCTGGGTACTTCTCCATTATGGCATCAAGTATAAGTACAAATTTGAAGTTAACAGCATAACCCCTCCATAACCCAAAATCAATATTTCCTGAAGAAGAGCTCACATGATCATTGTCGGTCCCGTCAACTGAGGAAACAATATTCCTGACCCTGTCATCATGTTGTACAGAATTCTGCACCACATGATCTTACACCCCCATGCCCACGGTATCAATGCACACCGATTTAGCCATTTAGGTACATTTCCAGAATCAACCAGCACCTTGGTTGGAGAAACCAAAGGCTTTTGTAGCACCACATTTTGAGATGTCACAGAGGCTGTTGTATGAGGATTCATAATGTTCTGAAAAAGTTAAAAAAACATAGACACTTTGGTGACATATATGGCACTGAGATCAAATACAGAAGCATATTCATATAATACGTAAATTTTGAAAGACGAATTTAGGACTAAACATTAGTGCAACACCAGTGGAATTAACCATTCGATGCTTTGGTTCCCCAACCAGAAGACACTAATGTCAAGGAAATATGCTTAGTAATTTGTACGAGTAATAAATTAGTCATGCACTGTTTCTACCTATGAGATATATGACAAGAAATGCACCGGGCACTGAGAATGATAATCGATTCAATAAATACCTCAAAATGTGTTGTGACAATGGTGGCTGTTGGAGAGGCACCAAGTAAGTAGCTTCTTAAATTGCTAGAAATAGCTGCTTCTTCACATCCATGTGGGAATTTCACATACTTCAAGTTGTAAAATGGAGAGGGATAACTTACAAGAGAGGCAGAGATTGATGAAAATGTCTACAAAAAAATATAAAAAGATACAATCAGATATAAAACGACAGTGAAGTAAATTGTAAAATAGATCTGCAGTTCAAAATGCACCAACATGGAAAAAAAGGGTAAGGAGGATCATGTGTTTTTCTTCCGGAAGTATCTAATTTTGAAGGAATAAACATCACTCAATAAGCTATTGAGAAATGAGATAATTTATATTAGGCTAACTAAGAAAAGATAACTAAGGAATGTGCTACAAAAACTTATCTAAACATAAACTACTCTTTCAACGGATGATAGAGTAAGATTATCCGTTGAAAGCTATAATTATACTTAATTAAATGTACTAAGGTGTTTTTGGCAAAATATCATCAAGGCTACAACATATTCCTAACAGAGAGGAAACATAGGCATTTGCTGGAAACAGCTAGAACATTGTATATTCAATCTAAAGTTCCTGCAAAACCTTGGGGGGAGTGCATTCTTTGTGCCACCTATCTTATGATAAGAACTGAATGCCTTTAAAAAGTATCAATTTACAAACTCCTTATTATAAGTTGTACAATACTTCACCTGATTTATATTATCTCAGATGTTTTGGATGTCTCTGTTATATATCTACTTTTAAGATTCATAGATCAAAATTTGATAATAGAGTTTCCCCTATAGTCTTTTTAGGTTATCCTACTAATCAGAAAAGAAAGGCTATAAAGTTTTATATTTATCAACAAACACTATCCTTATTTCTAGGGATATCATTTTTCATGAAAATCACTTTCCTTTTCATCTCATTCATGCTTATGATCTTAGCACATATAAAGAATCTATTTTTCTCTCAATTGTCACTAATGCTTCCATGTATGATTTTGATTAGGGGTGAGCATAAAACCGCAAAAACCGCCCGCACCGCACCAATCCGCACCGCAAAACGCGGTTTTTAATTTTCGTGGTGCGGTTGCGGTTTGAAATTTTAATAAACCGCGCGGTGCGGTGCAAGTTGTGGTTTTAAATTTCTGAAATGCGGTTCAAACCGCACCGCACCGCAATATTTAATATATATATATATTAGTTATATTTCATGATTCCATTTATTAAGTTTGATTCCATTTAACATACTAGGAGTGCTTGCTTAGTGATCATCTTGTTTTTGCAAGCTCAACTGTTGTGTGGTGATCATCCTATTTGTGTTTCTTCAAAAATAATGAGACACATGGTACAAAGTCACCTATTTAATAGTGAACTCATGTAATTTGCCGAGCCAAGCTTCTACGTTAAACTTTACAGTGTGGAATTTCTAATCTGTATTATTGAAGAATATTGACGACTTTGTTATATTATTCGAAAATTTAATTAATTTAAGTTTTGTATTTATTTAAAAGTTTCGAACTTGTAATGTATAAACCGCAGTGAACCGCACCGCACCGCACCGCATTTTTGTGGTGTGGTTTATGCGGTTTTGGAGGGTACGCGGTGCGGTTGCGGTTTGAAAATTTGATCAAACCGCATGTGCGGTTTGAGAAAAAACCGCACCGCCCGCACCGCGCTCATCCCTAATTTTGATCATGTTATATCATCTTCTCTTAATCATGCATCTCCTGATCATTTTTCATCTCATGATCATCATACATCTTACAATACCTCTTTTTCTCCTAATCTTTTTTCATCTATTGATCATTATGCATCTCCTGATCATTTTCATTCCTCTGCCAGTACTGTTCCATCAATTCATTCTCATTCCGCTGCTCACTCAAGATCTATTATTCCCATTAGACAGTCCACTTGAACTAAAATTACTCCTTATCTAAAGGACTATCACTACCTTTCTACTTCCACATCACAGTCTTATTGGTGTAATCTTATCTCTACAAAAGAGCTTCCATCCAGTCATTTTATATTTCATAATTCTACTACTATCAGTGAACCCGTTTCTTATTTAGAGGCATTTGGTAATCCACTATGGGTGGAAGCTATGCAGAAAGAATTTCAGGCACTTCAAGATAATAATACTTGGATCCTCACTAATTTACCTAAGGGCAAGAAACCAATAGGATGTAAATGGGTATACAAGGTCAAGATAAAATCTGATGGTTCTTTAGAAAGATGCAAAGTTAGATTAGTAGCAAAGGGGTTCACACAGAAATATGGTATTGATTATCAAGAAACCTTTTCTCCTACTGTGAAGATGAATACTGATAAGTGCTTAATTACTTTGGCTACACATAAAAAATTGGAAGTTATACCAGTTTGATGTCAACAATGTTTTCTAGCATGGAACATTGAAAAAAGAAGTTTATATGAAGGTTCCTGAAGGGATACCTCACTATCCTAATCAGGTCTGTTAGTTGAATAAATTCATATATGGTTTAAATAGACTTCCAGAGAATGGAATGACACTTTAGTAGAAGAACTGATTTTTCAAGGTTTTTATCAGTCTAAGTTGGATTATAGTCTGTTTATCTGCAAGGACAAAATTGATATTACTATAGTTGCTCTCTATGTGGATGACATTCTTGTCACTGGCAGTAACTCAGCAACATGGAAGCTCTTAAACACCATCTACATGCTAAATTCACTATTAAGGATCATGGTGTGTTGTGTTTTTTTTCTAGGTATTGAAGTTTCGTATCTCCCACAAGGGACTGTTCTAGGACTGTTCTGAGCCAGACAAAGTATAGTAAGGAAATTCTGCAACATGTTGATGAGGATTTATCCAAGAAAGCTTTAACACCTCTTCCTCTTGATCTTTGATTGACAGCTCATGAAGAATCATTATTTGCTAATGCAGAATTGTACAGGTCCGTAGTTGGAAAATTAATTTTTCTTACCAACACCAGACTTGATTTGAGTTATACAGTCCAACTTTTAAGTAAATTTGTCAAGGCTCCTAGAGTCCCATATTATGAAGCTCTTTTCCACACTCTCAGATATATAAATTGAGTTAATTATCATAGGTCACTTAGTGCGTTCAAATATATTAAGTGAGTCACTGATTATAAAACTGACTCAAATGAGTCACCCAGTTAAAAATTTGTATAAAAAATATTTAGTCGAAATTATTAAAAGTATTATATATTGAGTTTCACACATTTTTTATGAATGATATTACATTCAAATGAAAGGTTCTGAGTTCTATTATTTTGGATAATATTTTTAGATTTTTAAAAATCTATCTACTATTTATTTTTATTCGGAATCTTTTATTTGGATGTAATCGCATTCATAAAAAATGTGTAAAACTCAATATATAATATTTTTAAGAATTTCGACCAACGTAAAAGTAATAGTTTTTATAAAAAAATTCAAATGAGTAACTCATTTGAGTCAATTTTTTTAATCAATGACTCACTTAATATATTTAGACGCAGTAATTAATACTTGATAATTAAACTAGGTGCCAGATAAGTTGAATGGCTTCAACTACGTGCCAGATATACAAATGACTTCTAGCCCTTTTTTTTCGAGTTATATAGGAGTATTAACTTTAAGCAACAACTAACTTTGTTTAAATTAAGCAAAATGGGCCCTAACCTTTAGTGTCAGTTTTTTCATGTCAGATTGATATAGTTTCCACATGTTGCACACCACAGAACAGATCCTAACAGCTTGAGTAGCCTGCTTTTGCCAAGTGAAAGTTTCCGACTATCAACAGGATCAGTAAGAGTCTCTGATGCCTCATAGAAATTTTCATCTTCACTTTGATTTCGCTCAATCTTATCACAAGTCTGACCTTGAGTTGCTTTCAAGATGGAAGGTTCATCAGTACTACGAATGAAGAATGGTGCTAAATATAAGGGCTGATTCTGAGTAGCAAACTAAATCTTCCAACTCCGAAACCTTTAAAACAGTGACAACGAACATATCACCTGCTCTCTGTGAAAGTTTAACCTGTGTACACAGATTAATTTATTGGAATAAAAAAATGTGATACATGATAGGCGATGAGTTAATCAAGCCCAAACAAAGCAAAAACCCAGAAAGAAACCACCCCAGGCCCAAGGTGCGGTGGTCCCCGGTGCCACGTGGCGCTGGATAAAAATGTCAACTGTCTCATGTTATCCGAAATGGAACAATTACATCCCAGCCGTCCATATGTAAAGATCCCAAGGCTACACTGATGGAGAAAAGACACCTGACCACACAGCCGATCCAAGCCGTCCAATCACTCACCAACCAAGAATGATCAAATGCTAGGATGAAGAGGTACAAACCCCAAAAATCCTAAATCTTGGTACCTATAAAAAGCCCCAAAAAGAGGGTTTTAAAGGTGGAAAAATATTTGACCGTTACACACCTATACACACATCACTATACATAGACTTCTTCCCTCTTCTTATTCTTCAAGAAACCCCATTCTTATTCTCACGCCGGAGTTGCCAAAGGAAACAACCTCACCTCCGGTTCTGTTTTGTAGAGTCCCCGACCTAGCAGGTTAACCTGCCACGCGGACAGGGCTCTAGCATACGTGAGCGAGGAGAAGACCCGGGAAGAAACGGAGTTAGGGCTCTAGCATACGTGAGCAAGGAGAAGACCCGGGAAAAAACAGAGTTATCAGTACACAAGAATTTTTATAAGCGACGATTCAATTTAGTCATACATGACCACTTAATGCTCGAAGGTTAACATCTTTATTCAACTTATTTAGAGAAGGTATATAGAATAAAAAAAAATGTGATACACAAGAAAATAAAAGCGAAGAATATAAAATGGGTTTACTTCTTTGAGTACAAGATATACTTTTTTTCTTTATACCCCTGCTGTAGCTTCACTCATGATAAATTATTCTAGAAAATTCTAATGTGAAGTAAAGCAGCATCTTGCAAGATATTGTACAATCAGAACAAACATTTTCATGAAAAATAGTAGGGAAGCAAACACTACTAATAGTTCAATACAAAGTCCATAAGCACGAAACCAGAAAAGTACAACTGCATAGACTCCAGGACCAGACAATAGACAAGATACCAAGGCATCCTAACAATCCTCAAACATACAACTAACTCTGAGTAAACAAGGGAACAGACAACAGATCATCTCCAATGTAGCCAACAGCAAGGTTTGCACCCATAGTTCCAAAAGCTTTCTGAATTTCTTGCATCTTCTTATCACGAAGAGTCTGCAAATTTTGCAATTTATATTTGGTTTCATCCATATTAAACTGCAAATCATGTAATTTACTTTTGGCATCATTAATATCACAGTCAATTGCATGAAGCTCGGGAAGTAGGGGCTGCGATATCCAGAGCTGTTCAACATAGTTCAGGCGATTCACAAGCCAACTTACATCAAATCCCAATTTCTGTAAGTCAGCAAATACATCCCTGTACTCAGCAACCGTTTCAGTATCAACCTCGGTCATAGAAATTTTGGCAAAGTCATATACTGAGGTGCAGAACATATTTAGCTTCATTGTACTAAATTTCTTGTTTTTGGTTGTAAAGTGATCAAAGGTTTCTGGGTACTTATCCATTATGGCATTAAGTAGAATTACAAATTCAGAGTTAACAGCATGACCCCTCCATAACCCAAAATCAATATTTCCTGAAGAAGAACTCACATGATCATTGTCGGTCACGTCAACTGAGGAACCAACATTCCTGACCCTGTCATCATGTTGTACAGAATTCTGCACCACATGATCTTGCATCCCCATGCCCACAGTTTCAGTGCAAACCGATTTAGGTATATTTCTATAATCAACCAGCACCTTGGTTGGAGCAACCAAAGGCGTTTGTAGCACCACATTTTGAGATGTCACAGAGGCTGTTGTATGAGGATTCATAATGTTCTGAAAAAGTTAAAAAAAAAATAGAAACTTTGGTGACATATATGGCACTGAGATAAAATACAGAAGCATATTCATATAATACATAAATTTTGAAAGAAGAATTTAGGACTAAACATTAGTGCAACAGCAGTGTAATTAACCATTCGATGCTTTGGTTCCCCAACCAGAAGACAATAATGTCAAGGAAATATGCTTAGTAATTTGTATGAGTAATAAAGTAGTCATGCACTGTTTCTACCTATGAGATATATGACAAGAAATGCGCCGGGCACTGAGAATGATAATCGATTCAATAAATACCTCAAAATGTGTTGTGACAATGGTGGCTGTTGGAGAGGCACCAAGTAAGTAGCTTCTTAAATTGCTAGAAATAGCTGCTTCTTCACATCCATGTGGTAATTTCACATACTTCAAGTTATAAAATGGAGAGGGATAACTTACAAGAAAGGCAGAGATTGATGAAAATGCCTACAAAAAATATGAAAAGAAACAATCAGATATAAAACAATGGTGAAGTAAATTGTAATATAGATCTGCAGTTCAAAATGCACCAACATGGAAAAAAAAGGTAAGGAGGATCATGTGTTTTTCTTCCGGATGTATCTAATTTGAAGGAAAAAAGATCACTCAATAAGCTATTGAGAAATAAGATAATCCATATTAGGCTAACTAAGAAAAGATAACCAGTGTCGATAACCAGTGTCCGCCAGACAAACATGAGAGACAATATATATAAGTTCACCGGGCTCTTACCAATGAATGTTTAAATTTTCTGAAGATGTAGAAGGCATACTCAAATTACCCACACCATAAGTTATAATATCACATATCAAGTATATATTTCATGGAAAAGCAAACACAAGGACAATGATGATATCATTATAATTATATTTAAAATAAAGTTACCTTTATGGTCTCCAACTCAAGATTCAGGATCTTGGCACCACCAAGGCCCGGTAGCATTTTTATAAATCGTCCATGATATTCTTTCAACTGGTTTGGGGAAAAGTCTTGATCATCAATCCAACCCCGCAATTTGATATTTACATTTTCCAAATCAGAAACTTCAAATTTGACTGTAAAGATGCCAACAGAAGTGAAATTTCTGAGTTTTGGTGCCGAAACCACAATATTACTTTTATAACTCTCGCTGTACTGGTAGAAGCGGCATCTGATCTCCAAGTTCACCAATTCAGGACAAGGTACAAAAAAATCTTTCAGGGCAACCTTTTTAAAATATAATGTTAGATTTTGTAGACTAACAAGCGCAGTAAATATGTCGCTCATATTTTTAGGAAATGTCACATCGTGAAACTCTAAACTCTTCAAATTAGGGAAGTTCCAAACCTTTTCGGGCAACTCACACTTAATCAGAGAGAATGTCGTTAAAGCCGGCCAATCGAAAGATAAAGACGACTCTTTCAAAATCCAATCATCAAGACACAAATTTCTCAAAGCAGGCAAACAACTTATACATACGTCCGGTAAATTCTGATTTTCATAATAGATAGCAAGACGACTCAAATGTAGACTGGTTAAAGCAGGCAAATCCCAACAGTCTGATCCCCACACACTACATTCAAGAATCATTCTCAACTTAAGTTTCCTAATCGAATTAGAGCTGAAACTCGATAACATAACCAGCTTATGCTTGTATCGTAAATGAACATTAAGATACTCAACATTACGAGAAATAGCATACTTAACAAACTTAGCCAATAAACCAGGAGTGAGGAACTTAAGTTCCAAATACGAAAGCGAAGTACGATGATTTCGACGATTCAAAACATGACGAGTAAACTTAGCATTGTTTTTATTAACACTAGCGTTCCGTGAATCAGGGTAATCCCATATGAATTTAAGAAAAGGGAGAGTAGTCCATACAAGCTTCCATCGTTTCGAGAGAACGCTGGTTTGAACTGCTAATTTGGTATCAACATACTTGAGAATTTGGTGAATTAGCTCGTCAGGTAATTTACTGATTCTGTCTGCTTCATCTTCAATTGTGATTCTTGCTTTCTTTGATTCACCTTCCATTTTGTTTGTCTGATTCATTCTTGCTTACTTTAGAGAATCTCACCGGATTGTAGCCCTAATTTTATAAAAAAATAAATAGAGAAAGAACCCTAATTTTAAAGTAAACAGTGGTGGTCGCTCATTTTTGCAATTTGGTAAAGTTTACTCACTCGGTCAAATAAGACGAGTATTCAAGGGATTAATCTGGTGTTTGTAAAAAATTTGCGGTATGAAAGAGTCGTACTAGATTATTACGGGTTCGGGCCGGTGTTATAAAAATCAGCCGATTAACCGATTAATCGGAGTTCGGATGGGTCCCGTCTTGATTAATCGTTAATCAGGTCAAACTACCATTTTTTTTAAAATCGGTCAAAACTCAGGTTGTTCGGGAAAAATCGGTCGAATCGGGTCAAAAATCAGTTAAATCGGTCAAAGTTTAAAAATAAAAAAAATTAAGAAAAAATATAGTTTTTTAAAAATAAAAATTAATATTTAACATTTAATAATTAATATTAATATTAATATATTAATATTAATATATTAATATATTGACTCTTTTACATACAGAAACAATCGTATATTCTTATATCCCTAAATTCTCTGCACAAATCCCTATTTGAATTACTCTCAAATCTCAACACTCAACTCGCTTACCCAATCGATTCACAATCTTATATTCTAAATTTATTCAACAATGATTACATCTTTCACATTTGTATTATTTTGTCCTACCCTCACTCGATTTATTTTAAATCTTAAGTTTGAACTAGTAAGTCGTAATTTTCTAACTATGAAAATCTTGAATGAATGATATGTAGTTTTATTTTTATAAATCTTATGAAAGGTTATTTAAATATAATTATTTATTATTATTTATTAAATAAATTACTTCGGATTAATACTCCGATTAATCACCGGTTATCCGATTAATCACCGAAAGGTCCCTCCACCTAACAATCCCGATTTCCGCTTTTTAAAACACTGGTTCGGGCACGATATTCTATTTTTTTATCAGTGTCGCTTAAAATCACATTCATCAATTTTGCACGATTTAACCGTACGAATATAAAGAATTGGTTAAAATGAAATTTTAGGAAAAATTCCACTAAAATTCTTGGGGCATAGTATTGATTTTATAATGATTTTATTTTTTTATATAATATGAACGGTAGAGATTTAATGATTATTATTTGTTATAAAGTGGTTGATCCAAACAATGAAATCATTCAAAAATTTGCATACCTACTTCTTTTTACATGATACTAACATACGTATAGTTGGATTTTTAATTTAATATTTAAAAATTGTGAATTTTAGGTGAACTCGTAGAATACTTTTCTATTGTGATATTTAGATTCTTTTTTCCCTATTAATATTTCTTAAATAATAATTTGTGTTTGTATTAATGCATTGATCATCATTTTATCCGATTAATTATTGAAATATTTCTCTACCAACTAATGTAAATTTTCGTTTCTTATAACATTGTTCTTAATTTAATTTCAGGCATTCGACGTTTCTATCAAAATTTAAGCTAAAATAATCTGAAATATCTTTGTCTGGGAAATGGCCTTTTGTATTGGAGTAAAACGCATTTTTTACTTGCGTTCACTTCACATTTGTTCTATGAACCTTAACATGTGAATCTTGTTATGGCATTTTGTGCAAGAATAACATTCATGTTCTATGAACCTTAACATTTGAATCTTGTTGTGGCATTTTGTGCAAGAATAACATTCATGTGATAAAGTTACTTAGAAGTACAAGGATCGGAGTGCCAACTATTTACCCGTATGTATGAAAATAATATTGATCATTTGCTGCATCTAATTTTCATTGCATGTTTGTTGGGCTTTTGCTGAGCATACCTAACTCCACATTAGTATAATATTACCCGCTTTGGGCCGAGTCCGCATGAGTTTATTTTCGGGCACATCCCAAAAGTCCTCATACTAATGGAGTTATCTGACTGCTTATATTCTAGCAATCTGCCCCACCTACAAACGATGTGGAACAACTCCTAACAATCTCCCCTTCACACATCCGACTCGACACCTGCCGAATCTGCCACCTGATTGTGTAATCTGCTTCCCCTGGACTCATACTGGAATCCTTTTGGATTTCCGACTTCCTCAAGCCCCTACTGGAAGACCCACCTTCCTTTTCCTTGATCTCATACTGGGTAACCCATATTCCTCCTCCTAGGTCCATTCTAGGACCCCGTCTGATTATTTTTGAACAGTTATAACCTGAAACTCTAATACTGATTGTTAGATCCCAAACCAGGGACCATTCTTGACGCATCGGAATAAAACACCTGAAAGAAACTTATTAAGTATAACTCACATTGAGTTCCACCAACAAAAGTTATAGACTATAACACGAAAAAAATGAAGATCACAAAGAAGAAGATGTTTTTGTTGGCCAAGTGAAAGAGTCTTTTTTTGTATACATTGATACTCTGTATACAATATAATACACGCCACTCAAAAACCTAGCTAATTCACTATTATTTACATATCATAATAACCATGGGGCTAGTTTAAGACTTAACCCAAAAATACCTTTTGGGCCAGATATATCCGGTTCAAATCGCCGCACCACGGAGACCTAATCCACACCCGATGCAAAAATCCCTACCCTCACTATCTTCAGGACCTCCAAATCCGATCTCCACCGTTCAGAATTTAGATACCTGAGCTAGGAAGACACTATCCAAAATTCAGGGCGATCCAAGAAAACTATGAATACCTCGATATCTAAACCCCAACCGGCTACACCATTGTTAACATAGTTGCCTACGTACCCAAAGTCGGGATCAAGCCACTGTAGTTCTCATCATGAAGTGAAATCTCCACCTCACCCCAACACCGTCCCGAAAGAAAATCAACACCTGTTGATATTGAGAAATTCCAAAAAATGTTGAAACTTCCTCCCCGCATGCAATGAGACTAAATCCCAAGTTTGCTTTCCGTGTGGAGATTCCATCTCCTCTTCCATCGCGACCAAAGAACTCTCATTATTACTATTCCGAATAGCTTCCTTAAATAAGATAGGCTTATCCTCCTCCACCGAGAGTGCATACTCTACTGCATTAACCTGCCCGTAGTGTTTTAAATGCTTATCTGACCCAAGTTTTGAACCTGTTTATATGCCCGTTTTGGCCTAGCCGAAGCCAAACTTTACCCGAACTGTTATTGTTCGTGTGCCTGCATATTTTTATACAAAAGAGTCTCATACTCAAGCTCATCATCCTCATCATCATAAATATAACCATGATCTTCCTGTTGAATACGACTAGAACCTGAATGATCTTTATATACTATCTCAACCACACAGGATTTAGAAGTCTCAATGTTATTACCACCAATCACCTTAGTTTTCGAGAAGCTACCATAGTATCCTCATTAAACGTAACATCCATGTTGATTACAAACTTAAAATCATCAATAGACCAAAGACGATAACCTTTTATACCTTGTGGATACCCCAAGAATATAGCTTTCTTGGCCTTCGCATCAAGTTTTCCCTCTTCAATATGATAGTAAGCCATGCAACTGAAAATTCTAAGTCCCCCATCTGCATGTTTTCCTGACCATACCTTGTAAGGTACATCTCCATTTAGGGATACACGAGGTTACTGATTAACAAAGCAGCGAGCTGTATTAATTGACTCTGCCCACAATTCTTTACGCAAACCAGCATAGGATTACATACACATTGATTTTTCCCGCAATGTGCATTTAAGTCTTTCCGCGACCCTATTCTGCTGTGGCGTTTTCCTCACTGTCTAGTATCTAACAATGCCTTCCTGATCACAAAACTCCTTGAAAGCACCATATGTATACCCTGTACCGTTATCGGATCTCAGTGTCTTCAATTTTTTACCAGTACTCTTCTCAACCATTGTTTTCCACTTATGTTTCATGAAATAAACCCAAACATATACCTAGAATAATCATCAACAAAAGTGAAAAAATACCTCGTGCCTCCTTTTGAAGTAACTGGAGTCGGACCCCACACATCTCTATGCACATATTCCAATATACCTCAACTTCTGTGTTTGCTTGTTTTGAACAAAACCCGTTGTGTTTATCTTACACACAATGCTCGCAAAAATTCATGCAAGCCTTTTTCATGTTCTTCAACAAAGCCTCTTCACCAAGATAATTTAGACCTTTCTCCGACATATGCCCAAGCCGCCTATCCATAACCGAGTTCATTCACATGGGTCTCTACCACTACCAGTAGCCGCAACAGTTGCACTTTCAGTCAACGTTGTACCCAAAAGAGAATAAAGATTTACTTGAGAAATACCTTTCATCGGTACCAAAGAACCCTAAATAATTTTCATCTCACCATTATGTGTAACAATTTTACACCTACCAGAATCCAAAGTACCAACATAAATAAGGTTTTTCTTCAGTTTAGGGATATGTATCACATCTGTCAATGTTCCCACCACTCATCATGCATCCTAATCCTTGTTAAATAAGTTAAGAATGGCTTTTACAAGCGGTGTAGTTGAAGTAGGAATGTTCTACCGGGGAATTAAAAGAAGGAGATTTATAAAAAATATTTATATTTTTAAAATTATTTATAAAAATACGATTAATGTTGCAAATAAAGTTGGAGGAGGATACTGTTTGAAATTACACACAATATTTCAGATATTGTAAAAGAGGTTGCTGCAAATTGTACATAGTATTTTATAAAATATTTTTTGTAACATGGGTATTTTTGAAAAAACTAAGAAATGAATTAAAATCTGGTGGGAGTAAGTATACACGGGGTTTTAATGTTAAAAGAATAAAGTGAAAAATGAAGAGAAGAAAGTAAAGTAGATTTGGGATTTAACAAAAAGAAGAAAGTAGATGTGTTGCTACTCCGATTATGAAGAAAAAATTAAAATTCACAACTACTGTTCCTCTGATGATGACGAAGAAATTGAAATACACAACTACGAATGAATGCGAAGAACAAGTTGGTAAAGACAGGTTAAGTGGTTTAACAGATGAGCTTATTTATCACATTCAACAGGTTTTGGATGCGAGATTAGCAGTTCAAACCAGTGCTCTCTCGAAACGATGGAAGATTATTTGGACTACTCTGCTTTCTCTCAACTTCACCGAATACACGCAAGGTTTAGACAACAATCAGTGCTCACGTATCGAGTTAAAATTTATTAATAATCTTTTTTCCTTCCGTAATCACGATTTTGATCTACTCAAGTTGAACCTCTCTTTTTGCTTTAAACAACCTCCATCTTTGGTTTATAATGCATTAGCTTACGCATTATCACGCAATGTTTGGCATCTAAATCTGGATTATGTGTATCAAAAATTTCGTTATACGCTTTCAGTTCTAATTCGCTAACGGAACTTAAATTGAGACTATATGTTCGTGTAATATTGGAAACAAATTGTTGGAATTTACCTGCTTTGGAAGCCCTACACTTGATAAACGTCTGGTCTATGATAAGTTTTCTAGCATCCTATTTGACATGCTTGCATTTTTTACGAGATTCGTTACTCTGTGGTTTTGAGTTACCAGAATCTGTTTGTTTGCATGTTTTAACAACTCTATATCTGGCAAGATATCGTTTACCCTTAAAAGCCTAACCAAGCCTCACACTAGATAGTGTAGATTTTTCTGCAAATGCTAACATTTCTTTTCTCGAACTTGTCAATCTACGGAATCTCACATTATTTTTCCGGGAAAGATTAATAAATACCTGCTATATAAATATTCCAGAAGTGCTAAACCTAGAAATAAATGTGGTTAAATATCAAATTGGTCACTCAATAAACTTGAATATCTCAAATTCACCACTGACAAATTCGGTGTCTCATTTAAAACACATTAAAAGACATAAAAATCATTTGTCACCGCTTCATCTTTAAATTAACGGACAGTTTAAAAATGCCGTTTGCCACGTCAGCATAACGGCTAGTTTATTCAAATCAGCACCCGGCTGGCTCCTACATGTCTCCAAGTCAGATATTAGTAATTAATAATAAAATTAATAATAAAAACAAACATAAATTAATATTAACATATAAAAGTAATTTTACAGACATATGACTAGTCAGGGTTATAGAATTGGGGGAAAACGAATTGGGTCATGAAATTGTAACTTCTTAATCAGCTAATTGGATCGAAGATACGCTGTTCATATTTATTTAGGGCGGGTTGATTTTCGCTTTGTAAGGTAAATCTCTTGTCTTTCTCTTTTCAATCAGAATGTATACAACTGTATATGTTCATCATCATGGTCGCTTTGTTCATGTTCCACACTGTGATTATATTGGTGGATTGATTGATGTAGTTAATGATGTAGATCCGGATGTATTTAATTTTCATGATTTAGAGGATTATGCTAGAGAATTT
Source organism: Apium graveolens (assembly GCF_009905375.1). Taxonomy (NCBI): domain Eukaryota; kingdom Viridiplantae; phylum Streptophyta; class Magnoliopsida; order Apiales; family Apiaceae; genus Apium; species Apium graveolens. The sequence goes on along the minus strand of NC_133655.1, from coordinate 196,759,165 downwards.
GATTTAGAGGATGTAAGAGGAAGTATGAGCACAAGGAATGTACTCACTGCTATGCAATCAAGGTCTGATGGAGTGCAACCAAAGAGGCCATCAAGGTCTCCTTTTGTGCAACCAAGAAGGTAGGCAATTTCTGATGAAGTTCAACCTAGAAGGAGTGGAAAACTTGCTATGGTAGACAAGTTCACATTCCAGAACACCAAAGAAACTGCTATTCGACTAGATGAAGACTAAGATCCAGTTTAATTATCTATTTAGAATTTTATGCATTAATTATCTAATCATGAGCTACATGTGTAGTTGACAATATTATGGAGATGTATTTTGGATATGAAACTATAATTTTGCAATTCTTACTTTTGAATTAAATATTATGCTTATCCTTCCTTCACATTACATAACATTGATTATTGAACTGAAAAAAGATAACATTACAAACTTCATTTTAACAGAACTCAAACTAAATGAACATTACAAATTTCATCCTAACAGAACTCTTAAACTAATAAAATGACTTGTTCATGACAATCATACTAACTAAAATTACAAGAATCACAGAAAAGATCATAAACTGTCTTTTTTTTTCTTTTTGAAGCTTAGCCTTTTTCATTGCTTTCCTAGACAACTTGCCCTCAATAATGTGTAGTCTTTCCTCGACAAGAGATTTCTTTCTCAATATTTCACCAATAGCATCCTTAGCTCTCCAACTAAATTCAGGTGCACTCCAATCAAAGTAGTCACACCCATCAATATCCTATATCAAAAAAATCAGTTAGCTTGTATATTCAGGATTATAGCTTAATAACAACTATGAACAAAAATAATGATTACGATTACCTTCATTTTAGAACAAACAACAAATCTTCTACCAGGATTTCTCACAGTCCAAGAAATCCTTTGCCTAACCCGTTTCCCGCACCAACACACCTTATGATCCCATTGTTGAAATGAATCCATGGACGAACTTGTTGATATGTTTGACATAGGACTTTAATTAACAATGAACCCAATTGAAAATCTATTTTTTCTTATGAATCCTAGTATAGAGATATACATATATATATAACTGGGGGTGAGGGACTGGGAATATGCCCGTTATATCTGACTTAGAGAATGTAGGAGCCAGCTGGGTGCCAATTTGGATAAACTAGCCGTTATGCTAACGTGGCAAACGACGTTTTTAAATTGTTCGTTAGTTTCAGGACGTAGTGGTATGGATGATATTTATGTCTTTTAATGTGTTTTAAGTGAGACGTCGAATTTTTCGGTGGTGAATTTGAGATATCCAAGTTTATTGAGTGGCCAATTTGATATTTAACCCGAAATAAATGACTACACCACCTCTCTTCATGACTGTGGGATCATCGTTTTGTCATGGAAAATTGTCAATTTCAGTTCTGTTGGTTACTTACCAATGAGACTTGAAGTTTTCGAGCTGAAGAATGTCAATATAAAACTACGGGATAACATTGAGTACAAGTCTATTGAACCAACAAAGAAGATGCGAAAGTATTTTTGCCAGGTTACTCGTATGTTTCCGGTACTGAGTAGTTCCAGGATTCTTACTCTTGAATTAGAGAACATAAAGGTAACTTCATATATATTTTTTTCGATAATGTAGTCATTAGTTATTTACCCCGTTTCTTACCAGTTCTGGTTCAAGATATTAGATAATACCGGTTTGTATAAAAACTGCACTGGTTCATTTTTGGCATGCTAGATATTATTCTCTTTTTGATTGTTTGTCGGTCATTGGTCATTCTTTATTCTGATCCTCCAATACCCTTTGACCTAATTTATGATAACTTGAAGATATATCTCATGTGCTTCCCTTTATCAAGAGGTTCTTATTCCCTCCCAGTCATATCTATGATTGTAGTACTAATTATATGTTTAATACGTTAGGCTTTAATGTGATATTGCAAGTATATGTCAAAAGTAATATGATATGGCAGATTATTCAAAAATACATATATGCTTCTAATTATCACTATGAAATTATCAAGTGCACAGTGGTAGTATTCATGTGTTTCCTTAAAGGAACATAATTATCTACTTCTGTTTATGTTTTACAGTGACTTTTATCTGCAGAAGCATACAGTGGAGTTAGGAAACCCATGGCCAACTGGCTAGCTATCTTTGTTGACTGTTGTTGATTTAAGGTTGATGTTTTACTCAATTTTATCTGTTTATTTTGTAGGCACTTTCGGTTGTTTCAGAGTTTCTTGTCCGCTCTCTTCCTCCATTCCATAATTTAATATATGTGAAGGTACCACCTGGGTATGAAGAATCAAGTATGTCTGCTTACCTCAGATGCTACTTACTTGGTGGATCTCCAAAAGCAACCATTGTTACTGTACTGCCTAAGGTACTTAAAGAATCTTTTTATCTTCTCGATAAATTGTTGCATTTATTGATATTTTTGTAGGCTAATATTATGCATGTTGCATTATGTGGAGTCCCTCCCATTATTATGGGTCATATTAAAGTCCAACTTTAGATGCCTATATAGCCTACATCTAGCTACTGTGTAGTGTACCCAGGTTTATAGTGTACATCAGCTAGATTCCAATATATCAGCTATTGCTTCCCACAATGGTAATCCTCAACTTATATTTTACTCACTGAACAGTGAACAATGTATTGGGGTTAAACCCAATATGTGATATGAGTTTGGTGATAAAAGACATAATTAGAATGGGTAATAATTATATTTGTTGATAATTATTATCATAATGGGATTGAGTAATAATTGTATGTGTTGACAATTATTATCATAATGGGAATGCGTAATAATTGTATGGGCAGATAATTATTATTGTAATCAGATTAGGTATGTCTTATTGGCTAAGTTTGTGATGGCTATATATATATAGTCATGTTATTGTTTTGATGTATGCTTAAGAGATGTAGTCGTCTTAGGTATCGTGTGAGAGATGCTTGAGCATTGGTTGGCTCAAGTATCAGTTTGGGACACCATTGAGGTGTTATGTATTGATGTATTATTGATAATTGTTGTGATTAATAATACAAGTTGGCATGTGGGTTTTCCACATTAAATATATTGTTGTGTGTTTGTGTGCGTACTCTGTATTGGTAGAATTGAATCTCGAATATGTGTGTGTTTCCTCCTAACAAGTGGTATCAGGAGCTGAGGTTCGAGGTTCGTGATGAATTGGGTTGGAGGAACGTTCGAGGTTCAATTGGTATGGTGGAGTACGTTGATGGATTTGCTGACAAAGTTACGTGCGGTATGGCGGTTGACGTGCACCGTGGATCAATTCGTTCGGTCTCGAGGTGGAAGATGGACGGGATCATTGCAATAGTTTTAATGGTTTGATGGTTGATCGACCAAGTGAAATTTTTGGATGATACTAGTGATGTTCTTCAAAAGAGGCCGAAGGATTGTGAAAGCAAGGATCAGATGACTCAATACTGAAAGGAGGCACTCGTGGTTGATGCACGTGATTTTGTAGATGGATATGCCGTTAGGATGAAGAACGGTAGTTTGGAGTTATTGGAGGTCACTACACGGCCTTAGTGATTCTCAGAAGTTGGAAGCAGAGATGAATGGATTCTTGTTCGAGGGGAGGCATCGGCGAACGAACGGATGTTTTGATGGTTACCATTCATCCTGATCTAGAGTATTGGGTTGAAGGGGAGGATTGTTGGGGTTAAACCCAATATGTGATATGGGTTTGGTGATACAAGACATAATTGGATTGGGTAATAATTGTATTTGTTGACAATTATTATCATAATGGGATTGAGTAATAATTGTATGTGTTAACAATTATTATCATAATGGGAATGAGTAATAATTGTATGGGCATACAATTATTATTGTAATCATATTAGGTATGTCATATTGGCTAAGTTTGTAATGACTATATATACATATTCATGTTATTGTTTTGATGTATGCTTAAGAGATGTAGTCGTCTTAGGTGTCGTGTGAGAGATGCTTGAGCATTGGTTGGCTCAAGTATCAGTTTGGGACACCATTGAGGTGTTATGTATTAATGTATTATTGATAATTATTTTGATTAATAATACAAGTTGGAATGTGGGTTTTCCATGTCAAACATATTGTTGTGTGTGTCCTCCATATTGGTAAAATTGAATCTCGAATATGTGTGTATTTCCTCCTAACACAATGATCAGTGACCATAAAATTCATGGAAATAATGTTTCTTTTATTATTCAGTGTTCAAATTTAGATGGTAATACATTTAAACATCCTTATGAAATTCCTTTTTCCAACATCCTTTTAGACATTATAGATGTTCCTTTGTGGATAAGTATATTATTTCACCTCTGAAGGCACTAAGGAAATAAAGAACAAGCGTTGTTCAATAAAATTTAAAAGTTGTTGCTTTTATCATGTTACATCTTACTAGGCTTTGTAATGTGTCCATTGGTGATGCTGTGCTAGAGGATAAACCAAGGGCAAAGTTTGACATTATTGGATTGGTCCGGTGTAGGCTTTTGCACCATGCTGGCGTATCATCTTAACATCCATAATTTTTTTTATGGTGACAGATGAAATTAAAGTATTCTTTATTGTTTACATTATACCTTCTTTCTTGTTAGGAACAACTTCTTGTACTATAAATGAAGAATGAGGTGAAGATAGAATAAGTGGTGTGCCTGATAAATCACCAAAAGTATTCTTTCTGTATAAATTTATGCCTTCTTTCTTATTAGCTACAATTTTTTGTACCATAAATGAAGAAAGAGGGGAAGATAGAATAAGTGTGTGCCCGATAAATCGTCAGGTCTCTCCTTTTTAAATACGATATTTTCAGTTTAAACTCGTATTTTTTTAAAGTGATGGAAGCTTATTTAGACTACTCTTCTTTTACTTAACTTCATAAGGTACGACTTACAAGTACTAGCACCCCAAATTCATCCTACTTTTGTTCTTCAATACCTGTGATGCTGAGATTTAGTTCTTTGACTAATTTTTATGTCACTAGAACCATGAACGAAAGGCATTGAAGCTGAATCTCGGTTTTCAATTTTCCCCACATTTTAAGTTTGGTTTGCATATTTATAACTTACACTATTGTGCACAATCTTCTAGAAATAACTGTGGATATACCGGAGTTTGGTGTTGGTGATGTTAAATAATTTATCTTCAGTTCTACTTCCCTAAAGAAACTCACTCTGGAGTCCATGTAATAAGTAATAGTTGGATTAGAAAATTGTTAGGATTTACCTGCTTTAGAAACCTTACCCTTTTCTTTTCTATATTATGTTTGATCTTCTTGCGTTCTTTACAAACTCTCTTTCTTGATGGTATGGACTTCATATTTTCTTTTAGTTTTCCTGCTTTGACAACTCTCATGCAGAAAGGTGCATATTGCCCCCAAGATATTGGTACTTACCGGCTTGAAAAAGATATCTGATGTGCATGCCTTGTTGAAGAACTCTTATAGTTCTCAGTTTTGAGTTGCCAGATTATGTTAATTGGTCTTCTTTTACAGCTCTCTATCTAGCGAAGTGCATGCCAACCTCAACAGTTTATGATTTCCTAGCTTAAACAACTTTTACACTGGATGATGTAGTATTCCTTACAAATAGGAGCGAGTTTATCTCTGTACCTGTCAATCTACGGAATGTCACCTTATTTTTCAGTACAAACATAATGGCTGACTGGGTTATAGTTTATCCCAAAGTGATTAAGTTTTGAAGTTATTCATTTGTATCTCATGTTACATCTTACTAGGCTATGTAATGTGCCAATTGGTGATGTTGTACTATAGGCTAAAGCAAGGGCAAATTTTGACATTGTTGGAATTGATCTGGTGAGGCTTGTACCATGCTGGCGTATCATCTTAACAACAACCTGATTTAGTTCCGGATTTATACATATACATCTACGTCTTCTTTCTTATTTTTTCATCTTTAGTTCTTAGATTTTTTCCCTGAGATCATTAACATTTGCATATATTTTGTAATTGTTCAGTAGTAGAGATTTCGATTAGCCTTGTGTAAATGATTCAGTTTCAAGACTGAGGGAACTTGCATATGTTTTAGATTTTCAGATTTCCCCTAATTTTTCCTCTTCACTAATTACTAATTGAATTCCCTATGTTCGAGTTCTCTCAGAAATGTGCATGTAATTGCTTTAGTAGCCAAGGGCTCCCCTATTGAACACTTTTAGTGCATAAAGCCTTTTACACAGAGATATAATGGATAAACAATTTCAAATCAATTGGTTAAATCTCCATCTTACGTGTGAAATTGTTGTTCAAACGGAGATAAATTTATTCACTTTATTCTTTCCTTTACCATCAAAACTTCATCATGCATAATAACAGTAAATGTAAATTCTTTTTTTTCATAATATTTGCTAGATGTTATCTAGTTGATATGCTTCATGATTTGGTCTTCTTTTGGGTAATCTTATTTTTTCTGATAATCTACTTGTGTTGGTGTACAAACACCGTAATTTACGGATATTATATTACTTTTAAGCTTTTAATACAAACAAAGCTTCTTGCAATAATTTGTTTTGGTTAAGTGATTAATTTGGGTTTTGCATTTCTTGTAGGATGAGTTGATTCCTCAAATGTTACCTGTAAGCTTAAACACTCAGAAATTGTTTCCAGAAAATATAACGGCAACTCCCAGCGATGGACAGGCGAGCTCAACAAAGGGGAGCAGTGATCTTGGGTTATGGCAGGGCTATATGGTTAAATATGAGTTTATTGGCCTTCTTGATTGCATAGCAAAGTAGTACCCAGAAATCTTTGACTGCTTTACCACCAAAAGCATGGAGTTGTGCACGTTAAAACTAAATATGTTGTGTGTCAGTCAAAACCTTTACCAATACTTCAATGACTAAGATTGATGCTAAGATGTTAACAGAGTACATGGCTTTATTTTCTGACTTGTAAAGATCTTTCAATGTCAATTGGTAGATTGACCGTTTGAACTATATTGAACAATAATTCTCGCAATCCCTAAAAGTAAATCACAAGATCTGCATGCTCTTCGAAGAAATATGATAAAAGAGATTCATAGTGATAGTGGAACTGTGGGTGCTAGCCTTTATGGGAACATTGGAGATGATATGTTTTCTGATCCTTGATTCTTTATATTAAGTTGTCATGCTTTTTTGTTATGTTTCGACCATTCTTTCTATTATTTTCTAATGACTGTTGGTTTTATGTTTCGGAACTGATTGGATGTCTTAATATCTTGTAAATGTTCTATGAGAAAAATTACTTTCCTTTTTATTCATCGACTCCACTTTAGATTGATTAATACCTAATGGGTAAAGGTTATAACTCATCAATATTTGTTGAAAGAAATGGATAGGCAACAAACGTAGCTTATGATGGTATGGAACATAGAGATGAATTGTATTTCTTTAGGCATTCATTTGGATCGGCTCAAGAGTCGAGAGTTCCTTCATCTTGATATTTAGGATGGACCGATTACCTTCACAGGTAGATTCGATTCCTATTAACAATATTTTTTTAAAGGATGATAAATAAAGGGGTAAATCTGTCATTTCACGAGAATAAAATGTTTTATTAATATTATGGATATGTTGGACTATTATAATAGTAAATATAAAAAAATATAATTATATATTATTAGTAAGTCTCAATAATTAAAATACAAAATATTTATTTGTTTAAAGATACACAAGCATACCTAATATGTATATAATTAACAAACACATATGATTTAAGCGATTCCCGGTACTTTCCAATAAGAATAAAAAATCTCATAAATTTTATCACCATGTTTTCTTGTAATAAAAAAAACTAGCATAATAACCCGTGCTAGACACGGGTCATTTTCTAGATTTTTTTGTACACCATACAATTATATTAGTAAAATTCTTGATCGTTTTCTTATTGATAAATATTGTATAACGTCTAAAACATATCAAATACAAGTTGAGTATTTATCAATGTGTATAATTTTCATGTAAAACATTAATAACATTCATAACGTTCTTAATATATCATTAATCATAATACATATTTTCTTGTTTGTGTCGTGTAATTTATATTTACCAAACAAATACAAGCAGGGTAGTCAATGTACGTGTAAAAGGAAAAGATTGAAGTTAATCCATTAAATATTGTCAATATGTTTATAAAAAGAAACTAAAAATTTAACATATATGTATATTACATGGTCAAGTAAATTTTTTGAGTTTTGGTCAAATAAACCCAGAGGCCGGAGTAATGAGATATTTTATTACTAAAGTCATTACTAATTTACAATTACCTTGTTTAATTTAAAAGGATTAGTAATGCATAATTAAAGTGGTCAAGACCTGTAATGATAATATTCAACAAAGTAGAAATTACACTATAATTTATATAAGTTTGTTTTTTAAGAAAAATGTTATTTTTTTAATTCAACGTTTATGTTGATTTAATATTATTGATGATGTCTTAATTCATTACTAAAGTTGATCTCGGCCGTGTACTTAGCTTTTATCCTCTTTATTATACAAAGTTAATTTTATAAGATGTCAAATAATTGTTAATTCGTATATTAAAATTGACATAATCTACTTAGTTTTTAACACATTGAAAAAAAATTAAATTTAAGTCATTCTTATTTTCAGAAAATAGAAGACTTTTGTTATTTTCTTCTAGTATATATATCAATGACTCTTATATACATCATTAAAATTGAATCTTTTAATATCGGTAAAGATAAAGTCACACATATGTATGTAAATTATTATTTATTATATTTTCGAGTAAATTATGTTGGTCTCGTTTATTTATATGCTAGATATCTTCGTCATGTACATACCTTATTGTTATTCAGTAAATTACTCAAATAACATGTATTTATGATTATTCAAAAATTATAATTATCTAATAAATAAATTACAATTATTTATATATCATAGTCGTAGTAGCACTGATAATCAAACAATATCTATTTTTACTTAATAGAGCATCAGTCATGGATGTGACATAAAAGTAATTCATATATCGTAAAGATAACTACTGATATTCAGAAGTTTTTTTTTCAAGAATCTGAATATAAATTTGCACTAATATCACCATTCAAATCATTTTGAAGTTTCTTTCATTTATGATTCTAATATTTCTTTTTATAGTAAGTTGATAACATTATATATTATTTTTCTACAATTAAATATTTTCAATTTGATGATTTTTTTAAAAAATATTAGTTAAAGTTGTTAATTCTTTCAAAATATCGTTAACATTAATTTTTTTTATTTAGATAGCATAACCATGGATTAAATCAAATAATACAATATATTATAGTTTTAACCTTTTTTCAAATAATTCAAAATAGTTTTACAATATTTTCCAACACTAAATATTTTTTTGTAAATTTATTATTGCTAATTTTAAATATATTTTTTTCCAAAATATTGAATTCTATAAATTTCCAAATTTCTTATATATATATATTGAGTTAAGTTCTATTAATTCCTTGTTTTTAGTTGAGTACGGGAGTCCATATATGTTCTGCAAGTAAAATAGTATAATTTTTTTTTGTAAAACGTATTATAATGTAAATCATGTTCTACAAATATCACTATTTTAATAAATATATCTTGCAAATCTCATACATTTGACAAGTTGAACATTGCAGAACATTGTTATTAGAACATGAGCAGTTTGAAGAATATACGTATTCACGTTGTAGAACACGTAAATATTCAATTCGTTGAACATTAATGATATAACACCATAACACACGCTTATATCATGTAGTTTATTATTTTAGTTTTTAAATTATTAGAAACATAAAACCTGAACCATTAGATTGGATTGTAATATAAAGTTAGGATTTTGGACTCCAAAAATCCATAAAAAAATAGGAATTTTATGTATCTGATTACTTATAATAACCATATCAAATTGAATAATATAAAATTTAGGATATGTCTCACAAATATTTGAATATAAATATATCTTTAAATAAATAACACAATAAATAAACTATTTTTTATGATGAAGCATCAAATGTCGTACCATTTTTCAAATAACATGTTAATGAAAATTAATAATTTTACTTTATAGTTGTAGTTTAATTTTTTCTAAAGAGAATGAAAAAGTAGGACTTTAGGAGGACCTCTTTATAAATTCACCATCATTGAATAATATTTTAAACCTAATATTTTTAAAAGTGAAACATTAATAAATAAATCGATTTAGTATACCTTCATAGTTTTAATGAAGCTTGTGACATCTCATATCAAATTTTGAATATATTTAAATATTGGGTCAAGTTCCATATGTAATAATGTAAAATCAGTCGGTTAGTAATTTTGATATATAATATCAATTGACTTGATCGTATAAAGAACTCAAAATTATTAATTTTTTTTTAATATAAGATATTATAAAATTTATTCTTATTGGTAAGATATTCTCGTCGAGCTCGTAATAAATTTATTAAACATAGATAGTGATGATGTATTTTCGGCTGGGTCAGGTAGTCAAATTTCAAGTATTTTTTCGAAGTGGGTAAAATTCTGATTTTGAAGCTATTAATTTTGATACATATTATCAATTAACTTGATTCAAGAAAGACCTCAAAGATATTAATTTTTACCAACATAAGATATCACAAAACTTTTCTTTGTTGGTAAGATTTTCTAGTCGAACTCGTAATTTAAATTAAACCTAGGTATTGATGTGGTATTTACGAACGGGTCATTAGTCAAATTTTGAGTATTTTTTGAAAAATGGGTCAAGTTCCTATATTGAATTCGAAATAAATCAAAATACGCTAGTTATAACTTATCTAAATATGTAGTACACGTATATATTATTTATATAAGTGTATCTCTTTTAAAGATATAAAAAAAATTAATTATATGTACAATTTATTTTTTATTAAAAAATATATATTAAAAATGTATGAGATATACTTTTCAAAATAAAATTTGTTTAACAAATAAAGGAATGATCCGTTTATGTACAATGCTTAACTTTGTGTCTCAAAATCAATTATTCAAAACTAACTCTACAAATATTTTAATATTTTAGTAATCATGTTTAAAGTTGAATAAATTGTCGCTATTTACGACACTCACATATTATGTGTATGATAAAAAACTTAAGTAAAAGTGTGGTGTAGTGGTAAGGTGATGTGTTTGTGAATGTAAAGACTCAGGTTTAATTCCTCGCAACAACCTTTTTTATATAAATTTAAAATTTAAAGGTAAATTAGTAATTTTAATGAGACTTTTTAATCTCATGAATATTATCATTATGTTCTCTTATTATATATAGAAGAGAAGATTAGAGATTCGATCACATGAAATATCTAATATGTTCTCTCTCGCATGAGAGTCGGCCGCCCTACATTCTTCTAACCTTAACCGCTATACCTTCTTTTCCGCTCTTTCCACCCATCTATATCTCCATATTCATCTCCATCTCCTCCTTTTGGTTACTTTTTTTTCAATAAAATCGAGATTGGTTCTACAAAATTCGAAAAAATCATTACAGTTCTTCACTTTAGTTTTCAGATCTACTAAGACAAGAGTTTGGATTTTATAATAAAATTCAATTTTTGGATTCAAAATCTCTGATCTAACAACATATTACAATTTGGTGTTATTTCGAGACTTTTGAATTTTGAGTTTTTTTCGTATTTTTCTTTTTAAGTTATTATTTATGTGTTTGATTGTCTTTATGCGATGTGTGTCGTTTTGTGCGACGTGGTGGTTGTGTTGAAAATGAATTTGACGGTGTATTGGGAGATCTGGATATTTCGCATCAACAACATCTTCGGCAGGTCTATATCTGGTGTCCAACAGGTAGATAGTTGGGTTGCGCTTGGAACGATGGTGAAAATGACATGTGCACATCTCTCACAAAAAATATTTGTTCATAACATGAGGTCTCTAAACTCAGTTGTTGCAACTGAGTCCTCTGAACATTGCTTTATCAATGGAATTAATGTGAGGGTCAATTGTGAAGCTACTGTTTTTCAGGGGAAATGCATGCTGGATTGCCCAAGAAACCATACCTTCATTTTTAATTTTCAGACTATTTGTATTTAGTTTGTTAAGCAATCCGGAAACGAAACGGCTAATTATTCAGCTCTATTTGTTTTTCAACCTGGTTGCATGATCAGTTAAGGTTTGTCTCAATTGAGTCTCTTTTCAAGTTATGAATGAAATCTGCTTTAAATTTGGAAAAAAAAGATTTTTATCTAAAAAACTATTTGGAGGAGTTTTTTCAAGTAAATAACATAAAAAATTAATTAAAACATCTATTTAAAAAAAAAGTTATTCTTAACCGCTTAGTCAGCTAACTCAAATCAACTATTAAAATAAGCTATTACGGTTAACAGCAACTAGCACCATAATATTTTTAGTATTCTGTTAAGATTAAGATATAAGATATCACCTAGCAACATAATAGTAATCTGTTAAGATTAAGATATAAGACATTTTTAGTAAATTGTCAAAATTAAGATATTATCTTGCAACGAAAATAAAATTCTTATTAATATTATGGTTATGTTGGATTATTATAATAGTAAATATAAAAAAATATATGATTATATATTATTAGTAAGTCTCAATAATTAAAATACCAAATATTTATTTGTTTAAAGATACACAAGCATACCTAATATGTGTATGATTAACAAACACATATGATTTAAGCGATTCCCTATACTTTCCAATAAGAATAAAAAATCTTATAAATTTTATCACCATGTTTTAATTTTATCACCATGTTCTCTAGGGCTGAGCATTCGGTCGGTTCGGTCAAAAACCGAATTAACCGAAAACCGAATTATTGTATTTTTCAAAACCGAACCGATCTTATATATTAACCGAACCGAAAACCGAACCGAATTATTTCGGTTTATTCGATTCGGTTTCTAAAAAACCGAAATAGTTAAAAAAATTATTTTATAATTAAAATTTACAAATAAAAAACCAAAAAAATGTTTAATATACTATAAAATTGCAAACACCGTTTGATTATTGAAGATTAAAGACCTATACACTAGTTTATAGGTCATCTTACGGTGCTACTACTAATAACTAATAATATTAGTATTAATATGTACATGTTTAATAAATATGTTATATATAAAATATAACTCAAAATAGTGTAGAAATATATTTCGGTTAATTCGGTTTTAACCGAACCGGTATTCTAAAAATCGAACCGAACCGATTTTATTTTGGTCGAAACCGAAAAACTGAAATAACCGAAATTTTGCAAAAAAATCAAACCAAGCTGAACCGAAATTACCCGGTTCGGTTCAGTTTTTCGGTTTCGATTTTGCTCGGCCCTAATGTTCTCTTTTAATAGAAGAAAGATTAGAGATTTGATCATATGAAATATCTAATATTTTCTCTCTCACATGAGAGTCGGTTGCCTACATTTTTCTAACCTTAACCGCCATACCTTCTTTTCCGCTCTTTCCACCCATCTATATCTCCATATTTATCTCCATCTCCTCCTTTTGGTTACTTTTTTTCAATAAAATCGAGATTTGTTCTACAAAATTAAGATATGTCAAGATTAAGATATATTAAGATATAAGATATTGTAATCTGTCAAAATTAAGATATAATATATATTTAGTAATTTGTCAAAATTAAGATATAAGATCTCTAAATATTTAAAATCCAAAGGAATATTTGAAAATCTGCTTGACCGGGGATATTATTTTCCTTTCCTGTCAGGTGATCGGGGATATTATTGTTACAGGTATAAAAAGTGAGAAAGGAGGAAGAATGAAAAAGTAGATCTGTGCTACTGCTCCTCCTCTGATGAAGAAGAAAATGAAATACACAATTACTGCTCCTCTGACGATGACGAATAAATTGAAATACACAACTACGAATGAACAAGAAGAACAAGTTGGTGAAGACAGGTTAAGCGGGTTACCAGATGAGCTTATTTATCACATTCTACAGTTTTTGGACGCGAGATTAGCAGTTCAAACCAGCGCTCGATGGAAGCTTATTTGGACTACTCTCCCTTTCCTCAACTTTAGGAGGCACGATTACGTGGGAGGTTTAAGCTTTACTAGCTCAGTTACCGAATTAAATTTTATTAATCATATTTTTTCCTTCCGAAATCATGATTATGAGATGCTCAAACTCAACCTCTCTTTTGGCTTTCTACAGCCTCGGCTTTTGGTTTACAATGCATTAGCTTATGCATTTTTAGGCAATATTCGACATCTAAATTTGGATTATGTGTATCATGAAATTGCGTTAACCACTTTCAGTTCTAATTCGCTAACGGAACTTAAATTGAGGCTATATGTTGATGCAATATTGGAATCAGATTGTTGGAATTTACCTGCTCTACAAACCCTACACTTGATAAACGTCTCGCCTATCATAAGTTTTCCTGCATCATATTTGACATGCTTGCGTTCTTTACGAGATTTGTTACTCTCTGGTGTTTTTGAGTTACCACAATCTGTTTGTTTGCCTGTTTTAACAACTCTATATCTGGCAAGATGTCGTTTACCCTCAAACGTCAGGGGTTTTCCAGCCTTAACAAGCCTCACGCTTGATAGTGTAGCTTTTCCTGCAAATGCGAGCATCTCTTTTCTCCAACTTGTCAATCTACGGAATCTCACATTGTTTTTCCGGGATAGAATAATGGATTTCTGCTATATGAGTATTCCGGAATTGGTGAACCTAGAAATCAATGACTGCACCACCTCTCTTCATGACTGTGAGATCATCATTTTGTCACGGAAAATTGTCAATTTCAGTTCTGTTGGTTACTTACCTATGAGACTTGAAGTTACTGAGCTGGAGAATGTGAATATTAAACTACGGGATAGCACTGAATGCAAGACTATTCAACCAACAAAGAAGATGAAAAAGTATTTTCGCCAGGTTAATCGTATGTTTCCAGCACTGGGTAATGCCAGGACTCTTACTCTTGACTTGGAGACCATAAAGGTAACTTCATATATACTTCTTTTGAAGTTGTAATCGTTAGTTATTTACCCCGTTTCTTACCATCTCTGGTTCAAGATATTAGATAATACTGGTTGGTATAAAAACTGCACTGGTTCATTTTTGGGATACTAGCTATTGTTCTCTTTTTGATTGTTTGTCGGTCATTGGTCATTTATAATTCTGATCCTAACCTTTATCAAGAGGTTCCTATTCCCTCCCAGTCATATCTATGATTGTGGTACTAATCATCTGTTTAATATGTTAGGCTTTAATGTTATATCGCAAGTATATGTCAAAAGTGATATGATATTGACAGATTATTCAAAATACATATATGCTTTTAATTACGACTATGAAATTATCAAGCGCACAGTGGTAGCAATCATGTGTTTCTTTAGAGGAACATAAATTTCTACTTCTGTTTATGTTTTACAGTGACTTTTATCTGCAGAAGCATACAGTGCAGTTAGGAAACCCATGGCCAACTGGCTAGCTATCTTTGTTGACTGCTGTTGATTTAAGGTTGATGTTTTACTCAATTTTATCTGTTTATTTTGTAGGCACTTACGATTGTTTCAGAGTTTCTTGTCCGCTCTCTTCCTCCATTCCACAATTTAATATATGTGAAGGTACCACCTGGATATGAAGAATCGAGTATGTCTGCTTACCTCAGATGCTACTTACTTGGTGGATCTCCAAAAGCAACTGTTAGGAATATGTGTATTAGTTTGATGATAAGTTAAGCAAAACACTTAAGTAGAAATCTAGTGTTTGTAGCCTCAACGGATAAGACCATCTTGGCTATCCGTTGAAGGAGTAGCTTTACTTAGCAATAAGTTTAGTATTGTAGCACATTTCACTCTCTGGTTTCAAGCTGTAATTCTTAGACGTTGTTAGGAAATGATCAGTCATGTTGACTACTAATGGATGTACAAATAGGAGGGCTAAGTGTAAATATTTCATGCCTTGTAATTTTGTATAAGTGAAGAAGTGTCAACGGATATTGAAGACCTTCAACGGATAAGAAACAAAGCTTCAACGGATGTCTCTAATGCTTCAACGGATAATATCCATCAACGGATAAGTGTTTCAACGGATAAAGACTTCAACTGATAATGCATCAACGGATAAAGCTTCAACGGATAATATCCATCAACGGATAAGTGCTTCAACGGATAAAGACTTCAACTGATAATGCATCAACGGATAAAGCTTCAACGGATAAAGCCTCAACGGATAAGGCATCAACGGATGAAAGCTTCAACGGATGCTTAGTTCATTAGCAGTTGATAGTGACAATTCACAAGCTGACAGAGGCACATGGGTTGACAGAGACACACTGGAATGTGGAAGCCTCTAGGAGGAATCAAGAAAATGCAGCATTTCCATTCTGATGCAAACAAGGAAGTATTCAAAGATTTACAGATTATCCTAGATTGCATTGGATAGAGAAATGAAGAAGAAACATGTGAAGAATCTTTTCAATTGTATTTTACAGTTTGTCTTCACTTGTAAACTTGGTGATATATAAACCAAGTAGCAGCTATTAATTAGATATGAATTTTCCTTGAGCTGTTTAGAAATATCAAAAGAGAAAATCATCTAGTTTGTACTAGGAAGCAGCTGTGATTTAATTCTTTGAATCACAGATTTTCTGAAATAACACATCTCTGGTGGAACAACAAATCCACCAGAAAAGTTTTTAAGTTCTTTGTGCTCATTACATTTATGTTTGAATATATATCTGTCTGCAACAGCTTCAAGCAATTCACACACATTTGATCACTCAAACACTTAGCCTTAGAAACTGCTCAAAACTTGAAAAAGTTTTGAGATTTACATTCAACCCCCCTTCTGTAAATCTCATTGTTAGTCCACTGGGAATAACAATTGGTATCAGAGCTAGCTCTTAACATACAAAGAGTTAAAGATCTATTCTGCTAACATCATGAGTGCACAGAAGAATCCTCTTGCTAACATCATGAGTAGGAAGGATATTGGTGTAAAGATCCCAGTCCTGGAAAAAGATAATTATCATCACTGGAAAGTGAAGATGCATTTACATCTTCTTTCTCAAGATGAAAGCTACATCAACTGTATTGAAAATGGTCCTCACATCCCTCACAAAGTAGCCACAGCTGCTACTGCAACAGTTACTGTTGGACAGTCCATTCCCAAGCCAAAAGCAGAATGGACTATTGAAGACATGGAAGAAATCCGCAAGGATAAGAGAGCCATGAACATTTTGTTTAATGGCTTATATCAAGATATATTTGACAATGTCATCAATAGCCAAACTGCAAAGGAAGTTTGGGATACTGTACAAATCATCTGTGAAGGTACTGAGCAGGTCAGAGAGAACAAGATGCAGCTTCTTATTCAACAGTATGAATATTTTCACTTTGAAGAAGGTGAATCATTAAATGATACCTTCAACAGGTTTCAGAAACTGTTGAATGGATTGAAGCTGTATGGTAGAGTGTACCAAGTCAAGGATTCCAACTTAAAATTTCTTAGGTCTCTGCCAAAGGAGTGGAAGCCCATGACTGTCTCTTTGAGAAATTCTCAAGATTATAAGAACTTCACACTTGAAAGATTATATGGAATTCTGAAGACTTATGAACTTGAAATGGAGCAGGATGAGCTGTTGGAAAAGGGAAAGAGAAAAGGAGGAACAGTTACTCTTGTAGCTGACAGTGAGAAGATGGAAGCCAGGAATGAGGAGAAGATAATGCCAAGTCTGAAAATTGGCACAAGCAAATCAGAATCAAGCAAGGGTAAAGAGCAAGTTGCTGAGGATGAAGACAATTCCAGTCAGGATGAATCTGATGATATTAAAGAACATTTGGCCTTTCTGTCCAGGAGGTTTGCAAAAATGAAGTTCAGGAAAAACACAAAGTTCACTAAGCCAAACAAAAACATGGTGGACAAATCAAAGTTCAAATGTTACAACTGTGGCATTAGTGGACACTTTGCAAGTGAGTGTAGGAAGCCAAATTCTGAGAAAAAGAAATTTGAGCAAGTTGATTACAAAAAGAAGTATTTTGATTTGCTCAAACAAAAGGAAAGAGCTTTTCTCACTCAAGATGATTGGGCAGCAGATGGGGTAAATGAAGATGATGATGTGGAATATGTCAACCTAGCTCTGATGGCTAATTCTGATGAAAATGAAACCAGTTCATCAAGCAACCAGGTAATTACTACTGATCTCTCTCAGCTTTCTAAACATGAATGCAATGAAGCCATAAATGATATGACCAATGAATTATATCATTTGCGTATTTCCCTTAAATCACTAGCAAAAGAAAACACTAGGATCAAGGAGAATAATGTGTTTTTAAGTGATAGGAATGCTATGTTAGAGGATCAGGTAATTGAGCTTGAAAAGATAAAACTTAAATGCTTGACTGTTGAGAGTGAACTAGCAGAAGCTGTTAAGAAAGTAGAAATTCTTTCTACACAGTTAGAAAGTGAGCAAGAGGTAATCAAGGCCTGGAAAACATCTAGGGATGTTAGTGTTCAGATTGTAAAGGTTCAGGGAATTGAATCATTCTGTGAGGATGCCTGGAAGAAAAACAAAAAGGAGTTAGAATTAATTGATGGATTGTCAACAGATGTGGAATCAACGGATGATGAAAGTTATCCATTGAAGGAAGAAAAGGAGCATCCGTTGAAGGCTCATCAATTAAAACAGGCAAGTTCTTTTAAAATAATCTCAATAAAAAGAATGATTCAACTCTCAAGAACTTTGTCAAAGAAGGAGCTAGCACATCCAGAGATGTCAGTAAGATGAATATAGGACACATGACTTTAGATCAGCTAAAAGATAGGCTTAAGTTGGTTGAGGATAAGAAGGAGACTAAAAGAAAATCTAAAAGAAATGGGAAGGTAGGGATTAATAAACATAACAATTACACACCTGATAGGTATGCTCCTAGAAAAAGCTGTGTACATTGTAAAAGCGTTAATCACCTATCTGATAATTGCAAGTCTGTTAAAAATGCTCACATGCCTTCAAATCCCTCCATGCCTAACATGTCTATGTCACCTCTGCATGCTATGCCTGTTATGTCTCACCAGAATCCCCATGCACATTTTGCAAACATGCCATATATTAACAATCCTTATCTTACTGCATTTAGTATGCCTCAAATGCCATACAATATGCCTATGTGGAATAACATGTTTGCACAACCTATGCCTTATCAAATTCAATCAAATGTGTTAAATGATTCTGTGACTAACCCTACACTTCAACCAACCACATCTGAGACCAAGGTTGACCCAAAGTTACCTAAGTCAAAAGATGCAGGAGGAATGAAGTCTAGGAAAAAGTCTAACAAGGCTGGACCCAAGGAAACTTGGGTACCAAGATCAACTTGATTGATTTTGTTGTGTGCAGGGACAAAGAAGGAATCTATGGTACTTGGACAGTGGTTGTTCAAGACACATGACAGGAGATTTCACCCTGCTCACAGAGTTTAAGGAGAGAGCTGGCCCTAGCATAACCTTTGGAGATGACAGCAAAGGATTCACTATGGGATATGGCTTGATTATAAAAGAAAATATCATCATTAATGAAGTTGCATTGGTTGATGGTCTCAAACACAATTTATTGAGCATCAGTCAACTATGTGATAGAGGGAATACTGTTTCCTTCAATTCTGAAGCCTGTATTGTCACAAGTAAAAAGGACAATAAAGTGGTTCTAACTGGAGTTAGAAAAGGGAATGTGTACTTAGCTGATTTCAACTCTACAGATGCAGAATCCATAACTTGTCTTCTCAGCAAAGCAAGTCCAGTTGAAAGTTGGCTATGGCACAAGAAGCTGTCCTATTTGAATTTCAAGACAATGAATGATCTAGTCAAAAAGGACTTAGTTAGAGGAATGCCTCTAGTGGAATTCACAAGGGATGGACTGTGTGATGCTTGTCAGAAAGGAAAGCAAAAGAAAGTATCATTCAGTAAGAAGCTTGAATCTGCAATTGATGAACCACTACAACTTCTACACATGGATCTTTTTGGACCAGTCAATGTATTGTCAATTTCAAGGAAAAGATACTGCCTAGTGATTGTAGATGATTTCTCAAAGTTTTCATGGGTTTATTTTCTTGGATCAAAGGATGAAGCTAGTGAAATCATCATCAATCATATCAAGCAAGTCAACAATCATCCTGATTTCAAAGTAAGGAATATTAGGAGTGACAATGGAACTGAGTTCAAGAATTCAACCATGAAGTTGTTCTGTGAAGAAAATGGGATCATGCATGAGTTCTCAGCTCCAAGGACTCCACAACAAAATAGTGTGGTGGAAAGGAAGAACAGATCACTAATTGAAGCTGCAAGACAATGCTTGAAGAGTCAAAACTCCCAACTTATTTTTGGGCTGAGGCTGTTAACTGTGCATGTTACACTCAGAATATTTCTCTAATCAATCAGGCAAAATGCATGACTCCCTATCAATTATTCAAGAGAAGAAAACCAACTTTAAACTTTCTACATGTCTTTGGTTGCAAATGCTACATCTTAAGGAATCAATCTGATCACAAAGGGAAGTTTGATGCAAAGGCTGATGAAGGAATATTTGTTGGTTATTCTGCTGGAAAATCATATAGGGTCTACAATCTAAGAACCAACATTGTCATGGAATCTGTACATGTTGTGTTTGATGATAAAAAGATTGATGGACTAACAGATGAGGGACATCATGAAGGACTCAAATTTGACAACATTGAGATATACTGTGATGATAGTGAAGATGAGAATGATGAAGAAGGCATCTCAAGAAGAATTCAGAATCTACCTTTGGATAATGCACAGAATGTTGCATCCGTTGAAAGTCATAATTCAGCTTCCGTTGAAAGAAGCGATGAAGCATCTGTTGAAAGACAAAGTGCATCATCCGTTGAAGTTCATAATGAAGCATCCGTTGATCACAGTCTGTCAACGGATAATCAATTCACTTCATCAGTTGATAGAGCTCCCAATTCCTTTCAAAGGATCAGCAACTCAGGGGGAGTTTCAACAAATCAACATTCTATCTCACATTATGACAATACTGAGGCAACCTCATCTAGGGCTAATCTACCACCTCAAAGGAAATGGACCAAGAATCAACCTTTTGAACTGATTATTGGTGATGCTTCATCAAAAGTACAAACTAGAAGGGATACTCAAGATGAATGTTTGTATAGTAGCTTTCTATCACAGGAGGAACCTAAGAGAGTGGAAGAAGCTCTATTGGATCCAGATTGGATTTTAGCAATGCAAGAGGAGCTAAACCAATTTGAGAGGAAAAAAGTATGGAAGCTGGTACCCAAGCCAAAGAACAAGAGTTCTATTGACACAAAATGGGTATTCAGAAATAAGATGGATGAAAATGGCATTGTCATAAGGAATAAAGCCAGATTGGTTGCTAAAGGCTATTCTCAACAAGAGGGAATAGATTTTGATGAAACATTTGCTCCAGTTGCCAGACTTGAAGCCATCAGAATCTTTCTAACCTATGCAGCTAATGCCAATTTCAAAGTCTATCAAATGGATGTCAAGAGTACATTTCTAAATGGGGAATTAGAGGAAGAAGTTTATGTAAGCCAACCTCCAGGTTTTGAAGATCCAAATTTTCCAGACTATGTGTATTATCTGTTGAAAGCACTCTATGGACTAAAGCAAGCACCTAGAGCCTGGTATGAGACTTTGTCAAAGTTCCTTCTAGATAATCACTTCACAAGAGGTACTGTTGACAAAACTCTCTTCTTTAGAAATGTTAATGGCTCTAAGATACTTGTACAAATTTATGTAGATGATATTATATTTGGATCTACAGATGATAAGCTTTGTAAAAAGTTTGCTAAATTAATGCAAAGTAAATATGAAATGAGCATGATGGGAGAGCTAACTTACTTTCTTGGTTTACAAGTTAAACAAGTTAGTTGTGGAATTTTCATTAGTCAAACTAAATATATTTATGATCTTTTAAAGAAGTTTGACTTAATGGATTGTTCACCTGCAAAAACTCCCATGGCCACTGTAACTAAGCTTGAATTAAACAAGGCTGAAAAGTCTGTGGATATTACAAGTTATAGAGGCATGGTTGGCTCACTTTTATATTTAACTGCTAGTAGACCTGATATAATGTTTTCTACATGTCTCTGTGCTAGATTTCAAGCTGACCCTAAAGAATCTCACTTAGTGGCTATTAAAAGAATTTTCAGATATCTTAAGGGGACTCCAAATCTAGGAATCTGGTACCCTAGAGAGTCTGGTTTTGATCTAATTGGCTACTCAGATGCAGATTATGCAGGTTGCAAAATAGACAGGAAAAGCACAACAGGCACCTGTCAATTTCTAGGGAACAAGCTTGTATCATGGTTCAGCAAGAAGCAGAATTCTGTTTCCACATCAACAGCTGAAGCTGAGTACATTGCTGCTGGTAGTTGCTGTGCACAGATACTATGGATGAGGAATCAACTATTTGACTATGGTCTGACTGTTAACAAAATTCCAATATTCTGTGACAACACAAGTGCCATTACCATTACTGAAAATCCAGTGCAGCACTCAAGAACCAAGCACATTGATATCAAGTACCACTTCATTAGGGAACATGTGATGAAAGGTACAGTGGAACTTCATTTTGTTCTAAGTGAAAAGCAGATTGCAGACATATTTACCAAGCCACTTGATGAATCAACATTCACAAGATTAGTAAGTGAGTTAGGTATGCTTAATTATTCATAATTTATGTCATTTATATAATCTGCCTTGGAGCCTGAAATGAATTTGCTGCAAGAACAAAGTTGGCTTTAATTAAGACCTATCCTATCAACGGATATTCTCTATCCGTTGAAAGCCAAAATTGCTCCATCAACGGATGTTCATTATCCGTTGAAAGACAAATACATTTCTGGTAATTTTATCCTTCAACGGATAAAATGGTGTTGTTCATCAACGGATAACTATTTCCCTTATCTGTTGAAGTGTCACGTCAGTTACTATAAGTGAGTTACAGCCGTTGATTCTTTTACTCAACCGTTGATACAGATATCCAGTGTTGTATGTATTTGTATTTAAGGTAGTTTTCAGAATTTCTACAGTTTTATTTATTCTTGAACGGCTGTAACTTACTTAAAAGTATCATTTAATCATTTTATTTATGTTTTAATTCAAGAAAGTATAAAAGCCCAATTGAACTCTTATTCTCACTTTACGCTTTCTTGCAATTCTTATTCTCTTTCTCTCTAAATTCTCAAGTTTTTCTCTGCAACCTCTACTCACAACAATGGCACCAGTAGTCAAAATTATGTCTCAAACATGATTTGTTTATGAGAAGAACAATTTCATTGCCTTAGTTGAAAAGAATGAAGCCCATTATGATTATCACAAGATGATGGACTTCATCAAAAACTGCAAACTAAGCTAGGCAATGCTGGAAGCCCCAACCATCTACTGTGAGGTGATTGAGGAGATTTGGACAACTGTAGAGTTCAACTCCACAGATATGACTATTTCCTTCTCTCTCAAAGGTAAGGACTATTGCATTAATTGTGATGATATACAATCTTGCTTTAAATTGCCTGAGAATAATGCCATGACACCACACACTGATAACGATGTCTCTGCTATGCTAGATTCCATAGTCTATGCTTTTGATTCTGCTAGTTTAGGTAGTATTAGAAGGAAAGGCCTTAGGAAAGAATGGAGTTTTCTTGGAGATGCCTTTATTAAGGTTTTCTCTGGGAAGATTAGCAATTTTGATGCTATCACTTCATCTCTTGTTAATATGCTCTATATGCTAGTTTCTGATAGGTACTTTAATTTTAGCAACTGTGTTATGCTAGAATTAGGTTCCAGATTAGGTAACAAAGCTAATAGACCACATAACATCTACTATGCTAGATTCTTTATGTTATTGGCTAACCATGTTGCTGAAGGTTTGGTTATATCCAATGAGAATAATAAACTCAAATGCTGGGCACAAGAGAAAAGGGTCCTTGCAGACATTTTGAGAATGAACCTCAACAGCCAAGTGCCATTGGTATACTTGCCAATCATGAATGCACCACAGGTAAGTGAGCTAAATACTTCTCTAACTCCTACTATTTCCAACCCCAATGTTTCTTTGCCTTCTAGTGTGGCTATGGAACCTGTGTCTCTGTCCAAACAGGCTCCTACCAAAGCCACCAAATCTAAAGTTTCCAAAGTCAAGTCAAAGAAACCTACCTCTGTTGTTTCTCAAAAGACAACAGTTGTAACAACTGCCATAAACCCTGAAGGGAGTGAACAGGGTGTGAGTGGTGAGGGGAGGGGTGAACATCAAAAAGCCCCCCAGGATAAGGTGGGAGAGGTGAGTGGTACCCAAACCAGCCAAGCCACAGTCTCTCAAAAGACTGTGGTGGTTCAAAAGGAGTCCAACACATCCATAGTTGCATCCTCCCAAAAGGTTGTAACTATTGAAAATAGTCCCCAACCAGGGACACAGAACAAAAGAGGGAGGGACACTGAAGCCACACATTCACCATTTAAAGCCTTTTCAAGGAAGAAGAAGGCCAAGACCCTAGTTTCCACACAAGGGACACGCACAGCACAGATACATCCACCTGTATCTGTGCCCTCTTAAATTCAGCTTGATGTGATTCCAGCAAATGTGGAATCACAGCCCCATTCTCTCAATATAGAAACACACCATTTATCAAACTCTCCAACACCCTCTCTGGATGTGGATATGATATTCACATCAATTCCTGATTCTCCCTCATTAAAACTCAGGGAGGAGCCCCACTCAAAACCTGGTGATCATCATCTTTTAGATGATTTGTTGGATCATCAGCCAATTATTTCAGATGTAGTTGCAGAATCTGTGTCACCTCACTTAAAATCAATCCACACAGATTCAACAATTATGTCACTTTCTATATCTACATCTTTTCCTTCTTCAACGGATATCTCTCATCCATTGACAAGTGGTTGTTCTTCAACGGATAAGCTTAACAGCAGTTATCCGTTGATGCCATCAGTTTCCACTTCAACGGATATTCCCTATCCGTTGATGGTCTCTACACACTTAACAGAAACAATTCCAACTGTAGAGGACATGGCAACTGTACAATCACTTTTAGGTTTGAGGGAAGGGAGTGATCTTTTGAGTGAGAGGCTGGGTTGCTCCCAGGCAAAAGGAGAGGTTGAGAGTCACCATATGCATGCTATTTCTTCCAGCATGGCAAAAGCGAGTGAGAGGAGTGCCACCTTAGAAGGTGAGGGTGAGGGTGTGTGTGAGCCAGGGGGAGCCCCTGATGCAAGAACAGAGAGAAATTGAGAGAAAGGCAGGTACAGAAGCTATAAGGGTGGATCCAGCCATTGCTAGTGAGTTAATGAAAGTGGATGATGCAGACAAGGGAAGACAATTTCAGCAACATTACAAAGCTGTCATTGATAACATTTCCTTGGATGCTGACACTTTTACTCACCCTGTTTCAGCCTATCAATTATTGGCTGCACAGGGCAATGTGGAGGCAGAACATACACTACACATTGTATACACTTCAGAATCTCTTCTCAGAGATAAAGCTGCTGTCAACAGGCTGCCTTCTCAAGCTGGTGAGCCATCTGAAGAATTTGGAGTAAATTCTAATGATGATGACTCTAATTCTTTGAATGAGAGCATGAACTTAGGGGGAGTAGCAGGCCCAAGTTCTGTTCCTGATCCACCTGAATGGGCATGGGCAAAACCATCAACACCAGGAGAGTTTGGTGTCACTTTGGTCAGACAAGTCATGACAATTCAGAAGGCCCTTCAGGAGACTTAAGATGCTGGTACCAAGGCAATTCTTCAAGCTCATCTGGAATCTCTGCATCTCTTGCAGTTGCAGCATTACCAGCAAAATCTAAGTGTGGATGAGTTCAAGCAGGACATTGCTGATCTGAAATCCTACAATGCTGAGAAATTGGATTCAGTTATACCCTATGGTACTATACAAGATTTGTTGGGGAGATTGAGGACAACATCTGATGCTGACAAGAGGCTGGCCAGATTGGAAGATAGGGTTCACATCATTGAAGACTCTATGGTCACCATCCTTCAGAATCAACAAACTCAAACAAATCTACTCATGCAGCTGGCACAAGCACAAGGCTTGACCCCTAACCTTGATGATAACAAAAAGGGGGAGAATAAAGGGGAAGGGGAAGGAGAGCCATCTACAACAGTTCAGATTTCTCAAGTGCTAGTTCCTGTCATCACAACTTCTCCAACTATTCAAGTCAAAGGAAAGCTAGATGGAATTGATCTAATCCAGATAGCAGCAGCTGAATTGCAAGTCAAAGAGCAAAGGAAGAAGATTGATAAAAAGATGCAACTAATATTTGATTCTACAACTTCTCAATCACAATCTGTGAAGCATAGCACAAAAGTGGAATCAATTATTATGGAACTCAAGCCAGTAGGGAGGCATAAGGATGGAGAAACTTCTTCCAAAGATCTGCAACCTATGGTTCTCAAGCCCAACAACAGATCCAATAAGGACTCTATAAAGAATCCTCTAAAAGAGGTGGATTTTCCTCTTCCAAAAGCTGATGAGGACAAGCTTTTAGGTAGAAGTATTGCATATCTCAAAGAGACCATGGATGAGGCAGTAAGGAGAAACATGGCTATTATCTTCAGAGAGGGAAAGAGCATATGTGTGATGCAAGGACATCCCAAATTCTCAATAGTCAAGAGGGAAGAAACCAAAAGGTTGAAGGAAGAAGCCAAACAGCTAAAGGCTGATAAAAGAGCACAAGCAAAGCTTGAAAAACAGCTAAAGTCAAGTCAGGCTGAAGAATAGAAAGAAATTGAAGACAAAGGTGAAGATGAAGCTATGGGGGACATGGTTGGTACTGAGATGGAGGAAAGAAGTAAGGAAGAATGGCAGAAAGGGAAAAGAAAGAAGGTCAATGCAAAGAGAAAGAAGGTAGATAAGACTGAAGAAACCCAATCAATATCAAAACCACTACCCTCTATTCCTGAACCCATTGTACCTGACCCCTTCATGAACATTCATGGTGAAACAATCATTCCCAAGGAGGAACCAATTGATTGGGACACCATCAAATTGCCCACCTTCCTAACCTCTTCTCCACCATCAAAGAAGCAGAAAAGAAGAATCAAATCAACACCCTCTAAAGCCTCAACCAAATTCACACAGAAGCCTAAACCTAAACCTCAAACCTCTAAAGATGATTATGTTCACATCTGTGACATAAAAGAATTTTCAGATATTGAACTCTATTTGGATGAGCTGGAGGAAGTAAGGGGAATAGCTGCCTACAGACAGCTACCAGAAAGACTAGTGTTCAAATACAAAGGAGCTGGGGAAAGAACATGGCCTCTTCACAGAATTCTGAATGAAGGCTACTCTACCTTGATTAGAGTCTACTCAGTCATACAAAGGGATTCTGGCTTTACCAGGACTGCCAAGACTGAGATTCTCAACAAGATTGCCAACATAAGGAAAACTTGGAGGGAGCCCAATGCTTTGCCTAGAACTTTACTCATTCAAGAAAGAGGAATTACAATTCACAAATCACCTCATTGGTTGATGGAGTTCAGAGACAACAAAGGAGTCAGAAGATTTTTCAGAATTGAAGATCAGCTAAAGATTGCCAGTAATGAAACTCTCAAGGATATGCAATCTAAGTTAGATATCAATGAAGAAAATGAAGCTGAATTCTACAGACAACTTCAACTTCAAATAGAGGAGAATGACAGGAGGCTAGGAAAGAAAACCAGGGATCAAAGGAAAAGAAAGTAATTTGCTCAGGCTAAAGGAGCACCCTTGGAAATAACGTAATTCTTCAATTCCATCTCAGCATATACATTTTTGTAGCACTTTTGAATTTCTGCTTTATTACAGTTTATATATTTGTTAAGTGTTTTGTTATCATCAAGCTAAACCCAAATTTATGCCTACAGTTCTAGTAGACATAAATAGGGGGAGATTGGTAGGAATATGTGTATTAGTTTGATGATAAGTTAAGCAAAATACTTAAGTAGAAATCTAGTGTTTGTAGCCTCAACGGATAAGACCATCTTGGCTATCCGTTGAAGGAGTAGCTTTACTTAGCAATAAGTTTAGTATTGTAGCACATTTTACTCTCTGGTTTCAAGCTGTAATTCTTAGACGTTGTTAGGAAATGATCAGTCATGTTGACTACTAATGGATGTACAAATAGGAGGGCTAAGTGTAAATATTTCATGCCTTGTAATTTTGTATAAGTGAAGAAGTGTCAACGGATATTGAAGACCTTCAACGGATAAGAAACAAAGCTTCAACGGATGTCTCTAATGCTTCAACGGATAATATCCATCAACGGATAAGTGTTTCAACGGATAAAGACTTCAACTGATAATGCATCAACGGATAAAGCTTCAACGGATAATATCCATCAATGGATAAGTGCTTCAACGGATAAAGACTTCAACTGATAATGCATCAACGGATAAAGCTTCAACGGATAAAGCCTCAACGGATAAGGCATCAACGGATGAAAGCTTCAACGGATGCTTAGTTCATTAGCAGTTGATAGTGACAATTCACAAGCTGACAGAGGCACATGGGTTGACAGAGACACACTGGAATGTGGAAGCCTCTAGGAGGAATCAAGAAAATGCAGCATTTCCATTCTGATGCAAACAAGGAAGTATTCAAAGATTTACAGATTATCCTAGATTGCATTGGATAGAGAAATGAAGAAGAAATATGTGAAGAATCTTTTCAATTGTATTTTACAGTTTGTCTTCACTTGTAAACTTGGTGATATATAAACCAAGTAGCAGCTAGTAATTAGATATGAATTTTCCTTGAGCTGTTTAGAAATATCAAAAGAGAAAATCATCTAGTTTGTACTAGGAAGCAGCTGTGATTTAATTCTTTGAATCACAGATTTTCTGAAATAACACATTTCTGGTGGAACAACAAATCCACCAGAAAAGTTTTTAAGTTCTTTGTGCTCATTACATTTGTGTTTGAATATATATCTGTCTGCATCAGCTTCAAGCAATTCACACACATTTGATCACTCAAACACTTAGCCTTAGAAACTGCTCAAAACTTGAAAAAGTTTTGAGATTTACATTCAACCCCCTTCTGTAAATCTCATTGTTAGTCCACTGGGAATAACAGCAACCATTGTCACTACACTGCCGAAGGTACTTCAAGAATCTTTTTAACTTCGCGATAAATTATTGCATTTATTGTCTTATTTTTGTAGGCTGATATTGTGCATGTTGCATTCTGTGGAGTCCCTCCCACTATCATGGGGCATATTAATGTCCAACTCTGGATGCCTATGTAGCCTAAATCAAGCTATTGTACTATAAATGAAGAAAGAGGTGAAGATTGAATAAGTGGTGTGCGTGATGAATCATCAAAAGTATTTTTTATGTATACATTGATGCCGTCTTTCTTATTAGCAACAACTTTTTGTACCATAAATGAAGAAAGAGGCAAAGATAGAATAAGTGGTGTGCCCGATAAATCGTTAGATTTTCTCCTTTTTAAATGCAGTATTTTCAGTTTAAACTCGTGTTCTTTTAAAGTGATGGAAGCTTATTTAGACAACTCTTCTTTTAATTAACTTCATAAGGTACGACTTACAAGTACTAGCACCCCAAATTCATCTTACTTTTGTTCTTCAATACCTGTGATGCTGTGATTTAGTTCTTTGACTATTTTTTAAATCACCAGAACCATGAAGGAAAGGTCTTGTTTTGGGTAATCTTATTTTTTCTGGTAATCCACTTGTGTTGGTGTACAAACCCCGTAATTTACTGATAAGATTTTTACTTAAAGCTTTTTATACAATAATACAAACAAAGCTTCTTGCAATAATTTGTTTTGGAGTGATAAATTTGGGTTTTGCATTTCTTGTAGGATGAGTTGATTCCTCAAATGTTGCCTGTGAGCTTAAACACTCAGAACTTGTTGCCAAAAAATCTATTGGCAACTCCCAGCGATGGACAGGCGAGCTCAACAAAGGGGATCAGTGATCTTGGGTTATGGCAGGGCTATATGGTTAATTATGAGTTTATTAGCCTACTTGATAGCATAGCGAAGAAGTACCCAGAAACCTTTGATTGCTTTACCACCAAGAGCATGGAGTTGTGCACATTGAAACTAAATATGTTGTGTGCCACAGTCAAAGCCTTTACCAATACTTCTATTACTAAGATTGATGCTGAGATAATAACAGAGTACAGGGCTTTATTTTCTGACTTGCAACGATCATTCAATGTCAACTGGTTGATTGACCGTTTGAACTATATTGAACAACAATTCTCGCAACCCCTACTTGACAAGTTTCAAGAAGTTGGCTCCCTTATTGGTGATGCTAAAAGTAAATCACAAGATCTGCATGCTCTTAGAAGAAATACGATAAAAGAGATTCATGGTGATGGTGGAACTGTGGGCTCTAGCCTTTTTGGCAACATTGGAGATGATATGTTTTCTGGTCCTTGATTCTTTATGTTAAGGTGTCATACTTTTTTTGTTTTGTTTCGACCATTCTTGTTCTATTATTTCCTAATGACTATTGGTTTTATGTTTGGGAACTGATTGGATGCCTTATTGCCTTAATATCTTGTAAACGTTCTATGAGAAAAATTGGTTTCCCTATTTTTCATGGACTCCGCTTTAGATTGATCGATACCTAATGGTTAAGGGTCATAACTCACCAGTATTTGTTAGAAGAAATGTATATTGGCAACAAACGTAGCTTATGATGGTATTGAACATAGTGATGAATTGTATTTCTTCGGGCATTCATTTGGATCGGCTCAAGAGTCGAGAGTTCCTCCATCTTGATTTTAGGATGGACTGGTTACCTCCACAAGTAGAACTGTAGAAGGATTGGAAATTTTGGATTCTTGTGACTAGGATTAAAAAGATCTTCGTATGGAAGAAATGTTGATAATTCTTCTTAGGGTAAGTGGAATTGAAAGTTATGATAGACACCTGAAGGGTGAAATTTCTGAAAATAACTCTAGTTCTCTAATGGGAAGCTCTATATGTCTTATTTTAGAAGACTTCAGTGTCCGGTAAAGTTCAATGCAATCTCTCATTTGATAAAACTGCACTAAAGGCTGAATTCATAAGCTTATGTTGGACAATATACTTAATCGTAATTATGAAAAGAGGATTCAAAGCACCCATTTGAAACGTTTCATTTTGCAGCATTATTCTACATCCCTCCCATTATCTGTCTGCGCGTTCCTGTATCTTTTGGATCTTAGATCGTTTTGTTGATGTATTGCTCTTTGACAAGTGAAGATGCCCATGAAGGGTTGCTCTGTATATGCAAATCCGGGGAGGATGTCTTATCAGTAAAGAAAACAACATCATCTTCATTGTCAATAAATGATTTTGAGTTTCTGTTGTTTACATAAATGATAAGCAAACACTTGAAGTCCTCGTGGATCTGGAGGCATGTCCACATCCAAAACCCCTTCAAGAATATAAACTATTTTGCTCATTGTTGGCCTAACATGTTCATCATCTTGGATGCACCAACAAGCTACTTTACATATGTTGGTTACTTCTTCTATGTCAGCAGTCTGATCTAGATTATGGTCCAGTATAGTGAGTGATGTGCCAATAATATTATTATTATTAGACTATAGTTTTAGGAGATGATCTTCTTTGCTTAATTAGCCAACCTCTTCAAATGAGGTTGTTGTCTTATATTTATACCATGTCCCAAATGGGCTATTTATTACAAAGTGGGCTTCTTGGGCCTATTACAAGATATTATAATCTAATCTATTTTGGGCTCCTTCCAAGGTCCAACATTTGTCCCCCTCTCAGCTTTTAAACAACATCTTTAGATTTGTTCCTGGTTATCTTTTGACTTCCTGAAAAGTTCATTAGCAGGTGACAATAAACGGACAGAGAAAAAACAAAAGTAAAAAATAAGTAAAAAATAAGTAAACATTGAACCGAATTTTGATAACGAATTTTGTCCTTATTAGGTGTGTATTTTTGCCCATGATAGTATGTATATATATATTTATTTTTGTGTGTACTACTTTTTGATTTGATTTTTGTTAACGTTGGCTGAAGGTGTCTCTTCGGCTACCCAGCCTTCTCAACAAAAGCGGCTCCAGCTCCCCGGAAATCCCCTGCGTGCCAGTTGATTCCTCTCTCTCTATAAGTCTCCTTCCTTCCTCTTTTCTTCTTCCTTAAATTCATTTGTGTCATGCATTGTCTCATAGTAGTAGACTGTCATTGTATCGTTCTTGGATCTATGGATCAGTCAAGTTCGTCGTCGGTGCCTGTCGAGTTTTCCCGCAACCCTGGTAAGAGGCCCTTAGATGAAGGGGACCAAGAATCGCCCCTTAATCTGGGTCACTTGGACATTCCTGATTTAGAACAATGCGGCTCTTTTGACTTTCTTGATCATGATGAATTCTTGAAGGGCGTTCCTGTAGGACCATTTCCCTCGCCGCCTTTGAGTCCCAGAACTGTAGAGAGTAGGAATAGGATAGTGCAGGAAAGTTTGCGGTTGGGAATGAGTGAATTTAGAGGGAAATCTAGTTTGAATTACTTAAGCCATTACATCACCAGGAACCCGCCGGTGGATAAGTTGAGGCAATACGTGGATCTGACAAATGGGTATCGGTATCGAGTACCGACGGCTGACGAGAGAGTCTGGATGATGCCAGAATATGGGATGCACGGGATACCGATGATTGCATTTCATTTCGGTCTTCGATTGCCTATGCATCCCTTCTTCTTGACGATATTCGAGGCAATTGGTTGTGGAATAAGTCAATTAACACCGAACTCTATAGCACAGTTGAGTGGATTTGTGGCCTTGTGTTGCGATAAGGGGTTGGTACCATCTTTCAAGCTTTTTTTCTCAATATATGCGGTCCGTTATCATGATGGGCAAGTCTATTTCGATTGTCCCTACAGGAGAGTTAAAATTGTTAGTGTTCGATCCTCGACCTCTGGGTATCATTCGAGGTGGTTATATTTTGGGGGGCCCGATTTAGAATTTGTGAAGCCTTGCAGAAAAGTCAGTAAGTTGACGATTGATTATCTGAATAATTTGGAGAAATGCGATGATAATGAATTGAATGAATTTCAGGGATTGGTGTCGGTGTATACCCATCTGCAATTAGCAGACTTGAGTTTTTTAGAGATGCATGATTGTAAGGGGTTTGACCTCCCCTTTCCTTATTTTTCACTTCGCCTTTATCTTCTCTCCCTTTTTCTTTTGTTTAACGAGTGTTCTGACTTTTTCTTCTCTTCTCTCTTTTTTTGTTTAGTGGCTGGTGAATCTTTGCGGAAGATTTTGGATAGTGGGATAAGCAAAGAGATGGATAAAGCCATGATGTTGTTGTTTCAACGCGCTTCGAGGAAGAGTGTCGATGGGATGCAAGCCGGATCTTCGAGGGGTGGGCCATCCCCAGTTGGGCATTCTGTTTCTATCGAACTTATAGATGAGCAAGGTAACAAAGTGGTGGATGATGCCAAGAAGGTCGTTCCTGATCCTGTGATTGCCGACGTGAACCCTCGCAAGAGGAACCGTCGTGAGATAGAAGAAGAAAACATTGGGGGAGATGATGTTGTTGAGAATGTTACTGTAGGTGGTGGAATCAACAAGACTATAACATTTATTGGGAGTCGAGCCTTGATGACCAACAAAATTGACCCTCGATCGAGGAAGGAGGTGGTGAGGGCGGAGATCCAGCCATCGGAACGTTGGACCGGAGGTTCGACGGTACCTCTACGAGTTTTTAAGTTATTTCAGCTTCCTCAAGACTCTGTCGCCTATACCGGTCGTCGTCGTGATGAGCTTGCTGATAGATGCAAGGGTCGAATTGGTCGGGTATGTGTTTTGTATAGGAGTTTGTATTTTGGTTTAGTCTAGTTAGCTAGTTACTTTAGCTCTCCCTCTTTTTTTTTTTTATATATTTGGATATGTCTTCTTGCAGTTTTTGTCTGATTTCATGCACGTCTTGGATGAATATCAATCTGATGATGGGAGTGAGGTTCGAAGCAAGTTGGAGGCCGAGGTGTCGGCGTTGAAGGGAGAGAAAAAGAGACTAGGATCTAGCTGTCTGGATTTGGAGAAGAAAGTGAGTGACTTGTCATCGACAAACACAACCCTGTTGAAGCGTGTTACGGAGTTGGAATCGTTGGAGAAATCATCAAACCAGAAGATATTTGAGCTCGAGGGTAGACTTCGAGATGTTGTATCGGAACGTGACGAGCTGAGGGTTAAGTGCGAAGGTTTAGGTCGGCAAGTTGATGGAATGGATCAGTCCTATCAGTTGATTGTGAAAGAAAATGCTACTCTTAAGGCTGAAGTTGAGAAGGCTGTGGAGGATATCGCTAATGCTCTTGGGGATGGCTATGGGCGGTGTGTTGCCCGCATGAACAATGCAGGATTCGACACGTCGGGACATTCTTTCGAGGACTATATTCATGATCTTGTTGCCTCGCGACCTGATGATCCAGCTGGTGGTTCTTGAAGGCGGGGAATGCCGCGTGAGTGATGTATCTTTAAGTTTATTGTCAAAGACTCGTGTTTCCTTTTTGCTGTTGGCTACTTGTGTTCTCTATGTTTTATTTAAACCCTCCAACGATCTGGTTTTCTTTGGGATTTTTTCTTGAAGTATTTTGTGCGGTAGATGAACGATCTTGTTTAAAAAACATCTGTATTTATGCTTTTTGTTTTTCACTATCGCGTTAGTTTCCCATTTTTTGTTGTTTCGTATATCTGTTTTGAAATCGTTAAGAATGTGTTTAACAACTTCTATGTCGTCTAGTGTGCATCCCTGAGAGAATTGTGTTGTATTGTTTGCTTTGTGTAAATAAGCTCTTGGGAAGTTAAAATTGTTATAATTTGAAGTCCCTCGACGTGGTTTAGGTCTTAGCATGTCGACTGTCGTTGTTCGTCTTCTTAAAAGTACAAGCAAGATATCAAAATAACTTAAAGCCTTCGTAATTTAAATTCCCTCGATGGGGGTCTCATAACGACCCTCATTGCATCGAGGGTTGATTTTTGGTAAGTCCCTGGGGCTTTGAACTTTTAATCATTATATAGAGCATTAATCACTGATAAAATTTTTTGAGGTGGATACCATTCCAAGCATTTTTAATTGGTTGACCGTCGAGGTATGAGAGCTCGTAGGTTCCTGTGCTGACGACCTTCGACACCTTGTACGGGCCTTCCCATGTTGACTTGAATTTTCCTGAGATCGTCGGCTGCGACGCGGCGGAGTCTCGAAGGACAAGGTCTCCCACCTCAAATCGCCTATTTTTAACTTTCTTGTTGAAGTACCTTGCTGTCTTCTCTTGTTGAGCGATCATGCGAAGCCTAGATTCCTCTCTTGTTTCTTCAAGTAAGTCATTGTGGAAACGTAATCCTTCAGCTGCGAGAAAGGGATCAAAGACCTCAATCCTGGGGGAAATCAAGCTAATCTCGACAGGCAAAACAGCATCAACACCGTACGCGAGACGGAAAGGAGTTTCTCCTGTTGCACTTCGAGGAGTTGTTCTGTAGGACCACAGCACATTTGGCAGTTCGTCGACCCAGCAGCGGGGGATTTCTTCAATTCTCTTCTTTAACCCTTGTAGGATGGTTCTATTTGTTACCTCTGCTAGTCCATTGGCTTGTGGATATGCCACTGATGCCTTGATGTGTTGGATTTTTAGTTCCTCTAAAGTTTTTTCAAATTGAGCCCCCACAAACTGCGTTCCATTATCTGAAACTAGGATTCGCGGAACTCCAAAGCGGAATACCACATATTCCATAAAGAATTCAATCATTTCTTTCTCTCTGATCTTTGAAAATGGTTTCGCCTCGACCCATTTCGTAGCGTAATCCACCGCTACCACTATGTATTGGCACTGGTTCTTAGATTTTGGAAAGGGTCCTACGATATCGATGCCCCATTGGAAGAAATGGCACGGTGCGAGGACCGAATTGAGATTGGTCGTGGGTCGGTGATCCACGTTCCCATGTAACTGACATGCTTGGCATTTTCTGACATATTCTTCGCAGTCTTTCCGAATTGTGGGCCAATATAAACCTTGCCTGATTATTTTGAGGGCCAAGTTCTTTCCTCCAAGATGGTCTCCACAGATTCCTGTGTGAACCTCGATCATCGCTAACTGGGCTTCTTCTAACGTCAGACATCGGAGTAATGGTTCAGATAGGGCGCGCCGGTACAGCGACGAACCAATTACACAGTAATTTCTTGCCTTGAACATAAGTGAGCGAGCTTCGCGTTTCTTGCTCGGGAGTTTGTTGTCGATAATGTACTCGAGAAGCGGTTTTCGCCAGTCAAAGTTGTTCTGGATTTGGTTGATAGAACGCTCATCGATGGCGGGAGTAGCTAGGACATCGACGTACACTGGATTGGGACTGATTGGAAGACTCGAGGAGGCTAACTTGGCCAAATGATCAGCCCATTGATTTTCTTCTCTGTCGACATTAGAAAGTTTCCATGAGGAGAATTTCTTGAGTAGCTCTTGTGTTATTACCAAGTATTGAGCCATTTTCTCATTATGTGCCTTGAATTCCCCGCTTATTTGCTTGGAGACTAACTGAGAATCTCCAAATATGTCAATATTTTCAGCTTCGAGATCCATAGCCAGTTTTAAGCCTGCGATGAGTGCCTCGTACTCGACGACATTGTTTGTTGCCAGAAATTCAAACTTTAGAGCTTGCTGGATTTTGAATCCCCCCGGACTTATTAAAATAATTCCTGCTCCTGCGGAGTCAGCCGTCGAGGATCCGTCGATAAATAGCAACCATGGTCTTAAGTGATTTTCGTCGAAACTTTGGGCTTTGGCCTGAAACTGACACTCAGCAACAAAGTCTGAGAGAACCTGGGCCTTTATCGCCGTTCGAGGCTTATACTCAATATAGAACTGACTTAATTCTATCGTCCATGCGGCAAGTCTACCCGTCATATCGGGTTTGTGTAAAATCCTCTTCAGGTGTTGATTTGTAAGCACATGCATCTCCCTTCCCTGAAAATAATGTCTAAGCTTTCGGCTTGCGACAACCAAGGCATAGACCAATTTTTCTACTTACGGGTATCTGACTTCGGCATCTCGAAGAGAGTGGCTAATGTAATATACCGGGATTTCTTTCCCTTCATTGACTTGAATCAGAACGGCCGCGACCGTTTCATCGGATGCAGAGAGATATACTTTCAGAGGCTCATTTGGCGAGGGCCGAGTGAGGATGGGAGGATTTGTAAGGAATACCTTTAGCTCGGAGAAATTTTTCTCGCACTCCTCGTTCCACTCAAAGTGTGATGATTTGGAAGCTGCCTTTATTGCTGAGAAAAAAAGGGAGGCATCTTTTTAACGATTGGGGGATAAACCTCCGAAGTGCGGCGATGCAACCGGTTAACTTTTGTAAATCTTTTACTGATTTTGGATTTTCCATTTCTAAGATCGCTCTTATTTGGGATGGATCTGCCTCGATACCTCTTTGTGTAACCAGAAACCCGAGGAATTTTCCGGCAGTAAGACCGAACGAGCATTTAGCTGGGTTTAAGCGCATGTTGTTTTTTCTCGCGTTTTCAAACGTTTCGCGGAGGTCTATGACGTGGTCAGAGGTAGCCTTCGACTTCGTGATCATGTCGTCGACATATATCAGCATGTTTCTCCCAATTTGTGTATTGAATATCTTATCCATCGTTTGTTGAAAAGTAGCTCCAGCGTTGATTAAACCAAAAGGCATCACTCGATATCCGAAGACTCCCCGGTGTGTGATGAATGCAGTTTGCTGCCAGTCTTGCGAGTCCATTTTAATCTGATTGTACCCCGAAAAGGCATCCATGAAAGAGAGAAGTTCGTTTCCAGCTGTCGCATCAATAAGTTGATCGATGTTCGGGAGTGGATAAAAGTCTTTGGGGCATGCCTTATTAACATCTGAGTAATCGATGCACATTCTCCACTTCCCGCTACTTTTCTTGACTAGGACCACATTCGAGATCCAAGTGGGGAATTGTACTGGTTCGATGAAACTGGCCTCGAGCAATCTATTGATCTCCAGGTCGATAGCTACCCTTTTTTCAGCAGAGAATGTACGATGTTTTTGCCTAACCGGCTTGATGTTTTTACTGATGTGCAAAGAGTGTCGAGCGACAACCTCAGGAATCCCGGGCATATCTTTTGGATCCCAGGCGAAAATATCAGAAAACTCACGGATAAGGCACGTGATATCTTTCTTTAATTGATCATGGAGATTCTTGCCGAGCCTTGTGGTTTTCTCAGGATTTCCTTCGATCACTTCTATTTCTTCAGTTTCTTCGGCGGGAGAGCAAGAATTGCTAGTGGGTGGTTCCACAAGGTCTCTGGGGTCGATGTCAAGCACCTGGTTAACATCAAATTCTTCGTCAACCTTTTTTCTTGGAGATACAGTGGTTAGGTAGCATTGTCTTGCTGTTACTTGATCACCAATCATTTCTCCCACGCCGAA
The DNA here is from genome assembly GCF_009905375.1 of Apium graveolens. Taxonomy (NCBI): domain Eukaryota; kingdom Viridiplantae; phylum Streptophyta; class Magnoliopsida; order Apiales; family Apiaceae; genus Apium; species Apium graveolens. Next base: position 196,720,752 of record NC_133655.1, on the reverse strand, counting down.
ATCCGTGGGAAATTTCATTTTCAAGTCGGAGATAGATGTTATAGCTCGGAGTGCGGTGATCGTTGTTCGTCCCAAAATAGCGTTGAAGCTTGAGGAAGCACTAATCACATGGAATTTGACCATTTTCCAAATCTGACAGGGTGGGGAACCGAAAAGCACTGGCATGTCGATGGTTCCTACCACATGAACCTCATTGCCTGTAAACCCGTATAACGGGGTTCGGGAGTTCTCGAGTCTTCGATCCCCTATGTCCATTCGGGAAAAAGCATGGTGATATAACACGTCGACAGAGCTACCATTATCGACCAACATTTTCTTAACCGTGTTGTTTCCCACACGTGTTGTGATGACGAGAGCATCTTGATGGCCTTCGATGAGATCGGGACGATAATCATCGTCGGAGAAAGAGATGACTGGGGAGGAATTCGCTCGAGGGCGTTTAGCTGCCGAGGGATTGACATTAAATTCTACTCGAGCATAAATCTTGCGAGAGTTGTGGGAGAGACCCCCGGCAGCTATACCACCAAAAATAACGTCGATTACACGATCATCCTCGCCTCGATGGTGACGTCTGGGTTCATCATCGTGCTGCACATAGTGGACTAGTTGTCCTCGATGAATTTTTCCTTCGATGAGATTGCTAAGTTGAAAACATTGCTCTGTTGTATGGCCAGTATCTTCATGATATTCACAATATCTGGAGCTTGGGGGTCTTCCTGGTTTCATGGGCCTTGGAGGGCGATAATCCGGTTTTGTTTTTAACACCGCCAAAATTGTCGTTTTTTCGGTGTTGAGTTTAGTGAACTCTTTTTCAGATCGATTGTGGGGCTGCCAATCTCTTTCTCTTCTATCCCTCGGAGGAAGGTCCGATGTGCGAGGCGGTGGCGACCTACGGCGCTCTCGGCGCCTTTCCCTCGCAGGGGATCATGGACTGTAGCTTCGGCGTCGTTCATATTTTGACGACCTCCGTGGAGATTGTATATAGCTTACCGCTTCTTGAAGCATCATGCGGTGTTCTATAATCCGGAACGCGGCCTGTAGGGTTTTCGGCCTTTTTTCAAAGATCTCTTCTAAAAGGAGGCCATGCCTAGACTTATCGATGCCCGCTGTCAGGAAATTGACTGCCATCTGTTCTATTAAGTCTGGATTTCTGCTATCTCTTCTCTGAACCGGGTTAGAAAACTCCTGAGACTTTCGCCGGAGCGTTGATGCATTGTCATCAAGGATGCAGTAACTTTGATTCCTTTGTAGTTGCTGGAAAATCGGGCTTGAAACTTGTTTTTCAGAGTTGTCCACGAGTCGATTGACCGAGGCGGCAAGTTACTGTACCATCGGAGAGCCGTGCCTTGAAGGCAAGTGGAGAAGAACTGACACCTAGCGATCTACGAGTGGCCGAAGAAAGCCATGCGACCATCAAACGTATTTAGAAATGCTAATGGGTCCGAGGATCCGTCGAAATGATCGAGAGCAGGCGTTTTCAGCGTCTTGTCGATGCGCGCCTTCTCAAGCACTAATGATAGGGGACTCTCGGAAACGGCTTCAAACCCTGCCTGATTTCTCATCAAGGTACGCATCTGGGCGATTTCCTCCTGCATTTTAGCGAACTCCTCGTGAGATATAGATTCTTTGGATTCTGTCTGATGTGAGACATCGGCAGATGACACTGTCCTCTGTCGACGTTCGCGAGGTTGCGAATATGTCGACTCCGCCGACGGTTCATATTCATACTCCGCATCATCCTCGTCATAAAATTCATCGTCTTGTCCATCATTTTGAATTGTAGTTTGTTGGAGCTCTCGACGGAGACGGTGAATCTCGCGTTTTCGCTCAAGTTTAGCCTGCAATCTCTGAGCTTCGCGCTCTAGAAACTCGAGTTCTTCATCTGAATCAAGCGAATCTTTTGGATTTTCTTGGTTTTGGGCTTTTAGCCTTTCTTTCTTTTCCAAATGCAGCCGAACGTCGCTCGAGAGAACTTTTTTTCCTTTAGATGTTTGAACTCTAAAACGTTGATCTGACACAGTTTTTCTTTTTCTGTCCCTTTGGAGTGAGTCCTTCAATCCTAGAAATTGATCTTCTGGAGGAGCCTCAGGTGGAGGGAACAAACACTTCGGCTTCAACTTCTGCCGTCAACTCCTTTACCTGAGTCGGTCCGGCGGTTCCCGGATCAAGCTCTTCTACAATCATCTTCTGGTTGGATCTTGTTAAAGCAAAGCTCCTTCTAGCGCCAAATGATGTGCCAATAATATTATTATTATTAGACTATAGTTTTAGGAGATGATCTTCTTTGCTTAATTAGCCAACCTCTTCAAATGAGGTTGTTGTCTTATATTTATACCATGTCCCAAATGGGCTATTTATTACAAAGTGGGCTTCTTGGGCCTATTACAAGATATTATAATCTAATCTATTTTGGGCTCCTTCCAAGGTCCAACAGTGAGGATGTCGCCTCCATTTATTATCACATCTGCAGCACTTGCCCGAAACAAGTTTACCTTCCCATCTCTAGTTTGCTCCAAATTTCTCCTACCATATACAAACTCAAACAACATCATTCCATAGCTGTACACATCTGCTTTTACTGTAATAGATGCGCCAGATATCCATTCAGGTGCAAGGTAGCCTCTAGTCCCTCTTATTGTTGTCAAAACCCTACTAAATTCATGACCAGCCAACTTTGCTAGACCAAAATCTGCAAGCTTGGGGCACATATTTGTATCCAGAAGAATGTTTTCAGGTTTTATATCACAATGTATGATACATTCCCTGCATTTCTCATGCAGATATACCAGTCCTCTTGCTTAATTTATTCATTAAGCAAGAGGATGTTCAATAGGCAACCATACGAGTTGCTTAATTTGTGGTAATGAAAATCAGCGTGTTGGAAAAATAAGGTCAGTGGAAGGAACACTCGAATTAAAAGACCAACATTTATGCCTCTAAAACGGTTAGAGATTCCAACAAACACACACGCCACATTTGTTGATTGTTAGCCATCATCTATAATATTACACGTCATCTCATATTTATATATCTTCATAGTTATTATATCTATAGATGTATAGACGTATTTCTTGTATTTTTATTTATAAAAAAAATAATGTTATGTAATATTAAGTGTGATAAAATTATTTTATTGTTAACTAAATTTATAAAAATTCTAATATATTAGTATATGTTTCAGTCATATATTTTATTTTATTTTATATGTAAGTAATGTTCATAATAATTACTCATTTTTATTTTATAATATTTACTTAAAATATTGATATAAATATAAAAAAGTTATAATATTATAATAAATATCTTTTTACTAAATATATTATTTTATTTTCCACTAATATAAAACATAATTAATTAAACTCCTTTTCAAAAAAAATAATTAAACTTTTTCATTTATATATTTAAAATTAATAAAAATAATAATATTATGAATATACCTAATGATTATAACTACTTCCTTTGTAGTGAAAATAATTATAGCTACTTCCGTTGTAGTGAAAATGCTTATAGGTTCAATAAAATTTTTGCTAATCATGTTTTAACTAACCGTTTTAGATATCTTTGGCATTCATTTCATTTTTGTACATTTTGCTTTTTTGGATATACATTTCATAAATTCACAAAATAATAAAGTTTTTTACATAAAAATTAATTATATTCATCAATTTATTCCACTACACTAACTTTAAATATTAACTACTTAACTAAGGCTGGCTTTGTGGCGGCAATATACACTATTTTAGAAAATTAACTCGAGTGAAAAATTTATAATATTATATAAAATAATTTTTTTAATATTTTTTTATAATACTGATTTCTGTCAAGATTTGTTGAGTCGAGAGTTGTCTTAATTTAGCAATAATTTATACTATTACGCAATAGACGAAACATTAAAATTTGGTTGGTACGGTCCTTCCTTTAATTACATAATTGCTCTTCCTTAAAAAATTTCAATATTTTACGCAATTGCCATTACTTAATTAATATATAACAAATTTATACTATTCTATAATAGATGAAATATTAAAAATTTGATTGGTATGGTACTTCCTTCAATTACATAATTGTCTTTCCTTTAATTTTTTTTATATTTTACTCAATTGTCATTACTTAATTAATATATAACAAATTATCTGTATAAGTAAAATACGTTATCTTTTTTATTTTCACCAACTAAAACAACTCATTCTCTACGAATATTTTAGACAATTCTTTTTAGGGCTTCTTTGAAATATACCCAAGTCTAAAAATATTTTTGCAAAAATACTGTTATTTTTTAAAAAACAATTGCAAAAATACTATTTAATTTGCAAAAATACTATTTTTTTCAAAAAAAATTACAAAAATACGATTTTTTGGCAACTGGAATCAACTATATGCAACTTTTGACGAGTTTATGCAACTACATGCAACCTCAAATCAACCAAATTTTTTTATTCAACTAGTTGCATATCTGGTTGATTTTCGTTTATTCCGTATATTTACAAAAAAAAAGAAGATAGTAAAAACGCAAATAAACTTAGAAAACTTAGTATTTTTGGTAAATTCTCTTCTTTTTAATCCATACCTTTTTTTAAGTAAAACATGTTGCTTTTTTTTTTTCTCCAAATAAAACAAATCTTTCTCTAAAAATATTATGAACAATAATTCTTTTTAATATATACTAATTATCTATCTAACAATCTATACTATATTATAATAGACGAAATAAAATAAGTTTGGTAGTCGTTCGGTACTCGCTAAAATTACTAAGTTCCCAACTTAATTAATTTATTATTTTAATATAATTATCTTCTATAATATTACAAAAAAATAGACGGAAAAAAGAGAGTTTTATCATGAATTAGATAAGATTCCTGTTCACAACTCTAAAACTAATGTTGATAAACCAAATCAACAACAAAGATTGAACTAAACATATTTTTCCAGGAATAGTTCTCCAACATTGATATGAAATTGTTACGGATGAGAATTGAACCTATATTTTCGAGCAAGTTTATTAAATTATCTTTTTCTAAAACCTAATTATCATAAAATAGGTATTATAATATAATAAAAGATATATTATACTTTACTTATTCTGACATACTTACAGTTTTGACAAACATAATTAATAAAATATTAACATTGAGATTACAATTATTTAAAACAACCACGCATTGCACGAGTTTAGACTAAGCATTAAAAATTTGATAGTCGGTCAATACTTACTAAAATAACCTAATTTCCCTTACTTAATAATTTATTATTTTGACATAATTATCTTATGTAATATTATCGATAAAAATTATGAAATCCCTAAAATAAAATTATATATAACAACTGTAGGCGAGTATGAGACGGTAATTGGGTAGATATGGACGGTGTTCGGGCTAAAATAAATGTGACGCCCTCCAAACCCGGGGTCTAGATTTGGGGGTCACAAGCCAATTATAACATCTGGGAAATATTATGTAATTATTTTTATCAATAAATAATTATTATGTGATTTTACATGAATTTTGGTGAATTATTTGATGGTTGATATTAATATTTGGATGTTTATTTCTGATAAAATTATGATATTTTAATTTTTAATTATCCAGAATTAAATATAGATAATTTTGGTATTTTTCTGGTAATTTTTGGATTATTATATGATCTTATAAGAATTTATAGAATTATTATTGATTATTTTTACATAATTATAAAATTACTTTTTGGAATCAGAAATCGTCCCACTTCAATTTTTTTGCGTTTTTACAACCTGAAACTTTCTGAAAACTCCTTCCTAACCTAATCTGATAATTCTGAACACTTTTCATGTTTTGACTTTTTCGATCCGGGGTACGGTTTGACCTGTACGAGTCCCGGTGTGAAATTTTCGATACGGAAATCATTTTATAGATCGATAAACTCCATAATTTCAAAAGGCGAGATATTATCACCTTATTTTCGTATAAAGTGTTTTATAGGAAGCTCTGTTTTAATAATTATCCAATTCTGGTATTAAAATCGTATCGTCTTTTTAGTTACTTAGCGGCTAAGAAACCTATTTTCGGATCCGATATGTAAATGTAATTATTGAGTTATTAATAAATAAAATGTGTGATGGTTCTGTCAGCTATGAGTTGCTGTATTATTAATTGTTTGTGATTTGTTGAATGCGGAGATTAATTTTGTAATTAATTATCGAGTTGTATGAACTTAATTCATTTTTAAAGTGAATATATTGAATATTTATTCTTAAAAATGTTAAAGTTGTCTCTAAAATTATTTTTGTTGTTCCATAATTTTATTAATTATTTTTAGAGGTTTATAAAATTTAGAAATCAATATTTTATTAATTATTTATCTTTAAATGATTTTCTGATTTCATTAAATCGTAAAATTAGTATTTAATTCCAAAATATTTCAAAAATCCTGAAAATTTTATTTTATTAACTTTTAAATATTTCGAGAATTTTAAAATTGTTTCGAGAAATTTCTAGTTTTTATTCACCCGCGCATTTGTTCGTTAATACGTTAAATGCGGGTTTGATACGCGTTCTAAATTTATTTAAAAAGAAAATTTTGAAAACTTTATTTTGATAACTTTTGAATATTCTGATATTTCTGGAATATAATTGTAAATTTTTCCGACAAATTTTGGGCACACAATTACTTCATTAATTTGCGAAAAACGAGTCGGAAATTAATAAAAACGGGATACAACGAAAATAAAATATAAAACAAAACCCCTGCACCCCCTTCCCCGCATATTACTTTCTCTTTCAGGTTCAATCTCTCGGGTAATCCCTTCTCTTCGATCTCCCTCTCTAATCTCTCCTCTCAGACTCTCATCTCTCTTCTTTGTATCTCTCTTATTCGATTAATCTCTCCTTTCTCTCCTATTTTCTTTTTGTGTGGCGTCCTGTGATTTATTCCGCTGTTCTCTTCCTTTTGTTTCGGTAATTCCACTATGCCTCCTTGATTTCTTCTCCGGCCGCCGCCGTAATTTTCCTTCGGCTAGGTGGCCCGTGTACGTGTTGTACTGTGTGTGTATCTGTGTATCGATTGTGTGTGTGTCTGTGTATCGACTGTGTGTGTGTTATTGTGGTCTGTGTGTGTGTGTCATGGTGTATTCCCCCCTGTTCTGTGCTGCCTGCGTTCCTGGTTAGTCCGTTCTGGTTCGGGTGCGGCGCGTGTGCGCGTTGTGGCTGTGTTTGTGAGTTCTGATTCAACTGTGTTGATTTGCTGTGTATTTGCTCAATTCGAAGTAATTCGAATTGAATTAATGGTTTAGGAAAATTTCATTCATTTAATTCCTATAATTTTCTGCAGAAATTATTGATTGCGATTCATGAAATAAAAATTCATGCGGGAAATGATTGAAATTATCGGCGGAATTTATTTGGAAACCCGAATTTTATCCAGCACCAATAAATTTTGCCGCTGTTGACGATAACTTTTAACGAGTCAACAGTGGACTGTGATGAATTAATTCTGAGTCCTAAATTATAAATAAATAAAATTAGTTGAGAAATTAATTTCGAAACGAAATGAAAAATAAGATAAGAATAACAGTAAATTATGATTGAATTCATATCGGTGGTTGGAATTGGTAATTGGATTGTGGATTGGATTGTGTTGTGGTTGTTTTTTGTGATTTGACGTCGATTTGATTTCAACGGGTAGGCCGATAAACAAAGGAGACGCTGCCCGATTTTCGGGAAATTAATACCGAAATTACGGGAACGTAACCTATAATTATCGGAGACGTCGAATAACCATATATATAGTTATATTATACAAACTTAAGTGTGATTGAGACAAAATAATTTACAAATAATCGATTGCCCTGTTTTTTTCAAAATGACGAATATATATATATATATATATATATATATATTTTCCGAAAATAAATACCGAACCGAGTTTCGAAGATGTGAACCATAATTGCTATATGTATTTCAATAATACATATAAATATGAGTATGGTTATGAAATCTTATGGGTAGAATATGATAGCGATTTGATGTTAAGCTTAAGCGGTTATCTGAATAAGGGCATTTCAACCCTGTAGGTCCTAGACGGAAAACCCGAGTATCGACATCGGACTAGGAATGATCTAGTGATTAGACGTGGAGATCAATGAAGTTCAAATTGAAGGGCCTGAGTGTTGGGATCATTTCCAAAATGGGATAGTAGTTTGACGGTAAAGCCGAACGTTCAAATCGAACCAAAGTCAACCAGTTTTAGCGATTAAAGTTTATTGAGGCAAGTATTCCTGATTTTCCTTTTTAAAATACTGCAATTATTTCTTTGTTCCTATTCTAAGTTTAGAATAGTTAAATATTTTACATTTCGCTGCAATTACTCTTATTATGCCAATTCTTTTTCATTATTGTTCCTATAATTCGATTGCTCTCTTGAGCAAATACCCATTCTTTTGGGTTATTTGCAAACCCTGAATTGGGATGTTTTGAATTCAAAATGATTTGATATCAAAATACTCCACGGGCTGGATAGTGATATTTTGGGGATTGAGTTTTACTTAATCCTAAGGGCCGGGACATGACCGGTGCCTTGAGATGGGTCGTAGAGCCTGGGGACCTGACTGGATCTATACAGGTAGGTATAGATCTGCACTGTATCCTGTCTGATCAGCAGGATATAGATGCGAACTAGTGTCCAGTCTAATTTGTTTTTAATCGCCATTAACGGCATTCTCTCTCGAAAGGTTTTCATGATTCCAAAACTAGACAAAACCCTGATTCTGGAGAAGAATCTGGGAATCGCTTCTCATTTTTGGATTTATAGTTAGAGGCTGGTGACAACCAACGTTTATTCGCGCAACTCACTCAAATAAATAGAATTGTTTAAAATTATTTTGAGATTTTGTCCGGAAGTTTTTCCTTTGGTATTAATGCTTGAAACTCAAATTATATACTTGCTGGGCATTTTTGCCTCACTCTTGCTTTGTAAATTCTTATTTCTGCCAGAAACAGATAAGGATAAAAGTGAATAGCTTTGATAGACAACAGAAGTTAGAGAAATCTCCGCTGCGAGAAGTTGAAGAAGTTAGAAGAATATGACAAGAACATTAGGACAAAGGTATTTTCACGTGTATTCTAGTTATTGTAAGTTGTAGAATGTTAGATTCTTGTTTAATACCATAACCTATAGACGATCCGGATTCAAGGGGTTAATTGAATATTTTTTTACTTTTATGTAAAGATTGTTTCGTGACACCAAATTTTGACCCCGGATTTGGGTTGTTATAAGTTGGCATCAGAGCTGCAGGTTATTGGTCACTGAAATAAGAATAGGTGAGAGTAAGATAGGAGTGGTAGGCCGTACAAGATAGGAAAGACCCTAGGCATACTCATGTTAAGATGAGTTGAGTGTGAATTAGGGTTAGCAGATCCGATATGGAGTTGGTAAGATAGGATTGTTGAGAAAGTGTAAAGCGAATATCGCAACGCTATAGGTATAGTGAGTTCTTAGATCCTACAGTAATGAGGAATCGACAGATCGACGGAGATTGGGTAGTTACCCTATTTTCATATGGTTTTAAAGAAAATACGATTGAGTCTTGTGAGAACTTCGTGAGTTTTGGGTATGATTTAACTTAAAATTAGGTAATAGGACGAGCTCCACGTCAGAGGCAACCGGTTGATGGAAGCTGATGAAGAACCAACGTTGCACATTTCGAAGGCATCATCGTTGCAAGAAAATTCTTATCACATAGTGGGCGTTGCGCGAGGAATGATATCTACCTTCCTAGATATAGGAAAGTTTAGGAAGGAAGTGCGACCCTATCTACAGACAGAACGTCGAATCGCATGCGTGGTTGTAAGCATAACGTCAAGGACGATAACAAGAATGTCAAAGACAGTACTAGATGTCAGCGTTACGGTGGAATTGCGAATAAAATGATATACAACGGTAAATGAAGTTTCGTCGACTAATAAATGTGAACGAAACCCAGGGAAAAGTAGAAAAGGTACCAAAGTGGAGAGACCCTTATATGGGCATTCTTTTAATTAGATATTTCATTGGTAAATCAGGAAAATAGCAAGTAACTCATATAGTAATGACGGCCAAATATTTAACTTTCAAAATTTTAAAATGAGTTTTCGAAAAGGATTTTCTTAATAAACTTTCGGAAAATTTATGCACGAAATAAGTTTTACAATTTGGTTGTCGAATTACTATTTATGTTCTTGTTATTAAAAAAAGAAAATGACCTAAAAAGATAATGGATTTAGACTCAGTGTTGCTATTTCGGAGGACCAAGTAGAACCATTGGCAGGAAGAATGTTTAAAGTTTTTTGTGAAGGATGAAAGTGAACTTTGTTGAATAATATCAATAATTAAATCAACATGTTAAAACATTATTTACTCAATTCATAGAAATTGTTAAAAATTTAACGCAATTCGCGATTCGAGCGGTTAGAGGGTGATTGAAGAAAATGAAAGAATCTTCTAGATGGTTGGAGAAGAATCGTATTTCTATCGACGAAATTGAGGCGTTATGTGATCGATGGGTATTTTACGTGACATAAATAAGATCTGAAGCAGTGATTTTAGATCTCAGAACGACGCAATTAAGATCAAATTATTGAAGCATTTGGTGTGAAGGCATTTCCAGACATCATTTCGAAGCAATGATGCGACTTGAATCGTGAACCTGTATTCGAACGATCCTAAAGGCAGATGTAGGCGGAGCGTGGAAGGTGATCAATATTGACATTCCTTCTTCTAATACGATAGTATATGTTTTTCTTAATTCTTGAATACGTATGAGCTTCTTCTGTTGATAAATTATATGAGGCGAAAACGAAAGAAAAATTCTTGTATTCCTTCTGAATTGTTTCTCTTCTCAAATTCTTGATTCCTGATTGAGACAACAGTGTTGTGATATGACGCTTTGTCGAAATGACGAAGAGTCGGGTGGGATGCCACCTAATCATGTGTTGTATGCCATATAGTAGGAAAGACTGGCCATCTTGAGTACGAATATGGTTGTCTCATTCTTCACTCATTTTTCTTCCTTCAATTTTCTGATTTACAAATTCTTCCAATCGGTTGTTGCATTATTATTCCTTATTCCGTTTTTCAATCAAAATCATGTTCACAAACTCTCCTCTTGCATCGAGTCTGTTCTATGATGATTATAAAAGAAATAGAATAGTCCCGTGCGACAGGTAGAGTTACGTGTCGAAGGAGAATATGATTGTAAGTCGATAAGTGAGGGACATTTGCGAGAAAGGAAGAATGGATACATCGACAATGCGGTCGTAGAAAAGGCATCAAATCTGACAGTTGTTCGTGTTACGAGGATCTTGTCAGTATGGTAGGTTACGTTAACGTGATGCACTTCAAATCAGAGGATTTTGATGTGAAATGAATGGTTAACGAACCGTAACAAATAAATTAGTTACAAAATAAGGAAGTAAAGTTGTGTGCGTCAGACGGAGCAAACGAGTACCGGGACGACGATCAAAGATCAAGGAAATTCTGAACAATGATTCAGACGTGTAATTACTACGTGAAACATCCTTTCGTCGTGGGAAGATATTTGCCGTGAAGATTCAGGATGGAAGAAATCTTAAATGTAATCGAACTTCGAACATGTTCTTCAAGAAATTGTGAAGTTCTCAAACTTGAGTAAATAAGTGATGGTTCAAGACCTTAGTTTAGTTCAAAAGATAGATGCTATGCCAGTTAATAGTACAGTTGTTGATCAAAATGTTACAGTTTGAGTATGGTGAATGGATGAATTTGGTTGATAAAAGTGGATGGGTATGATTGTCAATGCTTTGATTGATTGATGGTGTCGGCTTGAGTCCGACTGGTAGTCAATGATATAGGGGAAGTGCTGCCCAAATTTTCAGAAATTACCCTACATTTATGGAGAAAGAAGTATATTGTCGTTCTCGTCAGCACTCCAAATAATTACAATCTCGGTTCTTGAGAAAGTGTTATGACCAAATCGACTTTAAATAATTGGTCTTTGATTCTAGTTAGCTAATCAGCACTTGGTTTAAGAGATCAGTTAAAAGAGTTAATTGATCAACTTTACCAACTAATGATCAGTTAAATGGAAATCAATTCCAATTAGATTAAGTCAAATTCTAACATGATTTTCTAATCCGAAAGTAAAGCAATTAGCAATTTGGAGGAAGTAATGGCATCAGCAGAAGTGGAAATTAGTAAAAGTAGTGTAATGTTGCTGTAAGCCTGTGCGAGATTTTATCTAGATGAATACGCCTTTTCAATAGACAAAAGGAACAGAAAGTTATTAGTTCATGCTAGTGAGAAGAATATTTTCAAGAACTGAAGGTACGAGATAAAGCAAAGAGATTCTATTATCCGTAATAGCGTGCCAAGAAGGACTCGGATGTATACCCATATCGAATGACGAGTTAATGGAAGCTACTACAAAGTAGTGGAGAGAACGTTTGTAAGAACTGAAGATCCAAAATAGGGCAAAGAAATGTTACTATCTATAATAATACTCCATGAAGGACGTGAATGTACATCAATGTCGAATTATGATTTAATGGAAGATGCTATGAAATATTGGGAAACTCGCAAATTCAAGCATCTAATGTAAGACGGAGACTGATGAAGTCCGCATGTGAACTCAGGGAAAAGAGATGTTGGTCAATGAGGAGAAGTCAAATACGCAATCCGTGATGAGTTAAGCAAGGCTAAGAAAATAGCTACCAATGAAATTCGATAATTCTGTTAGTAAGAATTTAAATATTATAAATAAAAGTCTTCATTCCAGTGTGAACTCCAGAAATGACCTATCCAATAATAAACAGATTAATATTACTAAGAAAAAGATATTCGTTATGTTTAAAAGAGATAATGAATAATGAGAATGGAGAAATGATGAAGAAAAGAAGTGGAATCAAAAGGATGATAAAGAAATTTTATAAAATAATCCAGAAAATATGCAAGTTGGTAACATCAGTTGTGCCAGAACTGTTAGGAGAATGAGGTGAAATGTCGATAGTTGGAGATAAGAATTCGTTCCAAAAATGCGTATAAACAGGAATGATTAAACAAAGGTATTGATGGTGAACTGCTAGAGAAAAATGTTACAATGAATCTCATATCGGAATTCTCCAGAATGAAGCCCCGAAGGTTTTAACGGATGATTTACCAAGGTTACCTCAAAACATAACGGTGAAATTTCTCATTGGTTATTGCACAGAGTCAAGCGAGTGACAAAGGCCCCGTATCGTATGGCTAAATTGAGATTAAGTAATTAGTAAAGGCCCCGTATCGTATGGCTAAAAAATGTTTGTGAGTTCTGATTCAACTGTGTTGCTTTGCTGTGTATTTGCTCAATTCGAAGTAATTTGAATTGAATTTTTGGTTTTGGAAAATTTCATTCATTTAATTCCTTTAATTTTCAGCAGAAATTATTGATTGCGATTCATGAAATAAAATTCATGCGAGAAATGATTGAAATTATCGGAGGAATTTATTTGGAAACCCGAATTTTATCGGGCACCAATAAATTTTGCCGTTGTTGACGATAACTTTTAATGAGTCAACAGTGGACCGTGATGAATTAATTCTGAGTCCTAAATTATAAATAAATAAAATTCGTTGAGAAATTAATTTCGAACCGAAATGAAAAATAAGATAAGAATAACAGTAAATAATGATTGAATTCATATCGGTGGTTGGAATTGGTAATTGGATTATGGATTGGATTGTGTTGTGGTTGTTGTTGTGATTTGACGTCGATTTGATTTCGACGGGTAGGCCGATAAACAAAGGAGACGCTGCCCGATTTTCGGGAAATTAATTCCGAAATTACGGGAACGTAACCTATAATTATCGGAGATGTCGAATAACCATATATATAGTTATATTATACAAACTTAAGTGTGATTGAGACAAAATAATTTACAAATAATTGATTGCCCTATTTTTTTCAAAATGACGAATATATATATTTTTTCCGAAAATAAATTTCGAACCGAGTTTCGAAGATGTGAACCATAATTGCTATGTGTATTTCTATAATACATATAAATATGAGTTCGGTTATGAATCGTATGGGTAGAATAGGATAGCGATTTGATGTTAAGCTTAAGCGGTTATCTAAATAAGGGCATTTCAACCCTGTAGGTCCTAGACGGAAAACCCAAGTATCGACATCGGACTAGGAATGATCTAGTGATTAGACATCGAGATCAATGAAGTTCAAATTGAAGGGCTTGAGTGTTGGGATTGTATCCAAAATGGGATAGTAGTTTGACGGTAAAGCCGAACCTTCAAGTCGAACCAAAGTCAACCAGTTTAGCGATTAAAGTTTATTGAGGCAAGTATTCCTGATTTTCCTTTTTAAAATACTGCAATCATTTCTTCGTTCCTATTCTAAGTTCAGATTAATTAAATATTTTACATTTCGCTGCAATTACTCTTATTATGCCAGTTCTTTTTCATTATTGTTCCTATAATTCGATTGCTCTCTTGAGCAAATACCCATTCTTTCGGGTTATTTGCGAACCCTGAATTGGGATATTTGAATTCAAAATGATTTGATATCAAAATACTCCACGGGCTGGATAATGATATTTTGCGGATTGAGTTTTACTTAATCCTAAGGGCTGGGACATGACCGGTGCCTTGAGATGGGTCGTAGAGCCTGGGGACCCGACTGGATCTATACAGATAGGTATAGATCTGCACTGTATCCTGACTGATCAGCAGGATATATATGCGAACTATTTATTTGTTTTTGATCGCCATTAACGACATTCTCTCTCGAAAGGTTTTCATGATTCCAAAACCGGACAAAACCCTGATTTTGGAGAAGAATCTGGGAATCGCTTGTCATTTTTGGATTTATAGTTAGAGGCTGGTGACAGCCAACGTTTATTCGCGCAACTCACTCAAATAAATAGAATTATTTAAAATTGTTTTGAGATTTTGTCCGGAAGTTTTTCCTTTGGTATTAATGCTTGAAACTCAAATTATATACTTGCTGGGCATTTTTGGCTCACTCTTGCTTTGTAAATTCTTATTTCTGCCAGAAACAGATAAGGATAAAAGTGAATAGCTTTGATAGACAGCAGAAGTTAAAGAAATCTCCACTGCGAGAAGTTGAAGAAGTTAGAAGAATATGACAGGAACATTAGGACAAAGGTATTTTCACTTGTATTCTAGTTGTTGTAAGTTGTAGAAGTTTAGATTCTTGTTTCATACCATAACATGTAAACGATCTGGATTCAAGGGGTTAATTGAATATTCTTTTATTTTATGTAAAGATTATTTCGTGACACCAAATCTTGACCCCGAATTTGGGTTGTTACACCAATAAACCATAATAAAATAATCACAGCGGAATACTATATTAAATATGACCCCTTACATGTAATTGGATCGATTATAGTACAGGTTATAGTATTAAACAGACACTAAAACAAACCAAGTGTTATTACAAACCATAAGTCTAATTAGTTTTACAATTTATTCAAATTTTATTACAAACCTCTAGACTATTCAAGCGTCCCAAACTGCCTACCTGGAGAACACACCAAACTGTCTAAAAGCACTCCAATTCTGATCAAACTTGGAACTCAAGCCTGCCTTGGATTAGATGAAAGATTAGAATAATAAACAAGTATGAGCGAAGAGAAATGCTCAGCAAGCGGTATGAAGTTTATAAGTGAACAACAATAACAATATCTGAGTAAAATTAGAAGCTGATATAAACCTTAAAGTTTAAGCGACATTTTAACAAAACACAATTATGCACTATGTTGTTCCTGATGATCAGTCATGAAATAACACCGGTATTCCGCAGCCATACCGTAAATATAGGTAACGATATCCCACAGCCATACCGTACCTATTGGATATCCATAAAAGGCATATACTCGCCTAGCAATATATTACACTTTCGTATAATAGCTCACGCTGGACTGGTGCCTCGGCCTCTTACGCTAACCAACAACCAATTCACAAAATAATTTTGATTAAATGAGTCGTATCAATGACATCCTTATATATTCAACCTCCCATGTCACATGGTCCGGAGTTATCTCAACAACCGATGGCGAAATAACCAGAACAATTAGTCATTCGCTAATCTGAACTCAAAGTTTTACCGTATAAAGTATATCTAGATAGTATAGTTATTCACTATCTATCGAATCGAAAGATTGGTTCTAGCAGAATGATTGCTAGAATAAGAAAATATCAATAACCATAGGAGTATTGATATTCAATGCGCTATCAGAGTATTAATAAACAGTTCTGTTATTCCTAGTGAACTAACAATGAGATTTACAGAAGGGGGGTTGAATGTAAATCTCAAAACTTTTTCAAGTTTTGAGCAGTTTCAAAGGCTGTGTGTTTAAGATAAACAAGTGTGTGAATTGCTTTAAGCTAATACAGACAGATATATATTCAAGCACAAAAGTACAGAACACAACAGACCTTAAAAACTTTTCTGGTGGATTTGTTGTCCACCAGAGAGGGTATTTCAGAAAATCTGTGATTCAAGAAGTTGATCACAGCTGCATCCTAGTACAAACTAGATAATTTTTCTCAAGATTTTTCTAAACAGCTCTGGAAAAAAAATTCTCTCTAATTACTAGCTGCTACTTGGTTTATATAACACCAAGTTTATAAGTGAAGACAAAGATAAAAAGTACAATAATAAAATAAGTTCTCCACTTGTTTCTTCTCCATTTTACTCCAGTGCATTGTTGACTATTGCCTCTTTATGCTAGAGTAGAACGGCTGCTTTTTCTGATGTTCCTGAAATAGGCTACCACATCTCAGTTGTCTCTGTCAACCCATGTGCCTCTGTTTGTAGGTACAACTACCACTTGTCAACTGCTATTTAACAGAACATCCGTTGAAGCCTTCATCCGTTGATGGCTTTATCCGTTGATGTGTTAGCAGTTGAAGCTCTATCCGTTGATGCACTCATCCGTTGAAGGATGTTATCCGTTGAAGCTTTAAAGACATCCATTGAAGCTTTGTTTCTCATCCGTTGAAGGTCTTTAAGTTATCCATTGACACCATTTCATTTATACAAAATTACAAGGCATGAAATATTTACAATTGGCCTTCCTATCTGCATATCCTTTAGTAGTCAACATGACTTATAATTTCCCTCAACATTTAAGAATTATATCTCAAATTCAGAGACTGAAATGTGCTACAACACTAGATTTATTTCTAAGTAAAGCTACACCATCAACGGATAGCCAAAGTGGTCTTATCCGTTGAGGCTACAAACACTAGATTTCTACTTAAGTGTTTTGTTAAACATATCATCAAACTAATGCACATATATTCCTAACAATCTCCCCCTATTTATGTCTATAAGAATTGTAGACATAAATTCAAGGTTAACTTGATGATAACAAAACACTTAACAAATATATGAACTGAAACTAAGTAGAAATTTAAAAGTGCTGCAAAAGTGTATGTACTAGAAGGTAACTGAAGATTTACAGTGTTTCCAAGGGTGCTCCTCTAGCCTGAGCAAATCATCTTTTTCTTCTTTGATCCCTGGTTTTCTTTCCAAGCCCTTTGTCATTTTCCTCAATTTGGAGTTGGAGTTGTCTGAAGAATTCAGCTTCATCTTCATCACTGATATCCAACTTAGATTGCATTTCTTTGAGAGATTCATTGCTGGCAATCTTGAGTTGGTCTTCAAGTCTGAAAAATCTTCTGACTCCTTTATCATCTCTGAATTCCATCAACCAATGAGGTGATTTGTGAATTGTAGTTCCCCTTTCTTGAATGAGTAAGGTTCTGGGCAAAGCATTGGGCTCCCTCCAAGTTTTCCTTATGTTGGCAATCTTGTTGAGAATTTCAGTCTTGGCAGTCCTGGTAAAGCCAGAATCCTTTTGTATGGCTGAAAAGACTCTGATCAAGGTAGAGTAGCCTTCATTCAGAATCCTGTAGAGAGGCCATGTTCTTTCCCCAGCTCCTTTGTATCTGAACACCAATCTCTCTGGTAGCTGTCTGTAAGCAGCAATTCCCCTTACATCCTCCAGCTCATCCAGATAGAGTTCAATGTCTGAAATTTCTTTTATGTCACAGATGTGAACATAATCATCTTTAGAAATGGGTGGCTTAGGGTTAGGTTTATGTTTTTGAGTGAATTTCTTAGAGTTTAGGGGAGGTGTAGATTTGGATTTTCTTTTCTGTTTCTTTGGTAGTGGAAGAGTGGTTAAAAAGGTAGGCAAATTGATGGTGTCCCAATCAATAGGTTCCTCTTTTGGGATGATTGGTTCACCATGGATGTTTATAGTGGGATCAGCAACAAAGGGTTCAGGTATGGAAGGTAGAGATTTAGTTTCTTCAGTGTTGCCTTCACTCCTTCTATGTGCCTTGGCCTTTCTTCTGTTTCCCTTCTGCCATTTCTCTTTTTCCTCCATGCTTTCACCAAATATACTCCCAAAAACCTCATCTAAGTTTGCAATCTTGTCTTCACCCCTGACTTCAAATCCTTTCTCATTTTCAACTAGACTTGACTTTAGCTTTTGTTCAAGCTTTGCTTGTGCTCTTTTGTCAGCCTTGAGTTTCTCAGCTTCTTTCTTTAACCTTTTGGTTTCTTCCCTCTTGGCTATTGAGAATTTGGGATGTCCTTGCATCACACATATGCTTTTTCCCTCTCTAAAGATAATAGCCATGTTTCTCCTTACTGCCTCATCCATGGTCGTGTTTTATGATGCTTGTACCCAAAACTTTGTCTTCATCAGGCTTTGGAAGAGGAAAGTCCACTTCTTTCATCTGAGCAAAGTCAAGAGGGTTCTTTGTGGAGTCCTTGCTGGATCTGGTGTTGGGCTTGAGAACCATAGGTTTTAGATTCTTGAAAGAAGTCTCTCCAACCTTATTTCTCCTTTCTGGCTTGTGCTCCATGTTGATTGGTTCAACCTTTGTGCTATGTTTCACAGATATTGATTTATCTTGTGTTGAGCCAAACAGCTGTTGCATCCTTTCATCAATTCTCCTCCTTTGCTCTTTCACTTGAATTTCAGCTGCTGCTAGCTGGATTAAATCAATTCCATCAGGCTTTCCTTTGATTTGAATGATTGGAGAAGTAGTGATGGCAGGAACTAGCACTTTAGATATTTGGATTTTTGTAGATGGCTCTCCTTCCCCTTCCCTTTTACTCTCCCCCTTTTTGTTATCATCAAGGAGATGGGTCAAGCCCTGTGCTTTTGCCAGCTGCATAAGGAGATTTGTTTGAGATTGTTGGTTGTGAAGAATGGTGGCCACAGAATCTTCAATAACTTGAACTCTGTCTTCCAATTTGGCCAGCCTCTTTTCAGTATTTGATTCCTTTTTCAATCTCAACAAAATGTCCTGAATTGTACCAAAGGGCATGACTGAATCCAATTTTTCAGAATTGTAGGATTTCAAGTCAGCAAAATCCTTTCTGAGTTCATCCACACTCAGATTCTGTTTTACTTGCTGCAACTTCATGAGATGCAGTGAGTCCAAGTGAGCTGTAAGGATAGCCTTTGTACCAGCATGAGAAGTTTTCTGAATGGCCTATCTGATAGTACTGATTTGTTTGACTAAGGAGACATTGAATTGCCCTGTTGTAGACTCCTTTGTGAAAGCCCATTCAGGTAGATTTGGAATAGAACTAGGGCCTTCATCTCCCCCTAAGTTCATGCTTCCATCAGAAGAAACAAAGTCATCATCATCAGAATTTACTCCAAATTCTTCAAATGACTCACCAGCTGTTGAAGGCATCTTGTTAATAGCAGTTTTGTCCCTTTGAAGAGATGCTGTTGTATGTACTAGATATAGTGTCTTTTCTGCCTCCACATTGCCCTGTGCAGCCAATACTTGATAGGCTGAAACAGGATGAGTAAAAGTGTCAGCATCCAAGGAAATGTTATCAATTACAGCTTTGTAATGTTTCTGAAATTGTCTTTCCTTTTCGGCATCATTCACAATCATTGACTCACTAGCAATGGCTGGATCCATCCTTATATTTGTTGTACCTGCCTTTCTCTCATTTTCTCTATGTTCTTGCATCAGGGGCTCCCCCTGGCTCACACAACTCACTCCCTCACCTTCACCTACTAAGGTGGTACTCCTCTCACTTACTTTTGCCATGCTGGAAGAAATAGCATGCATATTTGAGCTCTCAATCTCTCCTTTTGCCTGGGAGCAACCCAGCCTCTCACTCAAATTGTCACTCCCTTCCCTCAGTCCTAGAAGTGATTGTACAGTAATCAAGTCTTCTACACTTGGAATTGTTTCAGTTGTGTGTGTAGAGACTATCAACGGATGAGGAATAGCCGTTAAAGGTGAAACTGATGGTATCAACGGATAACTGCTGTTAAGCTTATCCGTTGAAGAACAACCACTTGTCAACGGATGAGTGATATCCGTTGAAGAAGGAAAAGAAGTAGAAATTGAAAGTGATATAACTGTTGAATCTGTGTAGATTGATATGAGTTTTGGTGACACAGATCCTTCAATTACATCTGAAAGAATTTGCGGGTGATCCAACAAATCATCTAAAAGATGATGATCACCTATATTTGAGTGGGGCTCCTCCCTGAGTTGTAAAGAGGGAGAATCAGGAATTGATGGGAATAACATATCCACATCTAAAGATGGTGAAGAAGTGTGTGGTGATTGATGTGTGTTAATTGTGAGAGAATGGGGCTGTGACTCCACATTTGTTGGAGCCACATCAAACTGAGTTTGAGAAGGCATAGATACAGATGGATGTATATGTGCAGTGTGTGCACCCTGTGTAGAAGATTGGGTTCTAGCTCTCTTTCTTCTAATAAAGGCTTTTGTTGGTGAGTGTTTGGCTTTAGTGTCCCTCCCTCGTTTGTGTGTTCCTGGTTGGGAACTATTTTCAATAGTTACATCCTTTTGGGAGGATGCAGCTAGGGATTTGCTAGTAACCTTTTCAACCACCACAGCTTTTTGAGAAACTGTGGCTTGGCTAGCTTGGGAAGCACTTTTCTATCCTTCCTTATCCTGGGGGTTTCTTTGATGTTCACCCCTCACCTCACCACTCACACCCTGTTCACTCCCCTCAGGGTTAATGGTAGGTGTTACAACTGTTGTCTTTTGAGAAACAACAGAGGTGGTTTTCTTTGTCTTTGATTTTGAAAGTTTAGTTTTGGTGACCTTGGTAGGAATCTGTTGGGGCATTGTCACAGATTCCATGGCCACACTAGAAGATAAAGAAATAGAGGGGTTGGAAGAAGTAGGAGTTGTAGAAGCAATTACCTCACCTACCTGTGGTGCATTCATGATTGGTAAATATACCAATGGCACACTGCTGTTGAGATCCATTCTCAATAAATCTGCAAGAACTCTTTTCTCTTGTGCCCAGCACTTGAGTTTATTATTCTCATTCGTAATGACCAAACCTTCAGCAACATGGTTAGCCAATAACATAAAGAATCTAGCATAATAGATGTTATTAGGTCTATTAGCTTTGTTACCTAATCTAGTACTCAATTCTAGCATAATATAGTTGCTAAAATTAAAATACCTATCAGAAACAAGCATATAGAGCATATTAACAAGAGATGTAGTTATGGCATCAAAATTGCTAATTTTCCCAGAGAAAACCTTGATAAAGGCATCCCCAAGAAAACTCCATTCTTTCCTAAGGCCTTTTCTTCTAATACTCCCTAAACTAGCAGAGTTAAGAGAATAACCTATGGAATCTAACATGCTGGATACATCATTATCAGTGTGTGGTGTCATGGCATTGTTCTCAGGTAATTTAAAACATGCTAGTAAGTCATCACAGTTAACACAGTGATTTTTACCTTTGAGAGTGAAGGAGATAGTCATATCTATGGAGTTGAACTCAGCAGATGTCCAAATCTCCTCAACTACTTCACAGTAAATCGTTGGGGCTTCCAGCATTGCATAGCTAAGTTTACAGTTTTTGATGAAGTCCATCATTTTGTGATAATCTGAGTGGGCTTCATTCTTTTCTACCAAAGCTATGAAATTGTTCTTCTCATAGATGAACCCAGATTGAGACATAATCTTCACTACTGGTGCCATTGTTGTGAGTAGAAATTTCAGAGAATAACTTGAAGGTTTTGCAGAGAGAAAATGGTAAAAGCTTTGAAATTTTAAGAAAGCGTAAAGTAAAAATGAAAAATCAGAAGGGCTTATATACTTTCTCAAAAAAAGAACATAATAAGAGATTAAACAATAAATATGTGTAAGTGAATTTCAGCCGTTTAAGAATAAACTGTAAGTATTCTGAAAACTACCTTTAAAACAAATACATACAGCTGTATGTATGAGTATCAACGGTTAAGACAATAGAATCAACGGCTGTGAAACACTTGAATCGACTGATGTGATATTTCAACGGATAAGGTAAACTGTCATCCGTTGAAGAGCACTTCAGTTTTATCCGTTGACGGATAAAAATTCCAGAAATGTATATGACTTTCAACGGATAATGAACATCCGTTGACAGAACAATTTTGACTTTCAACAGATAGGGAATATCCGTTAATGGAATAATCTATGTTAAAAATCAAATTTGTTCTTGCAGCTAATACATTTCAGGCTTCAAATTCAAATTGCAATAAGGACATGAATTTTAAGAGTAATTAAGCATACCTAGCTCACTTACTAATCTTGTGAATGTTGATTCATCAAGTGGCTTGGTAAATATGTCTGCAATTTGTTGTTCACTTGGAACAAAATGAAGTTCCACTGTACCTTTCATCACATGTTCCCTAATGAAGTGGTACTTGATGTCAATGTGCTTGGTCCTTGAGTGCTGCACAGGATTCTCTGTTATGGCTATGGCACTTGTGTTGTCACAAAAAATAGGAATTCTATCAACATGTAGTCCATAATCAAGGAGTTGATTTCTCATCCATAACACTTGAGAGCAGCAACTTCAAGCAGCAATGTATTCAGCCTCAGCTGTAGAAGTAGAGACTGAATTTTGCTTTTTGCTAAACCATGATACAAGCTTGTTTCCCAGGAATTGGCAGGAGCCTGTTGTACTTTTCCTGTCTATTTTGCAACCTGCATAGTCTGCATCTGAGTAGCCAATTAGATCAAAACCAGACTCTCTAGGGTACCAAATTCCTAGATTTGGAGTCCCCTTGAGATATCTGAAAATTCTTTTAATAGCTACTAAGTGAGATTCTTTAGGGTCAGCTTGAAATCTAGCACAGAGACATGTAGAAAACATTATATCTGGTCTACTGGCAGTTAAATATAAAAGTGAACCAACCATGCCTCTATAACTTGTAATATCCACAGACCTTTCAGTCTTATTTAATTCAAGTTTGGTGGCAGTGGCCATGGGAGTTTTTGCAAATGAACATTCTATTAAGTCAAACTTCTTTAAAAGATCATAAATATATTTAGTTTGACTAATGAAAATTCCATCACTAACTTGTTTAACTTGTAAACCAAGAAAATAGGTTAGTTCTCCCATCATGCTCATTTCATAATTACTTTGCATTAGCTTAGCAAACTTTTTACAAAGCTTATCATCTGTAGATCCAAATATTATGTCATCTACATAAATTTGAACAAGTATACTAGAGCCATTAACATTCCTAAAGAAGAGAGTTTTATCAACAGTACCTCTAGTGAAGTGATTCTCCAAAAGGAATTTTGATAAGGTTTCATACCAGGCTCTAGGTGCTTGCTTCAGTCCATAGAGTGCTTTCAACAGATAATACACATAGTCTGGAAAATTTGGATCTTCAAACCCTGGAGGTTGACTTACATAAACTTCTTCCTCCAATTTCCCATTTAGAAATGCACTCTTGACATCCATTTGATAGACTTTGAAATTGGCATGGGCTGCATAGGCTAGAAAAATTCTGATGGCTTCAAGTCTTGCAACAGGAGCATATGTCTCATCAAAATCTATTCCCTCTTGTTGAGAATAGCCTTTAGCAACCAATCTGGCTTTATTCCTTATGACAATGCCATTTTCATCCATCTTGTTTCTGAATACCCATTTTGTGTCAATAGGACTCTTGTTCTTTGGTTTGGGTACCAGCTTCCAAACTTTGTTTCTCTCAAATTGGTTCACCTCTTCCTGCATAGCTAATATCCAATCTGGATCCAATAAAGCTTCTTCCACTTTCTTCGGTTCCTCCTGAGATAGAAAACTACTATACAGACATTCATCTTGAGTAGCTTTTCTTGTTTGCACTTTAGATGATGCATCACCAATGATCAGTTCAAAGTGATGATTCTTGGTCCATTTCCTTTGAGGTGGAAGATATACTCTAGATGAGGTGGCCTCAGTATTGTCATGATGTGAGATAGAGTGTTGATTAGTTGAAACTCCCCTTGAGTTGTTGGTCCTTTGCAGGGAACTTGGAGTTCTATCAACTGATGATGTAAATCGATTATCCGTTGATGAACTATGATCAACGGATGCTTCATTTTGTACTTCAACGGATGATGCATTGCTTTCATCAACGGATGCAGAATTTTGTGCATTATCCAAGGGCATGTTTTGAATCCCTTTTGAAGTGTCATCTCCATCAGTCTCTTCTTCACTATCATCACAATATATCTCAATGTTGTCAAATTTGAGTCTCTCATGGTGTCCCTCATCTGTTAGTCCATCAATCTTTTTATCATCAAACACAACATACACAGATTCCATAACAATGTTGGTTCTTAGATTGTAGACCCTATAAGATTTTCCAGCTGAGTAACCAACAAATATCCCTTCATCAGCCTTTGCATCAAACTTCCCTTTATGGTCAGATTGATTTCTCAGTATAAAGCATTTACATCCAAAGACATGAAGAAAGTTTAGAGTTGGTTTTCTTCTCTTGAACAACTGATAAGGAGTCATGCCTTTAGCTTGATTGATCAAAGAAATATTCTGAGTGTAGCAGGCACAATTAACAGCTTCAGCCCAGAAATATGTTGGTAACTTTGATTCTTCAAGCATTGTTCTAGCAGCCTCAATTAAAGATCTGTTCTTTCTTTCAACTACCCCATTTTGCTGAGGTGTTCTTGGAGCTGAGAACTCATGCATGATTCCATTTTCTTCACAGAACAGCCTCATTGTCAAATTCTTGAACTCAGTTCCATTGTCACTCCTGATATTCCTAACCTTTAAGTCAGGATGATTATTGACTTGCCTGATGTGATTGATAATGATTTCACTTGCTTCATCCTTTGATCCAAGAAAATAGACCCATGAAAACTTTGAGAAATCATCTACAATCACTAAGCAATATCTTTTTCTTGCAATTGACAATACATTGACTGGTCCAAACAAATCCATATGTAGCAGCTGTAATGGTTCATCAATTGTTTTTTCAAGCTTCTTTTTGAATGATGCTTTCCTTTGTTTGCCTTTCTGACAAGCATCACACAAACCATCCCTTGAGAATTCAACAAGAGGAATTCCTCTAACTAAGTCCTTTTTGACTAGATCATTCATTGTCTTGAAATTCAAATGGGATAGCTTCTTGTGCCATAACCAACTTTCAACTTGACTTGCTTTGCTGAAGAGACAAGTAATAGATTCTGCATCAGTAGAGTTGAAGTCAGCTAAGTACACATTTCCTTTTCTAACTCCAGTTAGAACCACTTTGTTGTCTTTCTTACTGGTGACAACACAGGCTTCAGAATTGAAGGAAATTGTATTCCCTCTATCACATAGTTGACTGATGCTCAGTAAATTGTGCTTGAGACCATCAACTAATGCAACTTCATCAATGATGACATTCCTTATTGAAATCAAGCCATATCCCATAGTAAACCCTTTGCTGTCATCTCCAAAGGTTATGCTAGGGCCAACTCTCTCCTTAAACTCTGTGAGCAGGGAGAAATCTCCTATCATGTGTCTTGAACAGCCACTGTCCAAGTACCATAGATTTCTTCTGTTTCCCTGCACACCATACAATCAATCAAGTTGATTTTGGTACCCAAGTTTCCTTGGGTCCATTCATGTTAGCCTTTCTCCTAGACTTCATTCCTCCTGCATCTTTAGACTTAGGTAACTTTGAGTAAACCTTGATCTTAGATGTAGTTGGTTGAGGTGTAGGGTTAGTCACAGAATCATTTAGCACATTTGGAATTTGATAAGGCATGGATTGTGCAAACATGTTATTCCACATAGGCATATTGTATGGCATTTGAGGCATACTAAATGCAGCAAGATAAGGATTATTAAAATATGGCATGTTTGCAAAATGTGCATAAGGATTCTGTTGAGACATAACAGGCATAGCATGCAGAGGTGATGCAGACATATTAGGCATGGAAGAGGGTACAGGTTTGGGAGTTTTTTTAATAGATTTGCAATTAGCAGATAGATGATTAACACTATTACAATGCACACAGCTTTTTCTAGGAGCATACTTATCAGGTGTGTAATTGTTATGTTTGTTAACCCCTACCTTCCCATTTCTATTAGATTTCCTTTTTGTTTCCTTTTTATCCTCAACCACTTTGAGCCTATTCTTTAACTGTTCTAAGGTCATGTGTCCTATATTCACCTTACTGAAATCTTTGGATGTGCTTGCTTCTTCTTTGACAAAGTTCTTGGAAGTTGAACCAAACTTTTTATTGAGTTTCTTTAGTTTTTCACTATTAGAAACATCTGCCTATTTTAATTGAGGAACCTTCAACGGATGCTCCTTTTCTTCCTTCAACGGATAATTTTCATCATCCGTTGATTCCACATCCGTTGACAGCCCATCAATTAATTCCATTTTCTTTTTGTTTTTATCCCAGGCAGTCTCACAAAATGATTCAATTCCTTGGACCTTGACAATTTGAGCACTAACATCCCTAGATGTCTTCCAGGATTTAATCACCTCTTGCTCTCTCTCTAATTGATTAGAAAGTATTTCTACTTTCTTAACAGATTCAGCTAGTTCATTTTCAACAGATATACAATGTAGCTTAGTTTTCTCTAGGTCAATCAACTTATCTTCTAACACAGCATTTCTATTACTTAAGAACAGATTGTTCTCTTTAATCCTACTATTTTCTTTAGCAAGAGATTTAAGAGACACACACAAGTGATACAATTCAGTAGACATGTCATTAAAAGCATCATTGCACTCTTCTTTAGTAAGTTGTGTTAAATCAGTAGTGATTACCTGGTTGCTTGATGAACTAACTTCATTTTCCTCAGAATCAGCCATGAGAGCCAAGTTGACATATTCCACATCTTCATCCTCTTCTTCTCCATCAGCTGCCCAGTCTTTTTCTTGAGTAATGAAAGCCTTCTCTTTTTGCTTGAGCAGATCAAAATATTTCTTTTTGTAATCTACTTGGTCAAATTTCTTCTTTTCAGTAGTTGGCCTTCTGCACTCACTTGCAAAGTGTCCACTTATACAACAATTGAAACACTTGAACTTGGATTTGTCCACCATGTTCTTATGAGGTTTAGTGGCTCTAGTGTTTTTCTTAAATTTCATCTTTGCAAATCTTCTGGACAGAAATGCAAGATGCTCATCAATACCATCAGAGTCATCTTGGCTGGAGTTGTCTTCATTCTCAGCAACTTGCTCCTTCCCCTTGCTTGATTCTGATTTGCTTGTGCCATCTTTGGAGTTTAATGTTGATCTCACAGTTTCTTGTCTGCATTCTTTCTCATTTTCAGCTACCAAGGCAACTGAACCTCCTTTCTTTCTTCCCTTTTCCAATACCTCATCCTGTTCCAGCTCTAGTTCATAAGTCTTCAAGATTCCATATAATCTTTCAAGAGTGAAGTCCTTATAATCTTGAGAGTTTCTCAAGGAGACAGTCATGGGTTTCCATTCCTTTGGCAAGGATCTTAAAAATTTAAGATTTGAATCCTTCACCTGGTACACTCTACCATACAGGTTCAGTCCATTCAACAGCTTTTGGAATCTATTGAATGTGTCATTTAAAGATTCATTTTCTTCAAAATGAAAATACTCATACTGTTGAATGAGAAGCTGCATTTTGTTTTCTTTTACTTGTTCTGTACCTTCACACAGTAGCTGAACTGTGTCCCAAACCTCTTTGGCAGTTGTGCAATTTATCACATTATCAAACATATCCTTGTCAAGACCATTAAACAAAATGTTCATAGCCTTCTTATCCTTGTGGACTTCTTCTGTGTCTTCCATTGTCCATTCTGCTCTAGGTTTTGGAATGGATTGACCAACAACAATTGTGGCTGTAGCAACTGTGGCTACTTTGTGGGGAATGTGAGGACCATTCTCAATGCAGTTTACATAACCTTCATCTTGGGAGAGTAGATGAAGGTGCATTTTCACCTTCCAATGGTGATAACTGTCTTTGTCAAGAACTGGGATTTTTACTCCAATATCCTTCTTACTCATCTTTGTTAGTTTCCAAGAACTTTGAACTCTTTGTGTGTCAAGAGCCTGCTCTGATACCAATTGTTATTCCTAGTGAACTAACAATGAGATTTACAGAAGGGGGGTTGAATGTAAATCTCAAAACTTTTTCAAGTTTTGAGCAGTTTCAAAGGCTGTGTGTTTAAGATAAACAAGTGTGTGAATTGCTTTAAGCTAATACAGACAGATATATATTCAAGCACAAAAGTACAGAACACAACAGACCTTAAAAACTTTTCTGGTGGATTTGTTGTTCCACCAGAGATGGTATTTCAGAAAATCTGTGATTCAAGAAGTTGATCACAGCTGCATCCTAGTACAAACTAGATAATTTTTCTCAAGATTTTTCTAAACAGCTCTGGAAAAAAAATTCTCTCTAATTACTAGCTGCTACTTGGTTTATATAACACCAAGTTTACAAGTGAAGACAAAGATAAAAAGTACAATAATAAAATAAGTTCTCCACTTGTTTCTTCTCCATTTTACTCCAGTGCATTGTTGACTATTGCCTCTTTATGCTAGAGTAGAACGGCTGTTTTTTCTGATGTTCCTGAAATAGGCTACCACATCTCAGTTGTCTCTGTCAACCCATGTGCCTCTGTTTGTAGATACAACTACCACTTGTCAACTGCTATTTAACAGAACATCCGTTGAAGCCTTCATCCGTTGATGGCTTTATCCGTTGATGTGTTAGCAGTTGAAGCTCTATCCGTTGATGCACTCATCCGTTGAAGGATGTTATCCGTTGAAGCTTTAGAGACATCCGTTGAAGCTTTGTTTCTCATCCGTTGAAGGTCTTTAAGTTATCCGTTGACACCATTTCATTTATACAAAATTACAAGGCATGAAATATTTACAATTGGCCTTCCTATCTGCATATCCTTTAGTAGTCAACATGACTTATAATTTCCCTCAACATTTAAGAATTATATCTCAAATTCAGAGACTGAAATGTGCTACAACACTAGACTTATTTCTAAGTAAAGCTACACCATCAACGGATAGCCAAAGTGGTCTTATCCGTTGAGGCTACAAACACTAGATTTTTACTTAAGTGTTTTGTTAAACATATCATCAAACTAATGCACATATATTCCTAACAAGTTCTTATATTTCGAATATGTAAAGCACTAAGCTATTCTGAATTTAGAATAGGGGAGAATACTTGCCTGGTATGCTCAATAACTTTTTACTACTACTCTGGTTATAGCTGTTGGCTACTATCTTCGTCTAGCACTTGACTGTACTCCTTGCCACTTGATTCTATAAACAAAAGGACTATTTTAATTGACAGAACCAAACTCAATCGACGTAACTATACGTCTTTACATATACCCGATCGTTTATAACTACTCATGGCATGTTAAGACTGTAAACAGATAGCATGTATATCACGTAACACGTAATAATGTCATTCATATATCATGTAATCACATATTTCATGTAACACATAAGTCATGTTGTCAAAACATAGGTTTCAGTATGTTTAGAATTGGAATCAGGTCAATAATGGTGTTTACCGATCAGATACCGACTCAGACTAACTCGCAAATAAAAATACCTGGCAATACAAAAGTAATTACATCTCAAAAATATTTTTATTGAAAACGTAATATTTTTCTGAGTCTGTACGCGTTCGTTTCATATTAAATGGATGAACGGTTTATTTATTATGAATAAAATAAGAAATAATTAGAAATAAAGCAATTAATAACAATATTAATTGATTTTTAAATACAAAACTATAATTTTTAAAATCTTAAAAATAATTTTTAGGAATTATTTGAATTAATTATAAATAATTTACATTTATTTAACTATTTATAAATAAAAGTAATCGATTAAATGAATTAATCAATTAATTAAACTCATAAATAATTAACTAAAATAAATTATAAATAATTAAATCAAATTAAATTTTTGAAAATAATAAAAGAAAATGATTTTACGAATGTAAAATAATTAAGGAAATAATTTTTAGAATTTATGAAAATAAATAAATGATTTTTGAAAGTAAAATAAATGGTTTTTTAGTAAAACAAAAAAATGAATTTTGAATTAAAAATAAAAAGAAAATGGTAGAAACATTGTTCAAAATAAAATGTTGGGGAACTTATAATCAAAACCGGGTCTAAACTAGAACCCAACGGGCGAGAACCCAAACGGGTTCGCATGAACACCGCCAGAGATCCCCGCCAGTTTATGGGAATTCCCAGATTCCGGTCATCGGGGAATTTTCAGGTGATGTGTAACTCACCCCCCCAAATCAACTGTTTTCCTTCGTTTCTCCCCTCGAATCGATATAATACTAACCCAGCAACTCAGAACGCACAGCAACGACAACACCCAACGCTACAACACTGAACTCCGGCCAAAAGCCATTAAAGCCGGCGGTTTCTTCGAGTTTTCCGGCGAAAAACTCGATTTCCATCGATTCTAAACCAAACTTCACAAAGTATAGCTTAAATTAAAGCTAGCAAACCCATAAATCTATTGCCATGATCCAAACATACCAACGATTCGCAAACAACTCACAAAATCAAATCAAAAAAACTATAAAAACCAAAAACTCGGTTTTAGTGAAATCCTAATCAAAGTTAACGAATTGATATACCAAATCGATCCTTAGGACCCCAGGAACATTAATCAATACTCAAAAACACCAAGCAATCATCCTATAAACAAAATCGAATTTAAATAATAAAAAAATGAAAAAAAAAGAAATCACAGAAGAGAACCTCTGTTTAAGATATTGATATCAACAGATAGAGCTTGAAGAGAGCTTCAAATCGACTATTCGAGCGTCACAAACGGATCCCAGAATCACCTTCAACTTTTGATTTTAATTCCTACCCTCAAGAACACCCCCAAGAACAATTCTTGGTTTTCTTTTATTTTCTGAATTTTTTTGATAAAAATAATAAAATAATAAAATCAGCTTCTATTTATATATGTACAGAAATTAATATCCCAAAATAAAGTAAGGGTGTTTTTATCCCCTAATTATGATAATTAAATCCAAAATTAATAATTACGGGGAATAATTTTAAACCGATAATATATAAAATTAATGTCAAAATTCCCCAAATATTACGATTAATTCAAAAATGCAGAAATATGTTGAAATACGAAAAATTTTATAAAAATAAAAACATAGATTTTGTGGGGTTTGATGTCCCGGTGGGGTCCCGGTCTGTTCGTTTTCGAAAAACAAAATGATACTTAAATTAACAAAAAAACCCGAATACGCTTAAAATACATTCAATTGCACATAAACGAGATAAAATAGGTACATTGATAACGACGTAATTAAATACAAATCCATATTTCAAATCAATTCATATAATTGCAGTTTAAACACATATTAATCAATCAAAAAATTTTCTGGTTCGCACGGAAACATAAATAGCATTTTAAAACACGTGATATCATGGCAGTAAACATTTTAACTTATATAAACAC
Source organism: Apium graveolens (assembly GCF_009905375.1). NCBI lineage: Eukaryota > Viridiplantae > Streptophyta > Magnoliopsida > Apiales > Apiaceae > Apium > Apium graveolens. The sequence continues at coordinate 196,688,968 of NC_133655.1, read as the reverse complement.
ATTATTTATTTATTTAACATAAAATATTCACGTAATTTTCCCGGATATTACATCCTTGCCCCCTTAACAAGATTTTGTCCTCAGAATCAGCCTAAGAAAACAAGTGAGGATACTTGGATCGTATTTCACTTTTCAACTCCCAAGTCGATTCTTCAACTTTGGGATTCCTCCACAAGACTCGCACTAAAGACACAGGCTTATTCCTAAGCACTCTTTCTTTCTTATCTAAAATTTGCACTGGTCGCTCTACAAAAGATAAATCTGGCTGAATCTCGATGGGCTCGTATCCTATCACATGATTTGAATCAGGCAAATAACGCTTCAACATTGACACGTGGAACACATTGTGGATATGCTGCATGTGAGGTGGTAACGCTAACTCGTAAGCAACCTTTCCCACACGCTTCAAAATATCAAATGGGTCAACATAACGCGGACTCAACTTTCCTTTCTTTCCAAATCTTGATAAACCCTTCCAATGGGAAACCTTCAATAGCACTGCTTCACCAACTTCAAATTCCATATCCTTTCTGGCAGGATCAACATATTTGCGTTGACGATCTTGAACCGCTACTAATCTTTTCCGAATGAGTTCTATTTTCTCTTTTGTCTGCTAGATCAATTCTGGACCCAAAACTTTTCTCTCACCAACTTCTTCTCAACATATTTGAGATCTGCATCTTCTCCCGTACAAGGCTTCGTAAGGTGGCATTCTAATACTATCATGATAACTGTTGTTGTAAGAGAATTCAACTAATGGCAGATGTTCGTTTCAACTTCATTCAAAATCTAGCGCACATACCCTTAGCATGTCTTCAATAGTCTGAATCGTCCTTTCACTTTGACCATCTGTCTGCGGATGATACGCGGTACTCATGTTCAGCTTCGTTCTTAGACAATCTTGAAAACTTCTCCAAATTCTTGAATTAAATTGAGGATCTCTGTCTGAAACTATGGATACTGGAACTCCTTGTCGTGTCACAATTTCCTTCAGATATAACCGAACCAATTTATCCATTGAGAATCTCTCGTTGATAGGAAAAAAATGCGCTAACTTCATCATTCTGTCAATAATAACCCAAATAGGGTCATGGTTTTCTCTGGTTCTCGGTAATCCAACTACAAAATCCATCGCAATATGTTCCCACTTCCATTCTGGAATGTCCAATGGCTGTATCAGTCCACTGGGCCTTTGATGTTCTGTTAGAACTTAATATGTTTGTAGAAGGGGGGTTGAATACAAACAATACCGTTTAATCGAATAAAGTGCGGAATAAAAATGTGAAACAAAATTCAAGTTAAATAAAATTATTATTAAACTTGAAAGGTGTTACAACAACGGTATCGTTTACAAGGGATTAATCTCAAATCAATTATCACAAATCTAGAATAAATTCAACATGAACTTTTTCTATTTTTGCAATAAAAAGATCAAATGCTATAAGCGATTTGAGATTGAGTTCTAGGGATTTTGATCCGCTAGATTGTTACACAAGAACAAGATAAAGATTTCTAGTTGATTGGATTTAACTTTACAATCTAGAAATTTGATCTTGAAGTTTTGCAGATGAAGGATGAAATATTTTTCTTCTTTTTCTTTTCTGCTGTGTTCTTGTATTGACTTGTGTTCTGTTCGGATATTGTGAATGAATGCTTCTGCTTCTTTTAATCAATTCAGCCGAATGAAAATAGAGCTGGTATGACAATCCTTTGGCTCAGTAAGACAATCGGTAGGACTATCTTTAGAGTTAGCAAGACAATCAGAATGAACTAGCAAGACTTTCGGTATGACAATCAATTGTCATACCGATTGTCATAGTAGTTCAAACAGATTGTTTTTGCTGAATTAATAAGTGATTTTAATCTAATAATAATTCTGGTAAGACAATCAACTGAATTAGCATGACTTTCGATATGACTATTGATTGTCATACCGATTGTCATACTAATACAATCAGTTGTCTTTTTGGAATTAAAACAGATTTTAACCAATTAAAAATTCTGAAAAACCTTAATATTAATTCTGAATTAATTAATCAATTAATTTAATTAATCAAATAAATTAATCTTTGCAGATATAATTTATTTTCTTAATTAAATTATATGACTTAATTAATTAATAGAGAATTAATACTAACCCTGAGCATCAACCAACTTCTGAATATCTTCTGAAAATCACTGAGAATTATGAATCAATTCCACCACTTCAACGTTGACACTCGATGTACTGTCTGGTTCATGAGTGACTAACTTCCGTGACGTTTCTTCATGTCTTGACTTTGATACTTTAATTTTCTTCAGATTAAATCCTTGTAATTAATGATACTCTGACGAGATCTCTGTCACCTGATTAAATCCACACTCTTGATTTATATCACCGAGGCATGATCAATTTTTTGAACTTCTTCCAGTGAATTAATTCCTCAAGTCTGTAGATGAACCTTGTTTCTGAATCCTTTGACAGATATTACTTTGCGAGATCTCTTTGACGGTAGATCCACTATTTACTTATTACATTCTTATTTGAGTTGATTTGAATCCTCGAATATACAAATAGGCTGTGACATATGACTTACAATCTCCCCCTATTTGTTTGTTAGACAATAACACACAAATACCTAGAGGATAACTCAACTAACAAATAAGAAAAAGATATAAAAAGAAATGTAAAGTAAATAGTAGAAAAGTTCTGGACTAGATTTAACATTTTCCAGATTCCAAGTAGATGTTCCTCTAGACTGAACATATCTTCAAGTAGTTACATCTTCATTTGTACAACCACATTTCCTGTTGAGAAGCCCATATCTCTCTTGCTTCTCCCCCTATGAGAATCAACTGATTAAAGAAGATCACCTTCGTTTACCACCTCTCCCGTACAATAGGATCCGCGGATAAAAACCAATGGTACTCCCCTTTTGAAAACAGCTTCTTCCCTTACTAGAAAATCAATTTGTGTTTACCACCTCTCCCGTACAATAGGATCCGTAGTTACAAACAACAATGGTGTGGTGTAGTGTACATATGTAGGATCTTTTTCTTCCTTCCTGCTATTTCTCCCCCTTAGTTGAGGAAACTAACAAATAAGAAAAAGATATAAAAAGAAATGCAAAGTAAATAGTAGAAAAGTTCTGGACTAGATTTAACATTTTCCAGATTCCAAGTAGATGTTCCTCTAGACTGAACATATCTTTAAGTAGTTCCATCTTCATTTGTACAACCACATTTCCTGTTGAGAAGCCCATATCTCTCTTGCTTCTCCCCTATGAGAATCAACTGATTAAAGAAGATCACCTTCGTTTAACACCTCTCCCGTATAATAGGATCCGCAGATAAAAACCAATGGTACTCCCCTTTTGAAAACAGCTTCTTCCCTTACTAGAAAATTACCTTGTGTTTACCACCTCTCCCGTACAATAGGATCTACAGTTACAAACAACAATGGTGTGGTGTAGTGTACATATGTGGGATCTTTTTCTTCCTTCCTGCTATTTCTCCCCCTTAGTTGAGGAATCCTCCAAACTATTACTTAAGCTTTTATCTCCCCCTTAAAGAAGGAATGTATGCTGTCGTCTGAAGGAGTTCTCATATTTCACTTGGTTGGAAAAGAAATAACAAGTAGTTTATCTTTCTTCCTCACTGTGAGTGTGTGATTCTATTTAGTGTACCTCACATGTGTTTCACTCTTCTCTCCACTCGTGTTTACACTCATTCTCACAAGTGTATCACTCTTCTCTCATAGCTCCATAATCCAGCTATACCTGCAAGGAAAATCACCTTAGCCATCCTTAAGGAGGTCACAGGTGGTGTAATGGGAGTTCGTAAATCCCCATCCTTGTTAAACTGGTCAGATGAATCTGAGTCATAATCTACAAGTTGTTAGTTTCCCTTTTAGGGTTCCAGATTTGAATTCTGGGAAGGTAAACAATGATCCAACGAATTTAGCATAAAGATCAAAGTTCCCTTCTAATGTCTGTGAAGACATTTCCTTGTGACTCATCAGGTAATATCTGAATCATTGTCAACAAGTTGCCGATCTGCGCCTATGTGAGATCCATTATCCGCAGATGCATCCAGGGGATTTAAGCCTGGGGAGGTAGACACTGACCACTGACATATGGCGTTTGGATCAGTATCCTCTCCTAACACCTGTAAAGGCAATTGGTCCATTAACGAACCTTGAACATTCGAATCTGACCTTAAAATGGTCGAAACTCTTATTTCCGTCAACTCATCCTTTGTGTGTGTAACCTTTCCTTGTGCAGTAAGAATTGTTTATATTTGAGGTGGTGACACTACATAGGATACCTTGGCCGACAGGCAAATTTCAATAGACGCACCCTGTTGAGAGAATGAATCTAGTAACTGTTTTTGTGCCTTTTCAACCATTACATCTTTTTGAGAAGATGTATGGGGGTTAGCAGTTGTCTCGGTTTAAATTCTACTCATCTTTGTAGGAGACAGAGCTACTGGGTTGACTACAGAACCTTCCTTATGTGGTGCACTAAGGCACTATCTCCCTCACGCTTATTCATACTACATTTAGTGGTAAGAGAGTGTTGGTTGGTTCTGTTTTTGTGTTTGTCTTTACAGTCTGGGATAGACATTGTGGGTTTTCAACCTCATGACTGTCAATGAAAGAAAGTCATTGGAGACTGAACCTGTAACACAGAATATATGGTAATAGAGAGAAAATGATTTACAATAGTGATTTCAAAAGATTTTACATGAAATAAGAAATCACTAATGTAGAAAGAAGTTTGATTTTGTTTTTCAATATGAATGAGTTTTTGATAAAACATTGATCACTTAGGGTAAAGTCTAAGTAATTCTCATTCATGTCAAAAGCTTACAAAAATCTGCAACATAATGTTAACAACATATCATTGACCGATACTTGTCAAGTACTTTAGATACTAATTGTTATGATGCATTACATTTAAAATAAAATAAAATAATACAATACAAATAATAATAATAAAAATAAATATTAATGAATTAAATACTAAATATCTATCAACAAGATATCAGCATTCAATTTCATATATCATACAATATTTACAATTACAGAAAATACAAATAAAAACTTATATAAATATAGCAAAAATATAGAAACTATTTACAAGTTCAATGATAACATTACCAGCTTGCAAATAGCCATATCCCTCGGATAAACCTTTGCTGTTATCTCCAAAGGTAACCAGGGGGCCAGCTTTCTCAATCCACATTTGATAGCAGGGCTCTATCTCCGGTCATATGTCTTGATGATCCACTGTCAAGAATCCACACTTCCGGTTTCACCTGTTTTAATGCCCTGCAACACAAATGGATTAACCCTTCTTCGGAACCCAAACTTGGTTGGGCCCGGCATACTTGTAGAACTGTCCTTTGTCAGGAAAAACAACATTTTTAATTTTAATTGTCTCAACTTTCTCAATGACTGAACATTTGACCTTGTAAACAGCCTTAACAAATTTCTGTTTAAGCTTAGGCACAAATGTCTCCTTTCTAGACTTAGAAGGACTAGCAGTCTTAAACCTATCATGCTTCTTGTTATTCACATGCTGACGAGGAGTAGTCTTATCATTAGAAACATGCTTACCATTAAAATAAGCATACATCATATTAAAAGCACAAGACATACAATTAGAAACACCACATGCTTTATGAGAGTGATTAATAGCAGGCAATTTATGCATGGCAGACATGGCATTTTTGTTATCCAACTCATGTGCGTCTGAGTTAGTCTCAGTTACTTTCACAACTTTGACTGGAACTTTCGACACACTTGACTTGGAAACAACCTTCTCATTAGCATGATCTTCGGCACGTATTTCTTCCTGAATAACAGAAGAGGTCGCATCAAATGTTTCAGCAATTGATGGTTTATAGAGGGGTTCATCAACACCCTTAAGCACATGTGGTACTTCCCCCCCTTTAGCACAGACACGAGGAGGGGAGTTTATGCCTAATTCTCCAATAGCAGCATTGTAATCATAACCTATTCCAGATGTTTGATTAACAGCTTGCTTACTGTAGAACTCTTTAGCCTTCGAACAAGAATTGAAGTAGGCTCTAACCTTAGTCTCAAGATCGGTGATCTTGTCTTTGAGAATTGTTTCGAGTTTTATGTAACAGTCAACTCTATTCTCTAGAAAAGATACTTGTTCTTTTAATTTGACTTGATTAATATGCACAAGTCTTAATTCATTGACCTCTTTCTCAAGGTCTTTGATCTGTAAACTTAACAGTTCATTATCACGACGTGCATTATCTAAGTTGCCTCTTAGATAATAAATCATTTCAGCATCAGAAAGTTTTACCTCTATTCTTGATGATGAAGCATTTCCATCAATAGCCATAAGAGCAAGATTTCCTTCTTCTTCATCTTCACTATCAGTATCATCCCAGCTTCTTCCCTTTGCCAGATAAGCCCTTTCAGAGTTCTTTCTTACTTGCTTTGGCTTCCTACATTCTGTGGCAAAGTGTCCCAACTCATTACAGTTATAGCATCTAATTGTGCTCCGGTCAACCATCCCTGTTTTGTATCCACCACTGCTGGTGTTAGAGGATGAAGATCCACCTTTCTGGAATTTGTTGTAGTTGGACTTGTACTTAAGCTTGGGATTCCTCTTGAATCTGACATGGGAGAATCTCTTGACAATTTGGGCCATTGACTCGTCTTCCAATTGCTCCAGCTCTTCCAAGGAATAAAAATCATCACTTGATTGATTTGTAGTAGGAGGATCATATTCTGCTACTAACATATTTTCCTCAGCCTTGGAATACTGTACCATTCTCTCCAATTGTTGAGATTGCTGTTGTTGTTGACCTTCAGCTACAAGTGCAGTAGATGTGCTGACCATTCTATCCTTCCCGTAGACTTCCTTCTGTTGAATTTGCTCCAACTCATAGGTTTTTAACACTCCATAGAGCCTGTCCAAAGAAATCTCACTCAGATCTCTAGCTTCTCTAATGGCAGTGATTCTATGTTCAAGATGAGTTGGCAGTGTTAAAAGGAACTTTTTGTTGACCTCCCTGATTGAATAAAATTTTCCATTGATGTTCAGGTTGTTGATCAACGCATTGTACCTCTCAAACACTTCAGTAATTCCTTCTCCTGGATTTGATTTGAAATATTCATACTCAGAGGTTAGGATCTCCAACTTGTTCTCCCTAACTTCCTCTGTGCCTTCATTGATCACCTCAATAGTTTCCCACATGTGTTTGGAATTTTTACAGTTCATCATATGTTTTGTTCATCAAGGGATCAAGGGAATCAATTAAAATTAATTGAAGGCTGGCATCCAAGGAGGCTTCTTCCTTTTCATCAGGAGTAAAATCTTCAGGATCTTTAGGATAGGTTCTGGCTTTGGTGATCACAACATCATCTATTATCACCTCCGGCTCAATAACCATCGGAGTTTTTATCCCCTTCTTTAACAAGTTTGTATATTTGGGATTTGCCACTTGTAAAAACAAGATCATCTTCTTCTTCCACATAATATAATTCTCTTTATCAAATTGTGGAATTTTAACGGTTCTAACTTTTTGTGAAGTCATTATGAATTTTTGAATGAATAAAAATTCAAGGAGTTGAAAAATCACAAAAGTCTAGGATCTTGATTTGTTCGTTAATCAGAAGGCTCTGATACCAATTGTTAGAACTCAATATATTTGTAGAAGGGGGTTTGAATACAAACAATACCATTTAATCGAATAAAGTGCGGAATAAAAATGTGAAACAAAATTCAAGTTAAATAAAATTATTATTAAACTTGAAAGGTGTTACAACAACGGTATCGTTTACAAGGGATTAATCTCAAATCAATTATCACAAATCTAGAATAAATTTAACATGAACTTTTTCTATTTTTGCAATAAAAAGATCAAATGCTATAAGCGATTTGAGATTAAGTTCTAGGGATTTTGATCCGCTAGATTGTTACACAAGAACAAGATAAAGATTTCTAGTTGATTGGATTTAACTTTACAATCAAGAAATTTGATCTTGAAGTTTTGCAGATGAAGGATGAAATATTTTTCTTCTTTTTCTTTTCTGCTGTGTTCTTGTATTGGCTTGTGTTCTGTTCGGATATTGTGAATGAATGCTTCTGCTTCTTTTAATCAATTCAGCCGAATGAAAATAGAGCTGGTAGGACAATCCTTTGGCTCAGTAAGACAATCGGTAGGACTATCTTTAGAGCTAGCAAGACAATCAGAATGAACTCGCAAGACTTTCGGTATGACAATCAATTGTCATACCGATTGTCATAGTAGTTCAAACAGATTGTTTTTGCCGAATTAATAAGTGATTTTAATCTAATAATAATTCTGGTAAGACAATCAACTGAATTAGCAAGACTTTCGGTATGACTATTGATTGTCATACCGATTGTCATACTAATACAATCAGTTGTCTTTTTGGAATTAAAACAGATTTTAACCAATTAAAAATTCTGAAAAACCTTAATATTAATTCTGAATTAATTAATCAATTAATTTAATTAATCAAATAAATTAATCTTTGCAAATATAATTTATTTTCTTAATTAAATTATATGACTTAATTAATTAATAGAGAATTAATACTAACCCTGAGCATCAACCAATCTTCTGAATATCTTCTGAAAATCACTGAGAATTATGAATCAATTCCACCACTTCAACGTTGACACTCGATGTACTGTCTGGTTCATGAGTGACTAACTTCCGTGACGTTTCTTCATGTCTTGACTTTGATACTTTGATTTTCTTCAGATTAAATCCTTGTAATTAATGATACTCTGACGAGATCTCTGTCACTTGATTAAATCCACACTCTTGATTTATATCACTGAGGCAAGATCAATTTCTTGAACTTCTTCCAGTGAATTAATTCCTCAAGTCTGTAGATGAACCTTGTTTCTGAATCCTTTGACAGATATTACTTTGCGAGATCTCTTTGACGGTAGATCCACTATTTACTTATTACATTCTTATTTAAGTTGAGTTGAATCCTCGAATATACAAATAGGCTGTGACATATGACTTACATGTTCCGCTTTGACTCGCTGGCAAGTGTAACACTTACTTACCCATTCTGTAATTTCCTTCTTCATACTTGGCCACCAAAAGTTTTCTTTTAAGTCTCTGTATATTTTCGTACTCCCAGGATGAATTGAGTATCTGGAGTTGTGAGCGTCTCGAAGAATTTCATCTTTCAGCTAGGCTACGTTGGTACCCATATTCTGGAAGAAAATCTTAAGATCCCTTTATTATCTTTTTGACTCCCTATCTCTTCTCCTGTCAAACTGTCTCGTTCATGGCTCATGACTTCTTCCTGACATCTTCTTATCTTCTCTAATAGTTCCGGTTGAAAAGACATTGCACATAACACATCTGTAGACATACTTGGGGTACTAACCTCTATTTCAAGCTTCTCAAATTCCTTATTCAATTCCTCGAATGAAATTATCATGTTCAACCTTTCCTTTCGGCTCAGAGCATCAGCCACCACATTTGCTTTGCCTGGATGATAGTTAATGGTACAATCGTAGTCCTTGATCAATTCTAGCCATCTTCTTTTCCTTATGTTCAATTCCTTCTGGGTAAAGATATACTTCAAACTCTTGTGGTCCGTGTAGATCTCGCACTTTTCTCCGTAAAGGTAGTGCCTCCATATCTTCAACGTAAATACTATAGCTGCCAATTCCAGATCATGAGTCGGATACTTTTTTCATGTGGTTTCAACTGTCTTGAAGCGTAAGCTATCACCTTATCATGCTGCATCAAAATATATCTCAATCCTTTGTACGACGCATCACTATAGATCACAAAGTTTCCTTGATCATCTGGTAAGACTAACACTGGTGAAGATACTAATCTATTCTTTAATTCTTGGAAACTCTCCTCGCATTTCTCATCCCATTCAAACTTCTGGTTCTTCCTGGTGAGCTTTGTCAAAGGCGTAGCTATCTTCGCAAAATCTTGCACGAATCTTCTGTAGTAACCTGCTAATCCCATGAAACTTCTTACTTCCGTTGGTGTCTTTGGTCTCTCCCAATTGATTATAACTTCAATCTTTGCCGAATCCACTTCCACTCCTTTATTGTTGATCACGTGCCCAAGAAATCGTACTTCTTTTAACCAAAATTCATACTTTAGAAAATTTGCGTACAATTTCTCTTGTCGCAGTATCTCTAAAACTATTCTCAAATGCTCTGCATGTTCTTCTTCCGTCTTGGAATATATCAGAATGTCGTCTATGAACACGATCACGAATTTATCCAAATACTTCTTGAATACTCGATTCATTAGATCCATGAAAGCTGCTAGTGCGTTGGTTAATTCAAATGCCATTACCAAAAACTCATAATGTCCATATCTGGTTTTGAATGTTATCTTCAGAATGTCCTTAGGCTTAATCTTCAGTTGATGATATCCAGATCTTAAATCAATCTTGGAAAACCATACAGCGCCTTTCAATTGGTCGAACAAATCATTGATCCTTGGCAACAGATACTTGTTCTTGATGGTCAGCTTATTCAATTCTCGATAGTCGATACACAATCGCATACTTCCGTCTTTCTTCTTGACAAATAGCACTGGAGCTCCCCACGGGGATATACTAGGTCTTATCACTCCTTTTTCCAAAAGATCTTGTAACTGAGTTACCAATTCTTTCATCTCAACTGGTGCCATCCGGTACGGAGCTTTAGAAACTGGTTCTGTTCCGGGTGCTAAATTAATTGCAAATTCAATTTCTCTGTCGGGAGGTAATCCTGGTAGATCGTCTGGAAAGACACCTGGAAACTCATTAACAACTGGAATCGCTTCGAGTACTGGAACTTCTATGCTAGTGTCTATTACATGGGCCAAATACGCCTCGCAATTTTGACGCAATAACTTCTTCTCTTGAGCTATTGTTAAGAACTTCTTATCCTGCTTATTTCCTCAAAATATTACCTTCTTACTATCCAAGGTCCGAAGTCTTACTTTCCTATTCTTACAATCAATCTGAGCGTTATTCTCTGACAACCAATCCATTCCTAAGATAACATCAAATTCTCCCAACTTAAAAGGTATCAAGTTGCCATAGAAATGATATTCTCCTATCTTAATGTCACACCTCGGGCACACTCGGTCGACGGGAACTTAGTTCTTATTAGCTAGTTCTATCATTAATGCTTGTTCTAACCACTTAACTTCGCAACGCAGTTTATCGACAAACTCTTGAGAAATAAATGACCCTGTAGCTCCAAAATCAATTAAAACTTTAGCATCTACGGAGTTGACTGGAAGCGTACTTGCAACCACGTCAGAACTCTGAACAACATCTTTAATAGTCATGTTGAATGTTATGGCTTTTGGCTGGTTCTTTGTGGGTGGTCCTTCAATCCTTGGTACACCCTGAGATGATAGTCCTGCAATCCTTGGAACATTTACACCTTGAGCTGGCTCTTTACAATTGTTGGAATAATGTCCTATCTTTCCGCATCGGAAACATGTAACTTCTTGCATCTGATTGCGGCACTCATGTGCATGATGTCCCTTCATATTACACTTGTAGCACACAAATTTAACTTTACAAATCCCAAAGTGTTTTTCAGTGCAATCTGGCATTGGTGGACGATTGGGCCTCTGCTGATTTGAATTCTGAAAACGGTTACCTTGTCCTCCATTTCCTGATTGTGGTCTTCTGAATCCCACATTTCTATTACCTTAAAACTCTGGCCTTCTGTTGAAACGGCCCTGAAAATTACCCTGCTACTGACCTCCTCCCGAGGTTTCTATTTTCCTTTTCTTTGCATCCTTTTCTCTCTGAGACATGTCACTTCTACTTTCGATTACCATTGCTTTCTGAACCACTGCCACATATGAAGTCAAGTCAAACATGGCCACCCTATTCTGAATCCAAAACTTCAATCCCTGTTCGAACCTTCTTGCTTTCTTTTCATCTGTGTCAACCTGATCCGGCACAAACCTCGCTAACTCTGTAAACTTAGCTTCATACTCAGCGATAGTAAGATCTCCCTGGGTCAAGTTCAAGAATTTGATCTCCGTTTGGTTTTTCATGTACCTCGGTAAATACTTTTCCAGGAACAGCTCTGTAAACCTTTCCCAAGTTATAAACTCACCTCCTTCTAATGCTCGCGTGGATTCCCACCAATCGTTTGCCTCGCCCTTCAGAAAGTAGCTTGCAAACTTGGTCTTCTGTTCAGTTCCTGCTCCGACTAATTCAAAAGCCTTTTCCATCTCCTTGAGCCATGCATTGGCTTCTACGGGATCAGCACTTCCCTTGAACTCAGGTGGATTCACAGCTGGAAACTGCTTAAAAGTTACTGCAGCTGGTACTGTTGCTGTTGTTTCTGCTGCTGTTGTTGCTGCTGTTGCTGTTGTTGCTGCTTTTGCTGTTGTTGCTGCTACGTAAGATGCAATACCTGTTGCTGCATCAGTCCTAACATCTGGACAATCGCTGGATCTGTACGACCCTCGGTACGATCCTCTCCTGAATTATTCCTCCTCTTTGGTGCCATTATTCTGATAAGAAACAAGCAAAATATATAATAATCTATCAAGCATTGTGTTAAATATGTAGCAATTCTTTAGCATACCAAAATTCTCAAGCATTATCTCTTCTCAAAATATCATAAACTTGCTACCATATTAACACAAGTGACATGATTATCATATAATCCTGCTTATTATCCTAAGAATAATAACATAAAGAAAATTGATGAAGAATTATCCAAACCTTTTAAACCCTTGATCAAAATCTCAAATAACCCAACAAACAGTGGATAGGGTTGCAACACAACCTTCCAACCTCCTTCATCACTTCTTACCATTTTCAGACACCAAAATAGCAACACAATAACACAAAGGCCTAAGGTTATACGCAAAATAGGGAACCTAAACAACTTAACTATAACCCAACCCAATAACCTAAATTTGACCCTATAAGAGCTAAACTACACGCGCCTATCTTATGTGATCTTCCTATGACTTACCAATGACAATCCTAAGCCTGTTTCAGTGACCATAACATGTAGCTCTGATACCAAACATGTGACGCCCTCCGAACCCGGGGTCTAGATTTGGGGGTCACTAGCCAATAAACCATAATAAAATAATCACAGCGGAATATTATAATAAATATGACCCCTTGCATGTAACTGGATCGATCACAGGTTATAGTATTTAATAGGCACTAAAACAAACCAGGTATTATTACAAACCATAAGTCTAATTAGTTTTACAATTTATTCAAATTTTATTACAAACCTCTAGACTATTCAAGCGTCCCAAACAGCCTATGTAACGACCGGGAAATTTACGTTGTATTATATCATATTTATAATAAAATATGTGTATTAATATGTCAATTATGTGTGATTATCTGTAAAGCCCAAATTGTTATGTGTTATGTGTATGTCGTGTCATTTCTGTATTTTCAAGGTATTTTTCAGATATTTTATTTCACATTCATAGGTTTCATTTCAAACGTTTTACGACCTAAACAATGATTTTAAAGCCAGTATTTCAAATAAAATAATGGGCCTTATTTTTCATCAAACGGCTTTTACAATCGCATTATTCTGAACATCTAGATATTTTATAAATTTTCTCGTTTTACGAAAAATGACTTTTCCGGGCCTCATTGGGTGTTAAAAACCCCACAAAAATCACATTTTTATTTTTATAAAATTATAGGATTTTTATTTATACCAGTTCTTTGTATTTTTGCAATATTCACAATTTTTGGGAAATTTTGGCATATATATTGTATATATAAAATAATTATCAATTAAATTTTAATACCAAAAAATTATGAAAATTATGGCCAAATATTTTTATTAAATGTATAATTAGCCCCTTAATTTTATTTAGGAGTATTAATTTTGCAGCTATAAATACCCTAATTATTATTAATTTAATTAATTAAAATCAGAAAATTTAGCAAACATTCCCAATTTTCCAGAATTAGGGTTCTTGAGTTCTTGACTTCAAGCAGAGATTTCATCGTGTTTCTGATCTCCAAATCAAACATGTAAGTAGTCGTTGCAAAGCTCTTGATCTCTACTTTCTAATTCTGTTATCAATTTTGTGTTTTGTTGCTTCGATTTTCAATTCGATTTTTAGGGTTTATAGCAGAATTGGGTATTTTCAAATCGTTGTGTTTTGGTTGATGAAAGTTATATGAATCGATTGCCCAGGTTGTGTAGATGATTATACATATTTTTATTTAATTTTTCTATTCCCGGATTAGTGAATTGTGCTTTTGGATTTTCAACCCGTTTTTGAATTCAGGTTTTAAGTTGGGATTATTGTTTGAAGATTCTGTTGATATAGTTGTGTAGATCGTTGAATTTACAGTAGTTTGGCACCGGTTTCGCGTGATTTGGTTCATGATTTAGGGACGTCGGAAAACCGCCGTTACCGGCGGTGTTCTTAAGTTTTCCGGCTGTAGCTCGATGTAGGAGGCTGAAGGATGACGGGGGGAAACGTTCTGTGTTGCTGTGGGCCAAAAACGGTAAAGAACGAGCCGGAATCATGACGGTTGGTCGTTGTTTAATTGCCGAATTGTTCACCGGAGTTAGCCCGCCGGCGTCGTGATTTTTCTGAGCAGCCGTGTTGTTCTTCGTCGACCCGAGTCGACCCGGTTTCGACCCGGGAAACGACCCGGGTTTGATCCTGAAACCCCCAATATGTTTTCCTGTTTGTGTTTCTGGAATTAAATTTACTTACTTTTATTTTTATAAAACAGAAATTAGTTTTATTAATTCTGAAAATCAATTAAAAATTAGTTTTTAAATTCTGTAAAATAGTATTAATAATTCCTAAATTATTTTATTAGTTTATAAATTCGAATTTAGTTATTTAATTAATTATTTAACTATTTATCTAATTATATATCTATTTATTTATTATTTAATATTTAAGTAATAATTAAGGATTATATTGATCGAATAATACGAGAAAGGATTCGATAATTAAAGAATAAGGCGAATAACTCGTAATTATACGGGTAACTAAACGATAAGTTCAGTTATTATTATTATTAGCATTCGGACGATAGTTAATTATTCGTATAATATAATAATGATTTGTAATAAATAATTAAATTCAGATAGTTAATTTAAATCGTATAAACTATAATAATAACCGTAATGTTTCGATAGTTATGCGAGAAATACGAATAACTCGTAGAAATACGAGTAATTGATTAGTGAATTGAATTCTGATTCGGATAATAGTTTATTTATTCGACAGTTATCGTATCAGTTGATCGTATCGATTATTTAGTTATAAATAATCGATCTAATCGAATAAATAACGATAAGTTGTAAATAATTGTAATAAGTTGTTATTAATCCTAATAATTAGGGATTAATTATTTTAAATTATTAAATAAGTATTTATTAATTATTTATTAGTTATTTATTTATTTAATATTTAATTAGTGATTAATTATTTCGATAATTGATCACATAATTTTTAATAAATCATAACTTATTCATTTTAACTCCAAAAATTATAAAAAAATTATTTTTGACTTTGATTCTTCTTAAATAATTATTTAAAAATTATTTTAGGATTTAAAAATTTGCAATAATTTTTTATATTGAATAATAAATAGAATTATCAGTGTTTAATTGATAATAATTCAACCGTTAGTCCGAATTGAGTGAAACAAAAGCCATTTTACTCAGAAAAATGAATTCTCTTCATTAAAAATAATATGAAGACCTAATTTCTTCTAGAAATTAGTTGGTTTTATTAATTACTTGATTATAAGTCAAAATATGTGCCGAGACGAATTCGAAAAATTCCAAAAAAATGGGAAATGAAGCGGAAGGTGATCAGCGGAGCAATCAGCGAATTGATTTTGATTCTAAAAATTATTTTAACTATAAAAATAATTATGTGCTTATGTTTATTATGTGGTTAATCGAGTCTTACTTGCTTATATGTAATATAAGAGTCAGTCATAAGCGCATAGGTAGATAATAGGAACGAAATGAAGTCGATTCAAGATGCAAATTGAAGTACAAAATGACTTAACCAGTCTATTTTACTAACAGAAGTTAAGCCAGCAAGGCAGGTCGAGTTAGGTGATAGACGAAAATGATTTAATTGCAGTAAGTCGCGCAGAAGGCAAGTTTATCCCCTATTCTATTTTTCAGAATAGTGATATTCTCTTCAGATTCTTATTACATTTGCACTCTTTTAATTCTCTTGTTCATATTTCATTTTGATTCTTGATTTATTCTTTTCATTTGAGTTCATTATTCATATTCCAATTGTTACTCACAATTATTGATATATTCTGGTGATTAGAATATATCAAGGCATACCGATTGTTCCAGTTGCTATTCCAGGGACTGGATAATACTACTTTGGGGATTAAGTTTATTTAATCCTAAGGACCGGGACATAACCGGATCCTTGAGATGGGCCGTAGTGCCTGGGTGCCCGACGGGATCTATATAGTGAGATATAGATCTGCACTGTATCCTGGCTGATCAGCAGGGTATAGCTGCGAACTTGAGTCCAGTTTAGTTTATTTGTATTCGCCAGTAATGGCCTTCTTTCTATTCTTGTGAGGTTATATCTTTGCAGATATACCTGGGTTACGGATTCACTTATATTGCTTTAACACTGTTTATATTTTGTGGACTTGTTGAGCAAATTTTTGGCTCACCCCTTTTGTTGTTATTCACCTTATTGTTTTCAGTTAAGAAGGAATATGAAACCCATCAAGACACGAGTGGTAAAGAAGCGGGTCAATCCTCGGGATCCTCTCATACCTAAGGTGTTGATCCCAATCCAGGAAGAAAGCTTTGAGTTGCCCGAGCAGGTGGAGTGTTGATAGATAGTGTGTGTTTGAATAAAAGATGAACTTAGTTTAAAATGAATTAGACAATGGTTTGTAATAAAAAGAGTTTGTGAGATTTTAAATGTTAGTTTGTAATAAAAGTAAATAGTGGTTCTTGTTTTCATACTTCAACCTAAAAAAGTCTTGGTTAGTATTAAAGGGGTTTAGTTTTATTTCTTTATTATTTATTAATAATCTTGTACAGGTTTGGTGATTAGCTCGTAACCCCCAGACTTATATCCCGGGTTTGGAGGGCGTTACAGTTTGGCATCAGAGCTGTAGGTTTGGTCCCTGAAAACAAGAATATTAGGATTAAGATAAGATAGGGAGATCATATAAGATAGGGATAGTCAAATTAGAAAGAATAGTGTTAGGATTTAGGTCAGGTTAGAATAGGGAAATATAAATCTTAGGATTATCTAGTGACCTTTTCTTTTCTTGGTATATTATCAGATGGCATCTTCTGGTTATTCTGCATCTTCCAAGATGACAGTCACTGGGCCAGCATCACCAGTTATACCTCCAGTATCTGAGTATATGTTTCCTCCTCTACCACCTCCACCACCATTGCCACAGGAGCCGGTACCACCAGTACAGGGGATAGTTCATGACCCCCTAGAGATGTTTGATCCCTTTGAGTTCTTCGAGCCGATGGTTCCTTTACCAGTTGAGCACCAGTTTATACCAGGTATTGAGCAGGAGTTACCACCACCATTGTTACCTCCTATACCAGTGCATGCCCCAGAGCCGGATGTGTTTCAAATGATTCCAGTCGAGGGGATGGGAGAGCATGATGTGGATTTACAGCTAGGATTACCACAGCAGGGTGCAGGTATTTCGAGGGTTCCTTCACAGGAGTCAGTAGGTCAGGTTGCTCCGTATATGGTACCATACCATGAGTATAGAGTTATGAGGGATGATGTGGAGTATTGGCGGGCACAGTGTCGAGAGATTATGCATCTGTTTGATCACAGGGACAGATGACCGTTAGCGGCCCTACAACCAGATTACTATATGAGACAGTGATTGCAGTCGGTGTTGATGAGTGCTACTTGGGAGCTTGATGATTTAACCCATGATGGACCTCCTTCTTTTGCAGAGTTCTATCGGATATTTCGCTTGGCACAGACTTTGGTCCAGGCACTTAGAGAGGAGCTTAAGCGTATTCCGCCTGGGTTTCGAGACAGGGACAGTTGAGACAGTGACTTCAGAGTGCAGATGTATATAGACGCAACATAGTATAACCTAGTGAGTAGTGTGTATGCATGTATTAGTTGATTAACCTGTATTAGGATTTTGACATGTAGTGGTAGTATGACTTGTAGCCGCGGTGATTACCAGCAGAGCGAGACTTTTTGTATCAAGCATTTACACCTGAGGATGGTGTCATATATATAAACTGAACTTTTCAAATTTCTTTTATTTAAATTTCAGTCTTTACAGTTTTACAACATTTACTTTCACTTTATTATTTTATAGCTTTCCATATTATAATTCCTGTTGAAAAAAAAAAAGAAAAGAATAAACATTTTATTTAACTGCTTACATTTCCAATTTTTATATTCAGCAACTGTTTTCTTGATTTAAATCATGTTATTAATACCGGATAAATTGTTTTCTTACCTACTGTCAATTGTTTATTAAACTGTTAAATAAATATCACATGTTTTATTATCAGAAGAAGATGGCACCAAAAAGAAAGACTAGGGCTGAGGCTTCTAACAGCAATTCCGAAGGTCAGACTAATGAGACCATGAACCAAATGTTCCATCTGATGCAACAACAGATGGTAATGATGCAGTAGCAGATGCAACATCAACAACAGCAAATCCAACAACAAATGTTACAACAGCCACCTCGTCCTGAGCCTCAATTACCACCAGCATTACCTGTTATTACTTTTAAGCAGTTTCAGGCAGTTAAACCTCCAGAATTTGATGGGTCTACTGATCCTATTAAAGCCACTACCTGGTTAAAAGAAATAGTGAAAGCGTTTGCACTAGTGAAGATAGGTGAGGACCAGAAGACTGATTTTGCTAGTTACTTGTTGAAGGGAGAGGCAAATTATTGGTGGGAATCTAAAAAGGCTTTAAGGGTAAAGATGTTATTGCTTGGAATAGGTTTAAAGAGTTATTTTTAGAAAAGCATTTTCCTCGCTACGTAAGGAATCAGATGCAGATAAAGTTTTTGGAACTGAAGCAGGGGAGTATGTCTGTAACAGAGTATGAAGCCAAATTTAATGAATTGGCTAGATTTGTTCCGGAACAGGTGGACACTGAAGAGAAATGAGTTCAGAGGTTTCAAAAGGATTACGACCATGGATATGTGGACAAGTTGCAGTTTTCGAATTAACAACATATACAGAGGACAGGGAAGTTTCCAAGACCGTTCTAACAGGAAGCCGGGATTTCAAGCCCGGGCAAATTTGAATTTCAAAAGGATAGGACAAGGTACACAAAAAGCGGGTAATCGTTTCCAAGCCTCCAAACAGCAGGGAATTATTAAGGTTCCAGTGCCGTATTGCAAAACTTGTGGACGCAAGCATACCGGCGTATGTATTAAAGCAGATGTGACATGTTTCAAATGCAAGCAAAAAGGGCACTATTCTAATGAATGTCCAACAGGAAAGTCCGCAGAAATCACTTGCTACCAATGCGGAAAGAAAGGGCATATCGCTCGGAATTGTAAAGGACCAGCAATGGCAGCCAGTATCCCGAAAGTATTGGCATTACCTCCGCCGCCGCTGAATCAACCCAAAGCAAGGACTTTTAACATGACAATGAAAGAAGCAGTGCATAGTCCAAGTGTGATCGCAGGTACGCTTCTGGTGAATTCCGTAGATTCAAAAGTATTAATTGATTCTGGAGCTACCCCGTTCATTTATTTCTGAAGAATTTCTTGATAAATTACATTGCGAAATCGAATGGTTGGGCGAGACGTTAATTATAAAATTAGCGAATGACGACCAAGTTCCAGTAGATCGAGTATGTCCTGCGGGTGATATGGAAATAGCTGGACATCATTCTTCTGTAGACTTAATTCCTTTTAAGCTAGGAGAATTCGATATTATTTTGGGAATGGATTGGTTAGCATGTCATAAGGCTCAGATAGATTGCGCGAATAAGAAAGTTAAATTGCGAACTGCGGAAAATGCAACGGTAATATTCAAGGGTGAAAAACAACGGAAGAAATTTCTCACCGTGATGCAGACTAAACGATTGCTTCGACAAGGTTGTGAAATGTATATAGCTTATGTCTTAGATACTGAAAAAGGAGGTCCTGAAATAGAAGACATTCCAGTTGTGTGTGAATTTCCGGACGTCTTTCCAGACGAGCTTCCAGGGTTACCGCCAGATCGAGAAATCGAGTTCACGATTGATCTAGCACCAGGTACAGAACCAGTTTCGAAAGCTCCGTATCGAATGGCTCCAGTCGAGATGAAGGAATTGTCAATGCAACTGCAAGATCTTCTAGACCGAGGCATCATACGACCTAGTGTATCCCTATGGGGTGCACCGGTGTTATTTGTGAAAAAGAAGGATGGCAGCATGTGATTATGCATCGACTATCGAGAGTTGAATAAGCTCACTATTAAGAACAAGTATCCGTTACCGAGAATTAATGATTTGTTCGATCAGCTAAAAGGAGCTGCATGGTTTTCGAAGATAGATTTACGATCAGGCTATCATCAATTGAAGATTAAAGCTGAAGATATTCCCAAGACTGCGTTTCGTACAAGATATGGACATTACGAGTTTTTGGTAATGGCATTCGATTTGACAAACGCGCCAGCTACATTTATGGATTTGATGAACATGATATTTAAGAAATATTTGGACAAATTTATGATTGTATTCATTGATGACATCTTGATTTATTCCAAGACGGAAGAAGAGCATGCAAAACACTTAAGAATAGCTTTGGAAATTTTAAGAAAAGAGCAACTGTACGCAAAATTCTCAAAATGTGAATTCTGGTTAAGGGAAGTACAATTTCTAGGGCATATCATCAGTAGAGAAGGCATCCAAGTCGATCCAGCAAAGATTGAAGCTGTATTAAATTGGGAACGACCAAAGACACCGGCAGAAGTTCGAAGTTTCTTGGGATTGGCAGGGTATTATAGAAGATTTGTCAAAGATTTTGTGAAAATAGCAACGCCGCTGACCAAGTTAACTCGAAAAAGTGAAAAGTTTGTATGGAATGATAAATGTGAAAAAAAATTCCAAGAGTTGAAGAATCGGTTAGTAACTGCACCGGTACTTGTATTTCCGGACAAGCAAGGGAATTTTGTTATTTTCAGCGACGCTTCGTATCGCGGGCTAGGATGTGTATTGATGCAGCACGGTAATGTCATCGCATATGCTTCGAAACAACTTAAACCCCATGAGCAGAAATATCCTACGCATGATTTGGAATTGGCAGCGATCGTATTTGCATTGAAGCTTTGGAGAATTATCTCTACGGTGAAAAATGCGAAATCTACACAGACGATAAAAGTCTGAAGTATATCTTTACGCAAAAAGAGCTGAACATGTGTCAACGTCGATGGATGAAATTGATTAAAGATTACGATGTCACAATCAGTTATCATCCAGGGAAAGCAAATGTTGTAGCGGATGCATTGAGCAGGAAAGAAAGATTGAATTGGTTAACCTCATGCGAAGAATTAGCCAAGGAATTCGACAAATTGGAAATCAAGATTCACATTCCCAATGAATCTGTAGAAGCTATCTACGCTATGAATTTCCAACCGGAGTTGCTAGAGAAGATTCGTCGTTGTCAAGATGAAGTGATGAGTCAAGATGACGACTTAACGGGAGAAGAGATCACAACTCAGAAAGATAATGAAGGAATTTTATGCTTTGCATCGAGAATCTGGATCCCTAACATGGCAGAATTAAAAGAAGAAATAATGCGAGATGCACACAATTCAAAGTATTCCATTCATCCAGAAAGCACAAAAATGTATCGCGATCTGAAGGAAAACTTTTGGTGGCCGAACATGAAAAAGGAAATAGCAGAATGGGTGAGTAAATGCTACACATGCCAGCGAGTTAAAGCGGAACATCAACGTCCGAGCGGATTATTACAACCGTTAGACATTCCAGAATGGAAATGGGAACATCTAGCGATGGACTTTGAAGTAGGACTACCGAGGACTAGGGCAAATTATGATGCGATATGGGTAATCATTGACATACTCACGAAGTCGGCACATTTTCTACCAATTAACGAAAGATTTTCGCTTGACAAGCTTGTTATTCCTAGTGGACTAACAATGAGATTTACAGAAGGGGGGGTTGAATGTAAATCTCAAAACGTTTTCAAGTTTTGAGCAGTTTTAAAGGCTTTGTGTTCAAGATAAACAAGTGTGTGAATTGCTTTAAGCTAATACAGACAGATATATATTCAAGCACTAATGTAAAGAACACAACAGACCTTAAAAAACTTTTCTGGTGGATTGTTGTTCCACCAGAGATGGTATTTCAGAAAATCTGTGATTCTAGATGTTGATCACAGCTACGTCCTAGTACAAACTAGATAATTTTTCTCTCAAGATTTTTCTAAACAGCACTGGAAAAATTCTTATCTAATTACTAGCTGCTACTTGGTTTATATATCACCAAGTGTACAAGTGAAGACAAAGATAAAAATACAATATTAAAATAAGTTCTCCACTTGTTTCTTCTCCATATCACTCAAGTACTTTGTTGACTATTGCCTCTTTGTACTAGAGTAGAACGGCTGCTTTTTCTGATGTTCCTGAAATTAGGCTTCCACATTTCAGTTATCTCTGTCAACCCATGTGCCTCTGTCTGCTGTTACAACTACCACTTATCAACTGCTATTTAACAGAACATCCGTTGAAGCCTTCATCCGTTGATGGCTTTATCCGTTGATGTGTTAGCAGTTGAAGCTCTATCCGTTGAAGCTTTAGAGACATCCGTTGAAGCTTTGTTTCTCATCCGTTGAAGGTCTTTAAGATATCCGTTGATACCACTTCATTTATACAAAATTACAAGGCATGAAATATTTACAATTGGCCTTCCTATTTGCATATCTTCTAGTAGTCAACATGACTTATATTTTCTCTCAACTTCTAAGAATTATATCTTAAATACAGAGACTGAAATGTGCTACAACACTAGACTTATTTCTAAGTAAAGCTGCACCATCAATGGATAGCCAAAGTGGTCTTATCCGTTGAGGCTACAAACACTAAACTTCTACTTAAGTGTTTTGTTAAACATATCATCAAACTAATGCACATATATTCCTAAGAAAGCTAATGCACCTATATCTTAAGGAAATTGTGATGCGACATGGAGTTCCAATATCTATCGTGTCTGATCGAGATCCTCATTTCAACTCAAGATTTTGGAGACAATTTCAAGAATGCCTTGGAACAAAGTTAAACATGAGTACCGCTTATCATCCGCAAACCGACGGGCAAAGAGAAAGAACTATCCAAACGATTGAAGACATGCTACGAGTTTGTGCGATCGATTTTGAAGGCAGTTGGGATGAGCATTTACCTCTAGTAGAATTTTCTTATAATAACAGCTATCACGCCAGCATTGGAATGCCACCGTATGAAGCACTATATGGGAGAAAATGCAGATCACCAGTACATTCAGATGAAGTTGGAGAACGCAAGATTTTGGGTCCAGAATTAATCCAACAAACTAAAGAAAAGATTGAACTCATTCGGAAACGACTAGATGCAGCGCAAAATAGGCAACGCAAATATGCAGACCAAGAAAGGAAGGATAAGGACTACCAGGAAGAAGAAAACGTATTACTCTAAATATCGCCATGGAAAGGATTGACCAGATTTGGCAATAAGGGTAAATTGAAGCCACGATACGTCGGACCATTTGAAATTTTGAAGAAAGTAGGAAAACTTGCATACGAATTAGCTTTACCGCCTCATATGCAGCATATTCACAATGTGTTTCACGTATCGATGCTTAAGCGATATAATCCTGATTCTAGGCATGTAATAGAATATGAACCGATAGATATCCAACCTGATTTGACTTTGTAGAACAGCCGGTAAGAATTCTAGATCGGCGAGAAAAAGTGTTGAGAAATAAGTCTGTATATTTAATGCGAGTGTTGTGGAGAAATCCTATGGTTGAAGAATCAACCTGGAAACTTGAAAGTGAGATGTTAGAGAAATACCCTCATTTGTTTTCATAGAAGATTCCGAGGACAGAATCCTATTAAGGGGGAAGGAATGTAACGACCGGGAAATTTACGTTGTATTATATCATATTTATAATAAAATATATGTATTAATATGTCAATTATGTGTAATTATCTGTTAAACCCAAATTGTTATGTGTTATGTGTATGTCGTGTCATTTATGTATTTTCAAGGTATTTTTCAGATATTTTATTTCACATTCATAGGTTTCATTTCAAACGTTTTATGACCTAAATAATGATTTTAAAGCCAGTATTTCAAATAAAATAATGAGCCTTATTTTTCATCAAACGGATTTTACAATCGCATTATTCTGAACATCTAGATATTTTATAAATTTTCTCGTTTTACGAAAAATGACTTTTCCGGGCCCCACTGGGTGTTAAAAACCCCACAAAAATCATATTTTTATTTTTATAAAATTATAGGACTTTTATTTATATCATTTCTTTGTATTTTTGCAATATTCACAATTTTTGGGAAATTTTGGCATATATATTGTATATATAAAATAATTATAAATTAAATTTTAATACCCAAAAATTATGAAAATTAGGGCCAAATATTTTTATTAAATGTATAATTAGCCCCTTAATTTTATTTAGGAGTATTAATTTTGCAGCTATAAATACCCTAATTATTATTAATTTAATTAATTAAAATCAGAAAATTCAGCAAACATTCCCAATTTTCCAGAATTAGGGTTCTTGAGTTCTTGACTTCAAGCAGAGATTTCATCGTGTTTCTGATCTCCAAATCAAGCATGTAAGTAGTCGTTGCAAAGCTCTTGATCTCTACTTTCTAATTCTGTTATCAATTTTGTGTTTTGTTTCTTCGATTTTCAATTCGATTTTTAGGGTTTATAGCCGAATTGGGTATTTGCAAATTGTTGTGTTTTGGTTGATGAAAGTTATATGAATCGATTGCCCAGGTTGTGTAGATGATTATACATATTTTTATTTAATTTTTCTATTCCCGGATTAGTGAATTGTGTTTTTGGATTTTCAACCCGTTTTTGAATTCGGGTTTTAAGTTGGGATTATTGTTTGAAGATTCTGTTGATATAGTTATGTAGATCGTTGAATTTACAGTAGTTTGGCACCGGTTTCGCGTGATTTGGTTCACGATTTAGGGACGTCAGAAAACCGCTGTTACCGGCGGTGTTCTTAAGTTTTCCGGCTATAGCTCGATGTAGTAGGCTGAAGGACGACGGGGGGGGGGGGAACGTTCTGTGTTGCTGTGGGCCAAAAACGGTAAAGAACGAGTTGGAATCATGACGGTTGGTCGTTGTTTAATTGCCGGATTGTGCGCCGGAGTTAGCCTGCCGGCGTCGTGATTTTTCTGGGCAGCCGTGTTGTTCTTCGTCGACCCGAGTCGACCCGGGAAACGACCCGGATTTGATCCTGAAAACCCCCAATCTGTTTTCCTGTTTGTGTTTCTGCAATTAAATTTATTTACTTTTATTTTTATAAAACATAAATTAGTTTTATTAATTCTTAAAATCAATTAAAAATTAGTTTTTAAATTATGTAAAATAGTATTAATAATTCCTAAATTATTTTATTAGTTTATAAATTCGAATTTAGTTATTTAATTAATTATTTAACTATTTATCTAATTATATATATTTATTTATTGTTTAATAGTTAAGTAATAATTAATAATTAAGGATTATATTGCATCAGGCTTTCCTTTGATTTGCATAATTGGAGAAGTAGTGATGGCAGGAACTAGCACTTTAGATATCTGGATTTTTGTAGATGGCTCTCCTTCCCCTTCCCTTTTTCTCTCCCCCTTTTTGTTATCATCAAGGAGAGGGGTCAAGCCTTGTGCCTTTGCCAGCTGCATAAGTAGACTTGTTTGAGATTGTTGGTTGTGAAGAATGCTGGCCACAGAATTTTTAATAACTTGGACTCTGTCTTCTAACTTAGCCAGCCTCTTTTCAGTATTTGAATCCTTTTTCAATCTCAACAATAAGTCCTTCATTGTACCATAGGGCATGACTGAATCCAATTTTTCAGAATTGTAGGATTTCAAGTCAGCAATATCCTTCTTGAGTTCATCCACACTCTGATTCTGGCTTACTTGCTGCAACTTCATGAGATGCAGTGAGTCCAGGTGAGTTGTAAGGATTGCCTTGGTACCAGCATGTGAAGTTTTCTGAATGGCCTGTTGGATAGTACTAATTTGTTTGACTAAGGAGACATTGAATTGCCCTGGTGTAGACTCCTTTGTCAAGGCCCATTCAGGTAAATTTGGAATAGAACTAGGGCTTTTATCTCCCCCTAAGTTCATGCTTCCATCAAAAGAAACAGAGTCATCATCATCAGAATTTACTCCAAATTCCTCAGATGACTCACCAGCTGTAGAAGGCATCTTGTTAATAGCAGCTTTATCCCTTTGAAGAGATTCTGTTGTATGTACTAGATGTAGTGTCTTTTCTGCCTCCTCATTGCCCTGAGCAGCCAACAACTGATAGGCTGACACAGGATGAGTAAAAGTGTCAGCATCCAAGGAAATGTTATCAATTACAGCTTTGTAATGTTGCTGAAATTGTCATTCCTTTTCAGCATCATCCACAATCATTGACTCATTAGCAATGGCTGGATCCACCCTTATATCTGCTGTACCTGCCTTTCTCTCTTTTTCTCTATATTCTTGCATCAGGGGCTCCCCCTGGCTCACACTCCTCACTTCCTCACCTTCACCTACTAAGGTGGTACTCCTCTCACTTACTTTTGCCATGCTGGAAGAAATAGCATGCATATTTGAGCTCTCAATCTCTCCTTTTGCCTGGGTGCAACCCAGCCTCTCACTCAAATTGTCACTCCCTTCCCTCAGTCCTAAAAGTGATTGTACAGTAATCATGTCTTCTACACTTGGAATTGTTTCAGTTGTGTGTGTAGAGACTATCAACGGATATGAAATAGCCGTTGAAGGTGACACTGATGGTATCAACGGATAACTGCTGTTAAGCTTATCCGTTGAAGAACAACCACTTGTCAACGGATGAGTGATATCCGTTGAAGAAGGAAAAGAAGTAGAAATTGAAAGTGATATAACTGTTGAATCTGTGTGGATTAATTTGAGTTTTGGTGACACAGATCCTTCAATTACATCTGAAAGAATTTGCGGGTGATCCAACAAATCACCTAAAAGATGATGATCACCTATATTTGAGTGGGGCTCCTCCCTGAGTTGTAAAGAGGGAGAATCAGGAATTGATGGGAATAACATATCCACATCCAGAGATGGTGATGAAGTGTGTGGTGATTGATGTATGTTAATTGTGAGAGAATGGGGCTGTGACTCCACATTTGTTGGAGCCACATCAAACTGAGTTTGAGAAGGCATAGATACAGATGGATGTATCTGTGCAGTGTGTGCACCCTGTGTAGAAGATTGGGTTCTAACCCTCTTTCTTCTAATAAAAGCTTTTGTTGGTGAGTGTTTGGCTTCTGTGTCCCTCCCTCGTTTGATCTGTGTTCCTGGTTGGGAACTATTTTCAATAGTTACATCCTTTTGGGAGAATGCAGCTAGGGATGTGCTAGTAACCTTTTCAACCACCACAGCTTTTTGAGAAACTGTGGCTTGGCTAGCTTGGGAAACACTTATCTCTCCTTCCTTATCCTGGGGGTTTCTTTGATGTTCACCCCTCCCCTCATCACTCACACCCTGTTCACTCCCCTCAGGGTTAAGGGTAGGTGGTACAACTATTGTCTTTTGAGAAACAACAGAGGTGGTTTTCTTTGTCTTTGATTTTGAAAGTTTAGTTTTGGTGACCTTGGTAGGAATCTGTTGGGGCATTGTCACAGATTCCATGGGCACACTAGAAGATAAAGAAATAGAGGGGTTGGAAGAAGTAGGAGTTGTAGAGACAATTACCTCATTTACCTGAGGTGCATCCATGATTGGTAAATATACCAATGGTACACTGCTGTTGAGATCCATTCTCAATAAATCTGCAAGAACTCTTTTCTCTTGTGCCCAGCACTTGAGTTTGTTATTCTCATTGGTTATGGCATATTAACCAATTCTAGCATAACATAATTGCTAAAGTTAAAATACCTATCAGAAACAAGCATATAGAGCATATTAACAAGAGATGAAGTTATGGCATCAAAATTACTAATTTTTCCAGAGAAAACCTTGATAAAGGCATCCCCAAGAAAACTCCATTCTTTCCTAAGGCCTTTTCTTTTAATACTCCCTAAACTAGCAGAGTTAAGAGAATAACCTATGGAATCTAACATGCTGGATACATCATTATCAGTGTGTGGTGTCATGGCATTGTTCTCAGGCAATTTAAAACATGTTAGTAAATCATCACAGTTAACACAGTGATTTTTACCTTTGAGAGTGAAAGAGATGGTCATATCTATGGAGTTGAACTCAGCAGTTGTCCAAATCTCCTCAACTACTTCACAGTAAATCGTTGGGGCTTCCAGCATTGTATAGCTAAGTTTACAGTTTTTGATGAAGTCCATCATTTTGTGATAATCTGAGTGGGCTTCATTCTTTACTACCAAAGCTATGAAATTGTTCTTCTCATAGATGAACCCAGATTGAGACATAATTTTTACTACTGGTGCCATTGTGGTAAGTAGAAATTGCAGAGAATAACTTGAAGGTTTTGCAGAGAGTAAATGGTAAAAGCTTTGAAGTTTCAAGAAAGCGTAAAGTAAAAATGAAAAATCAGAAGGGCTTTTATACTTTCTCAAATTAAAAAAATAGAATCAACGGCTGTAAGACACCTGAATCGACTGATGTGACATTTCAACGGATAAAGTAAATTGTCATCCGTTGAAAAGTACTACAGTTTTATCCGTTGACGGATAAAAATTCCAGAAATGTATATGTCTTTCAACGGATAATGAACATCCGTTGATGGAACAATTTTGACTTTCAACGGATAGGAAATACCCGTTGATGGAATAATCTGTGTTAAAAAGTCAAATTTGTTCTAGCAACTAATACATTTCAGGCTTCAATTCAAATTGCAATTAGGACATAAATTTTATGAGTAATTAAGCATACCTAGCTCACTTACCAATCTTGTGAATGTTGATTCATCAAGTGGCTTGGTAAATATGTCTGCAATTTGTTGTTCACTTGGAACAAAATGTAGTTCCACTGTACCATTCATGACATGCTCTCTGATGAAGTGGTACTTGATATCAATGTGCTTGGTCCTTGAGTGCTGCACAGGATTCTCTGTTATGGCTATGGCACTTGTGTTGTCACAAAAGATAGAAATTCTATCAACATGAAGTCCATAATCAAGGAGTTGATTCCTCATCCATAACACTTGAGAGCAGCAACTTCCAGCAGCAATGTATTCAGCCTCAGCTGTAGAAGTAGAGACTGAATTTTGCTTTTTGCTAAACCATGATACAAGCTTGTTTCCCAGGAATTGGCAGGAGCCTGTTGTACTTTTCTTGTCTATTTTGCAACCTGCATAGTCTGCATCTGAATAACCAATTAGATCAAAGCCAGATTCTCTAGGATACCAAATACCTAAATTTGGTGTACCCTTGAGATATCTGAAAATCCTCTTGATAGCAATTAAGTGAGACTCCCTAGGATCAGCTTGAAATCTAGCACACAGACATGTAGCAAACATTATATCTGGTCTACTGGCAGTTAAATATAAAAGTGAACCAACCATGCCTCTATAACCTGTAATGTCCACAGACCTTTCAGTCTTATTCAATTCAAGTTTGGTGGTAGTGGCCATGGTTTTTGCAGATGAACATTCCATTAAGTCAAACCTTTTTAGAAGATCATGAATATATTTAGTTTGACTAATGAAAATTCCATCACTAACTTGTTTAACTTGTAAACCAAGAAAATAGGTTAGTTCTCCCATCAGGCTCATTTCATACTTACTTTGCATTAGCTTAGCAAACTTTTTGCAAAGTTTATTATCTTTAGAACCAAATATTATGTCATCTACATAAATTTGAACAAGTATACTAGAGCCATTAACATTCCTAAAGAAGAGAGTTTTATCAACAGTACCTCTAGTGAAGTGATTCTCCAAAAGGAATTTTGATAGGGTTTCATACCAGGCTCTAGGTGCTTGCTTCAGTCCATAGAGTGCTTTCAACAGATAATACACATAGTCTGGAAAATTTGGATCTTCAAACCCTGGAGGTTGACTTACATAGACTTCTTCCTCCAATTTCCCATTTAGAAATGCACTCTTGACATCCATTTGATAGACTTTGAAATTGGCATGGGCTGCATAGGCTAAAAAAATTCTGATGGCTTCAAGTTTTGCAACAGGAGCATATGTTTCATCAAAATCTATTCCCTCTTGTTGAGAATAGCCTTTAGCAACCAATCTGGCTTTATTCCTTATGACAATGCCATTTTCATCCATCTTGTTTCTGAATACCCATTTTGTGTCAATAGGACTCTTGTTCTTTGGTTTGGGTACCAGCTTCCAAACTTTGTTTCTCTCAAATTGGTTCATCTCTTCCTGCATAGCTAATATCCAATCTGGATCCAATAAAGCTTCTTCCACTTTCTTAGGTTCCTCCTGAGATAGAAAACTACTATACAGACATTCATCTTGAATAGCTTTTCTTGTTTGCACTTTAGATGATGCATCACCAATGATCAGTTCAAAGGGATGATTCTTGGTCCATTTCCTTTGAGGTGGAAGATGTGCTCTAGATGAGGTGGCCTCAGTATTGTCATGATGTGAGACAGAGTGTTGATTAGTTGAAACTCCCCCTAAGTTGTTGGTTCTTTGCAGGGAATTTGGAGTTCTATCAACTGATGATGTAAATCGATTATCCGTTGATGAACTATGATCAACAGATGCTTCATTTTGTACTTCAACGGATGATGCACTATGTCTTTCAACGGATACTGCATTGCCTCTATCAACGGATGCAGAATTTTGTGCATTATCCAAGGGCATATTTTGAATCCCTTTTGAAGTGTCATCTCCATCAATCTCCTCTTCACTATCATCACAATATATCTCAATGTTGTCAAATTTGAGTCTCTCATGGTGTCCCTCATCTGTTAGTCCATCAATCTTTTTATCATCAAACACAACATGCACAGATTCCATAACAATGTTGGTTCTTAGATTGTAGACCCTATAAGATTTTCCAGCTGAGTAACCAACAAATATCCCTTCATCAGCCTTTGCATCAAACTTCCCTTTATGGTCAGATTGATTTCTCAGTATAAAGCATTTATATCCAAAGACATGAAGAAAGTTTAGAGTTGGTTTTCTTCTCTTGAACAACTGATAAGGAGTCATGCCTTTAGTTTGATTGATCAAAGAAATATTCTGAGTGTAGCAGGCACAATTAACAGCTTCAGCCCAGAAATATGTTGGTAACTTTGATTCTTCAAGCATTGTTCTGGCAGCCTCAATCAAAGATCTGTTCTTTCTTTCAACTACCCCATTTTGCTGAGGTGTTCTTGGAGCTGAGAACTCATGCATGATTCCATTTTCTTCACAGAACAGCCTTATTGACAAATTCTTGAACTCAGTTCCATTGTCACTCCTGATATTCCTAACCTTCAAGTCAGGATGATTATTGACTTGCCTATGTGATTGATAATGATTTCACTTGCTTCATCCTTTGATCCAAGAAAATAGACCCATGAAAACTTTGAGAAATCATCTACAATCACTAAGCAATATCTTTTTCTTGCAATTGACAATACATTGACTGGTCCAAACAAATCCATATGTAGCAGCTGTAATGGTTCATCAATTGTTATTTCAAGCTTCTTTTTGAATGATGCTTTCCTTTGTTTGCCTTTCTGACAAGCATCACACAAACCATCTCTTGAGAATTCAACAAGAGGAATTCCTCTGACTAAGTCATTTTTGACTAGATCATTCATTGTCTTGAAATTCAAATGGGATAGCTTCTTGTGCCATAGCCAACTTTCAACTGGACTTGCTTTGCTGAAGAGACAAGTAATAGATTCTGCATCTGTAGAGTTGAAGTCAGCTAAGTACACATTTCCTTTTCTAACTCCAGTTAGAATCACTTTGTTGTCTTTCTTACCGGTGACAACACAGACTTCTGAATTGAAGGAAATTGTATTCCCTCTATCACATAGTTGACTGATGCTCAGTAAGTTGTGCTTGAGACCATCAACTAATGCAACTTCATCAATGATGACATTCCCTGTTAAAATCAAGCCATATCCCATAGTAAACCCTTTGCTGTCATCTCCAAAGGTTATGCTAGGGCCAGCTCTCTCCTTAAACTCAGTGAGCAGGGAGAAATCTCCTGTCATGTGTCTTGAACAACCACTGTCCAAGTACCATAGATTTCTTCTTTTTCCCTGCACACCATAAAATCAATCAAGTTGATTTTGGTACCCAAGTTTCCTTGGGTCCATTCTTGTTAGCCTTTCTCCCAGACTTCATTCCTCCTGCATCTTTAGACTTAGGTAACTTTGAGTCAACCTTGATCTTAGATGTAGTTGGTTGAGGTGTAGGGTTAGTCACAGAATCATTTAGCACATTTGGAATTTGATAAGGCATGGATTGTGCAAGCATGTTATTCCATATTGGCATATTGTATGGCATTTGAGGCATTCTAAATGCAGCAAGATAAGGATTGTTAAAATATGGCATGTTTGCAAAATGTGCATAAGGATTCTGTTGAGACATAACAGGCATAACATGCAGAGGTGATGCAGACATATTAGGCATGGAAGAGGGCACAGGTATGGGAGTTTTCTTAATAGATTTGCAATTAGCAGATAGATGATTAACACTACTACAATGCACACAGCTTTTTCTAGGAGCATACTTATCAGGTGTGTAATTGTTATGTTTGTTAACCCCTACCTTCCCATTTCTATTAGATTTCCTTTTATTTTCCTTTTTATCCTCAACCACTTTGAGCCTATTATTTAACTGTTCTAAGGTCATGTGTCCTATATTCACCTTACTGAAATCTTTGGATGTGCTTGCTTCTTCTTTGACAAAGTTCTTGGAAGTTGAACAAAACTTTTTGTTGAGTTTCTTTAGATTTTCACTTTTAGAAACATCTGCCTGTTTTAATTGAGGAACCTTCAACGGATGCTCCTTTTCTTCCTTCAACGGATAACTTTCATCATCCGTTAATCCCACATCCGTTGACAGCCCATCAATTAATTCCAGTTTCTTTTTGTTTTTATCCCAGGCAGTCTCACAGAATGATTCAATTCCTTGGACCTTGGAAATTTGAGCACTAACATCCCTAGATGTCTTCCAGGCTTTAATCTCCTCTTGCTCTCTCTCTAATTGATTGGAAAGTATTTCTACTTTCTTAACAGATTCAGCTAGTTCATTTTCAACAGATATACAAAGTAGCTTAGTTTTCTCTAGGTCAATCAACTTATCTTCTAACACAGCATTTCTATTACTTAAAAACAGATTGTTCTCTTTAATCCTACTATTTTCTTTAGCAAGAGATTTAAGAGACACACGCAAATGATACAATTCAGTAGACATGTCATTAAAAGCATCATTGCACTCTTCTTTAGTAAGCTGTGTTAAATCAGTAGTGATTACCTGGTTGCTTGATGAACTAACTTCATTTTCCTCAGAATCAGCCATGAGAGCCAAGTTGACATATTCCACATCTTCATCCTCTTCTTCTCCATCAGCTGCCCAGTCTTTTTCTTGAGTAATGAAAGCCCTCTCCTTTTGCTTGAGCAGATCAAAATATTTCTTTTTGTAATCTACTTGGTCAAATTTCTTCTTTTCAGAAGTTGGCTTTCTGCACTCACTTGCAAAGTGTCCACTTATACCACAATTGAAACACTTGAACTTGGATTTGTCCACCATGTTCTTATGAGGTTTAGTGGCTCTAGTGTTTTTCCTAAATTTCATCTTTGCAAATCTCCTGGACAGAAATGCAAGATGCTCATCAATACCATCAGAGTCATCTTGGCTGGAGTTGTCTTCATTCTCAGCAACTTGCTCCTTACCCTTGCTTGATTCTGATTTGCTTGTGCCATCTTTGGAGTTTGATGTAGATCTCACAGTTTCTTGTCTGCATTCTTTCTCATTTTCAGCTACCAAGGCAACTGAACCTCCTTTCTTTCTTCCCTTCTCCAATACCTCATCCTGTTCCAGCTCTAGTTCATAAGTCTTCAAGATTCCATATAATATTTCAAGAGTGAAGTCCTTATAATCTTGAGAGTTTCTCAAGGAGACAGTCATGGGTTTCCATTCCTTTGGCAAGGATCTTAAAAATTTAAGATTTGAATCCTTCACCTGGTACACTCTACCATACAGCTTCAGTCCATTCAACAGCTTTTGGAATCTATTGAATGTGTCATTTAAAGATTCATTTTCTTCAAAATGAAAATACTCATACTGTTGAATGAGAAGCTGCATTTTGTTTTCTTTTACTTGTTCTGTACCTTCACACAGTAGCTGAACTGTGTCCCAAACCTCTTTGGCAGTTGTGCAATTTATCACATTATCAAACATATCCTTGTCAAGACCATTAAACAAAATATTCATAGCCTTCTTATCCTTGTGGACTTCTTCTGTGTCTTCCATTGTCCATTCTGCTCTAGGTTTTGGAATGGATTGACC
Source organism: Apium graveolens (assembly GCF_009905375.1). Lineage (NCBI taxonomy): Eukaryota > Viridiplantae > Streptophyta > Magnoliopsida > Apiales > Apiaceae > Apium > Apium graveolens. Next base: position 196,654,318 of record NC_133655.1, on the reverse strand, counting down.
AACAGCAATTGTGGTCGTAGCAACTGTGGCTACTTTGTGGGCAATGTGAGGACCATTCTCAATGCAGTTTACATAACCTTCATCTTGGGAGAGTAGATGAAGGTGCATTTTCACCTTCCAATGGTGATAACTGTCTTTGTCAAGAACTGGGATTTTTACTCCAATATCCTTCTTACTCATCTTTGTTAGTTTCCAAGATCTTTGAACTCTTTGTGTGTCAAGAGCTTGCTCTGATACCAATTGTTATTCCTAGTGGACTAACAATGAGATTTACAGAAGGGGGGGTTGAATGTAAATCTCAAAACTTTTTCAAGTTTTGAGCAGTTTTAAAGGCTTTGTGTTCAAGATAAACAAGTGTGTGAATTGCTTTAAGCTAATACAGACAGATATATATTGTAATAACCCCAATTTTTGGAAATTTTTGAAACCCTTATGAATAGTGTTTTTGCTGAATGAGAAAACTTTTCATGCCACGCTATGTAGGGGTTCTGTTATTGATCTTATGGGATATTATTAGTACTCTATGTGGTATATAAGTGTATGTAAAGATAGTCAAAATCCAATTCCGAACACTTTGATTTTTCCCGGAAATCCACAATATACGGAGAGAATTGAGTATAAGGTAACAGGATAAAAAGGATTTAAATTAAAGGATTATAAGAGAGGATCATAAAAGGAATACAATGTATTGAGAAAGGTTAAGGGGACCTAAGTAATAAGATCCCGGGTATGATCCTTCAAACGATAAATGAAAGCGAAAGTTAAGCGAACCGTATAACAGATCAGCGGTCATTAGGCAACGATTAGGAAGTTAATCAAAGGGATTAATGGGAATGATGTCATCCAACCAATAGAAAGAAGACAAGGAAGGAAGGATGACATCATGAGGATGAGGTAAGCATGACATGGGAAGGAAGGAGGTGTGGTTGAATAAGAACCACACAAATTCAAGGGCAAGGTAGTAATTTGCTAAATCAAATACAAATCAAATCAACCAAGCCAAGTAAAAATCATTTCCATCAAAAAAATCAAAACAACCAAGGCATGAGTTCATCTTGCTCACGGCTTTTTAGCATTTTCAAGGCATAGATTTTTCAAAATCAAAGATCAAAGCTTCCTAAATTGGTAAGAAAATTCCCTAATCATCTTCATGCTTAGTTATGGCTATATCATGAGTTTAAGCCATTAATTCTTTCTCTAACTTCTTCATCTAATCAATGAAGAAGACAATGAATAGTGTTTTCAAGATTTTTAACTTGAAGTTTGTCTTGTTTTCTTGAAGATCCAAGCTTTCTTAAAACTTCTCAAAGCTTCTTAAGGCTTCCTAGCTCCACCCACCACTTCAAGGAAGGTATACCATTTCCAAACCCTAGGTTCATATATATTATAAGGTGATTTTGAGTAGTGGGTTGATATTGTAACTTGTTGTTATGATTTAGAGTTTGAGATTTGGTATGGTAGTGAATGGAATGGTAATTATTGTGGTTTTGATTTAAAAGAACTTAAGAATGATTAAAGTAAAGTTTAAGCATAAGTATGAATGGTTAAATTGAATTGGTTGGGGTTGTTATGATATGATAAGGATGGAGGATGGTTGTATGTTGGATTTGAGGTTGATTTGGGTTGTTTGTGAATGGGTTAAAATTTGGAAATCACGTAAACATAGCCGTCGTAACGTCCGATTTTCTTTGGACTGTTTTTGTGCATAGCATTAGGACCCGAGAACCCCCTGCTAGATTGTGACCACTGCCATGTTTAGATAGCTCATGTTACGAGCTTCGTTTTGATATGTAGTTCGTCCGATTCCGATTTACGGTTTAGGAGAAACGACCGTTTCAAGTAACGGCGTTTCGCGGACGAAACTTTTTCCCTCGCCTTACTTTGGAATGTAGGTTAAAGACCAAAAAGGGTGAATTAATGTATGAAACATTTATGGTAAGTGTGTTAGGCAGTTGGTAAGTCATTCGCGAAGGAATCGCTTTAAAACTCGTAAAGGTTAAATTATTAAAAATGGTGGAGCCGAGGGTACCCGAGTGACTTAAGCGAATCGGTGAGCGCAAAACTAGCATTAGAGTCTAAGTTAGTTAAATCATAGATTTACAAGTGATTTTGGTTTAATTCCAACTTACTTGTTGTTTATAGGTTATCAGACTCGTCCCGAGCCTTTCTCACCCCCAAGTCGCTCAGGCAAGTATTCTATCCGTTATACTGTTGTTGTGATGAATACACGTGTATATGCATTATCTTGCGATAGATGCATGATTGTTATTAGCAAATTCTTGCGATATATATATGCATGCCTGTTTCATATTCTTGAAATATATATCTGTTGGTTCAGTTGATAATACCTATGCTAGAGGATAGCGGTAACTTGCATGTACCCATAGTATAGGGACCCAAAGGTGAAAATATTTTCTAAAACCGGGAGTCGAGGATCCCGAGTAGATTTTGTATATATGGATATGGATATATATATATATATTTATATATATATATGGTTATGGTTTTCCAAACTATTAATCGAATAAGGTTTATTCGATAACTTTAAACTTTATTATTTATTGAATATTCATTTGAGGATCTATGACTCCGATTATTTGCTGAGATATATTCTTTATTTTATTAAAGAATAAGGTGTAAATAATCAAACTTATTTTCGATTATTCAAATAAAGATAATACTTTCACATAAGTATATCTTTGGTTATTTAATACTCGTTTCAAGTATAAATTTTAATACTTCTACTTCAATTATTTTTATAAAGATTATTCTTTATGGGAATATTATTTAATTAATAATATTCAGATATTTTCTAATATTCTGGGGACTGATTTACTTCATTAAATCAGCCTTACTCCAAACACTCTTTAAAGTGTTTTCGAGTCTTCAAAATGATTTTTAAAAGTCAGAGCGGATCCCAAAACTCATTTTTATATTTAAGATCTTCCTTTTTAAAGGGGATTTAAATACTCGCTCAAAACCTGGGGAATCCGGCTCTGTGGTGTATTTTATATTCGCAACGAGGTTGCAGATTTGGTAAATGAATTGATTACTTGCCCAACGTTCGGGAAGTAAGCCCATCTCATTGAGTCGGCATAAGCGACAGGCCGGGGTACGGTCTATTATTGTGTAAGTGGCTGGGTGGCAGTCCATCAACGCGTGAGGGGCCGGGGTACGGTCGAGCGCGAGGTCCTAATGCGGCCAGGGTGATGACCGGTGAGGAATTCATCCATCTACAGTAGAAAAGGTTACTTATTGGTATCTTTGCCTGATCAGCGAGATATCGGGTTTATGCCAAAATTCTTTTCCTTTCCAAAATTCATTGGATGTTTCAAACTCTGTTCATACTTTACATAACAGAGGTTTCAGGAAATGTTTAAAGGGGTATATATATGTGGATATATATATACCGGGACTAAATAAAGTATCTCATAACTTTTTCATTCAATAATCTTTCAAAGACTGAATCTATTCAAGTCTTAACTTGTGGTCTCATCTATGGGATGTTTTCTTAAAACCTATAATACTTTGAATGGTGGTAGTTCAAGTAGTATTGGGAAAGATATAAGTATATTGGGGTATTTGGTAACCTCATCTTTTAAACTTATATCTAATTAATAATTGTCTTATGAATGACAAAGATTTTCAGAAAAACGTTGAGACAAGGTTAGATATATGAGATCACCTTGCAACGATATTTTTATACAGTTATACACTGGGATTTTGTGTATATTATGCATGGAAGAGGACTTCCAATATTTTGAAAAGTATATATGTATATATACTGAATATTTTGCGACTTCATCGCATTAAGATATCAAACTTGGTTCATTTCTTTTGACCAAGACTTTCATGAGTACTATGAGAAAGCTCATATACTAGTAAGTATATACTAGTAATTATCTTACACACGATAAAAGATTCTAGTAAGTATCCATTTAGATACTTATATTATTGTTATCACTATATATTATCTTGCGAGCTGTAAGGCTCACTCTTGCTTTATTTCTTCATCACACAACAACAGTTAGGAAAGATGGCCAGACTCCAGCAGACCCAGCGCAAGCGCGTGGGAAGCGTCCTGCGTCTTCCCGTTGATGTTGTAGCTGCTATAGCTGCAGAGGTAGATCTATTGTAGATCAGACCATCTACTTTTGAGAATCAATTATGTATAATTATAACTTGTGGCAAATAATGGCAATTAACTGTAAATTATCAAGCAATCATTTTGGGTTGTAATAACTTTTAAATTGTGGATTCAAAGACTTGTACTTATTTAAATTTCATCTCTGAGACTATAACGGGTTGTGGTGTGTGTTAGTGTGGGGTCACAGCATAAGGTTATTATTATTAATTAAGTGAAGTGATATTGTGGAAAGAAAGACCGTGACGACCCGGATCCCCGACCCCGGATCTGGGGGTGTTACAGAAATGGTATCAGAGCTAAGCGTTATAAACCTCAGAGATGATGGGACGTTAAGATAATAAGTTAACTAAGATAATAAGAACTCTTGCCAAGTTCATAGTCGGGCTACCTAACGTAGCACTGACAGTTAAAACCCTTATGGGAACCCTTATAAATATCGTGATAGGAGCGTAGTTCGTTATCGTATATGGTAGCGGGACTCTGAACCCTGAGGTTGAGGAGCAACATCGCGATGATATTTTATTACTAATTAGAGATCGGATTGTGGATCCGATAGAGTGTCCTAATGCAGGACCGGATGATGTTGATATTGAGGATGTTGTCCTAGTAGGGATAGTTGTTGAGGAGGACCCCATGCAGGATCCTGACAGGATTGGATAAAGGACCACTGATGAATTGATGACCATGGTTTGGTCGACTACCAGAGGTAGGATTGGCCGGTCACTACCGGAGGTTCGTTCAAGTTTGTAAAGATAGTAACCCCTTTAACGCGGCCTACTCGTAAGACTGAGAAGTTCGAATGGACAGAGAAATGCGAGAACAGCTTTCAAGAACTGAAGCAGAGGTTGGTGATGGCCCTTATGCTGGCGTTGCCGGATGGAAAAAGAGATTTTGTGAAGTATAGTGACGCTTCGCACAAGGGCTTAGGGTGCGTGCTTATGCAGCACGGTAAGGTAATCGCGTACATGTCAAGACAATTAAGGTAATATGAAATTCGATATCCCCGCTCATGAGCTTAGGCTCGTGGCAATAGTTTTACCCTAAGGATTGGAGGCACTACTTGTATGGAGAGAAGTGCAAGGATTACCTAAGCCATAAGTGCTCTAGTACATTTTCACGTAGAAAGAGCTCAACATATGCCAGAGGAGGCAGTTAGAGCTAATCAAGAATAATGATTGGGAGATTCTTTATCATTCGGGGAAAGCCAATATGGTGGCTGATGCCCTTAGTAAAAAGGAGAGACTCAAGATGATAATGTCTTTTGGAGAGTTTATAAGAGATTTTGAGAAAATGGAAATAGAAGTGAAGGTAACCGGAGCCGGTACCGAAAAGCTGTTTAAGATTGCAATACAGCCCGAATTATTGGAAAAGATCATATTGTGCCAGAAAAAGTTATGAATGAAGGCAGGGAGCCAACAATTAGATAAAAGATTAATATCGAGAAAGATGATAAGGGAATAATGAGGTATTCCTATAGAATTTGGGTTCCAAAAGTTCAAGAGCGTAAGGATGAGAACTTAGATGAGAGCCATAGTTTGAGGAATAAGATTTAGAGCAAACCCTGAACGTGATAGTCAGGGAGGTCGCCATCAAGATAGAAGGAACCCATGACATAATGGAGTGGAAAATGAGGATTTTAAATTAAAAGATGACCCCAATTATGGGGAGTAGGATGAAACATTTCATACTAAGGAAACAGAAAGTCGAGTAAGGAAAGGAGACCCGAGACGGTACTCCTATACGGCAATTCATGGACCTGTCTAAAGAGAACTTAGACTATTATCCCCAACCACCACCCTGAGGAGACAGTTAGGTGAGAAATTCTTTCAGGACCTTTAAATCGCTAAGCTCTCAGAGTTCCAAGGAACAGGTTGACCTAGTCGAGGCAAGAGCCTGGCTAAAGGAAATATAGGAATCATTTGAGATTCTAAATGATTGATGAATCACAAAAGACTGTTTTTATCACTCACCCTCCTAAGAGAGAGGCCACCCGCTGGTGAAAGGCCAAGGAAGGCACGGAGCAAGAGATTATAATAAACTGATTAAAGTTCAGTCAATTGTTTTCAGGAAGGTACTGCCCAAAGTTATGGAGATAGTGTAAAAGCTTTAGAGCCAGAACAAAGGCGGACGAGTATGATGAATTGTGAATCTAAGTTGTAAAAAGTTGTCAAGATTCGTTCTAAGGACACGAATCCAGAATGACGGGACGTTTGAAATCTATGCTTATGATGTGTTGGTTCATGAATTAATGATAAGAGAAAGGAAAATAAAAAGGAATTGAAGTGGAAAGGAATATAAAGGCATTAGAGTTTGAGGAATGATAAGGGAGTTGGGTAAGAGGAAACCCTAAAGACTCGTAGCAATAGAAATAGAAAAGTATGCCTTCGTCAGGATGAGGGTGATTCACCATGAGTTAAATTGATGGTTGAAGGAATAAGAGATACATATATTTTATCCCCTGTAAGTTGGGAGGATTTGAGGAAAACTTGAGATAGTTCGAAGGTTAAATATGAGACGCGGATAGACTGAGGAGACAAGGAAGTAAGAAATTAGGAAAATTGGATGAAGGAAGTAACCTTCAAGAATGTGAAGTGTAAGATCGGTGGCTTGATACCCAGAAAGGGAGACGCCAGATATGAGAGATATCCCAACATTGAGGTGACTGTTGAGAAACAACAAAAGTAAATAAGGAATTATTAAGAAGAAGTTCACGTTGAACACGACCAATATCTTCCAGAACATCCTTGTTATCGTTACCAAATTAGGCAAGACAAGCGGATAACCGTTGTTATCTTTTGGAGGCCATATGGATTGACCTCAATTTGAATAAGGATGCTATTATGAAGTTAGGTATAGACTATCGAGGTGGGAATGATGAATATGATAATCTATCAAGGAAATATGACTTGATTTATTCGTGGAAGGATGCAGGTACCTTTTAAAGGTGGAATTAAGGATAGAACATTGGTAACTTAAAATGAATCCTAGGGGACTGCATAAAGGTTGGCATGTCACCCTTAATAGGGACAGTATGAGTTTTGACAGTATGATTGGGAAAGGGTTAAGGTAACAACAACCTTTAAGAATTAGTGGAGAAATTTTCAGAAGTATATAGACAATGGTTCTAGTAATAGTAAATGGTATTTTGATATGCCCTGTATTTAGGGAACACAGGAGGAACGATTGAAGGATGACCTTAGAGGTTTCCAAGGAGAAAGGTAATATTCAAAATTCTCAGGAATAAAAATGTTGATAAAAGAAATATGACGTAATTATAATGATGCCAAGTGGGGCACGTGTTAAACCACGAGAAAGGATGGATCGAACCAGTAATGGTCGAAATTGTTCAGGGCAATTAGGACTTAAGATAAAAGATGTTCTAAGTATGATTGAGAGTCAGTCGTGACAGTGATTAACCTCTAAAGACTGAGGCAATAACTTATGGAAAAATGGTGATATTTTTTTTTACTCATCAGATTTTAAGGGAAACATCTTCACATAAGCTGTGATTGAAATGAGGTAGAAAATTTAGTTGAAGGTGGTTAAAAGACATTGATTATAAGGAACTATTACTATCAGGAAAGGCCAAAGAGGTGGTCGACACTTTAACGGTAAAAGGATAATTATAGGCGCTTGTGCCAAAGGAATACAGTGATGATGGTTAAAGCTATGAAGGTTGTATTATGGTTTGGAAGATTGACATTCCTTCTGATGACTGTGCAATACCCAACCGTAATAGTAGTTCGGTAAAGGTTTAATTCGTGTAATCGCCAGGAGCGGGCAATCTATCTTAGGAGGTACTATCTTGAGAATAAGCCAGGACCATATTCCAAAAAAGACCAAACAAACCTTTGAGTTAAGTCTTCTATTGAAGGCATATGATTAAGAATGGTATTAACCTGCTATCGTTGCTTTGAGCGAAACTCTTCTGCAATTTTATCTGCTTCATGTCATGTATGTATGTCAGAATCAGGAGTGTTCTTCATGAATCGTGAATGGTGATTATGTTACCTCCTTAGAAGGATTTGATATGACATGTATGGACTTCGTATGGTTAGATATTAAGATTTCATGGAACGTGAATGACGACAGTAGGTCAGTGGTGGACCATAGTAAGGCAGCAATGATTCTGCGAGTAGTGAGCTGATTACAACCGTGAGAGTTGTATTGGAATGGGTGTTGAGATTGAGTACCACTAATCGGGTCGTGGTAGTGTATAAGTTATCATTGATAGACTAATTAAGTAGAGTGTCTACCTAGTGAATTATTATTCTTTCTTATCAATAGGGAGTCGTATTATTATACGAGGAAGGTTGCGGTGCAAGCATAGAATTCTAGTAATGATGATGTCTAGAATGAGATCCCAGATTCGATTTTCGATGTCGAGGGAGTTTCAAAGGTAATTGTGTATAAGCTCGAGGAAGAGCATGGGTCCATAGAATGATGGACGGGATAACGAAAATATTTAGGCACGTGAAATGCGATGCTATAATACTTGATGCGGATATAAATACAAATATGTTTATGTTTTGTTCTCCTATGACAAACCTCTATAGTTCAGAGGTAGATTCCAAGCCAGATATTTTGTGGCAGTATATTTTTTTTATATATACAATTCTCTTCAGTTCGTTCTTTTCTCTTCTTTTCATTTCATGTAATCTGAGAAGAACAACCCTTCCAGAAGGGGAGGTATTGCCGAATGACTAACTATCTGTGTGATAGAAGCCGAGTAGGATGCCAACTATTGTTTAATTGCTTGTCAAGTACTAAAGGCTGGCCACCTTCTATACTAACTATGCAATAGGACAAGTGTTTGTTATCATAGTGATCTCTCAACAAATTCCTTTACTTCTATTTGATTGATCAAATTTCGGAAAATAGAAACAACTGAAAAAGGAGTAATAAAGTGGTGGTAGTATGCGGAATGGGAACACATTCGTGATACTAAGGTTGACGTGGTTATTAAAAGGTTATAGAACGCTAACGAGCAAAAGTATAACCAGTATAATATTAGGAACGGAAGGTGATAGCGATTACGAACTGGAAAAGAATGGGTATTGAGAAGCAAAAGCTCTAATGCTAAACGCTATAATGAGAGTCTGTGCAGTAGACTTGAAAGAATTTGGAATGATCACTTAACACGGATTGAGTTTTCTTACGACAATAGATCATATGTCATTATCGAGGTGTCACCTTATGAAATCCTTGAGGGAAGACAATGTCGATCTCCCTTATGTTAGGATGAAGTTGTAGAGCGCAAGATGCTCGGACCCGCAGTAGTCCAAAGGACCAAGGATATGATAGATCTAATCAGAGGACGGCTGGTAGTAGCCCAAGATGGACATGATAAGTATGTTGATTTCACACGAAAGGATAAAGAGTATGAAATAGGGGACCTAGTAATGTTATAGGTATCCCTTAGAAAGGATTGATGAGGTTCGGAAAGAAAGGAAAGCTAAGTCTACAATTTGTTGGACCCTTGGATATATTAAGATGTTTGGGAAGTTAGCATATGAGCTAGCCCTAACCCCGAACATGTAGCAGGTCGTAACGTGTTTCACGTATCAATGTTAAGGAAGTGTAATTCAGATGCCAGATAAATAGAGGCATATGAGCGCATAGATATGCAACCCGACGTAACCTATATGGAGCAACCAGGAAGGGTTATAGAGTGAAAAAGGAACAAGTGCTTAGGAGAAGGATTATCAAACTAGGCAGAGTTTGGTGGTAGAACCACAATGTGGGAAAATTGACTCGAGAGTTAGAAAGTGTAATGCTAAGCAAGTATTCCCATTTGTTTTCTATCTGATTCCGGGACGGAATCCTTTTAAGGAGGGGAGACTGTAATAACCCCAATTTTTGGAAATTTTTGAAACCCTTATGAATAGTGTTTTTGCTGAATGAGAAAACTTTTCATGCCACGCTATGTAGGGGTTCTGTTATTGATCTTATGGGATATTATTAGTACTCTATGTGGTATATAAGTGTATGTAAAGATCGTCAGAATCCAATTCCGAACACTTTGATTTTTCCCGGAAATCCACAATATACGGAGAGAATTGAGTATAAGGTAACAGGATAAAAAGGATTTAAATTAAAGGATTATAAGAGAGGATCATAAAAGGAATACAATGTATTGAGAAAGGTTAAGGGGACCTAAGTAATAAGATCCCGGGTATGATCCTTCAAACGATAAATGAAAGCGAAAGTTAAGCGAACCGTATAACAGATCAGCGGTCATTAGGCAACGATTAGGAAGTTAATCAAAGGGATTAATGGGAATGATGTCATCCAACCAATAGAAAGAAGACAAGGAAGGAAGGATGACATCATGAGGATGAGGTAAGCATGACATGGGAAGGAAGGAGGTGTGGTTGAATAAGAACCACACAAATTCAAGGGCAAGGTAGTAATTTGCTAAATCAAATACAAATCAAGTCAACCAAGCCAAGTAAAAATCATTTCCATCAAAAAAATCAAAACAACCAAGGCATGAGTTCATCTTGCTCACGGCTTTTTAGCATTTTCAAGGCATAGATTTTTCAAAATCAAAGATCAAAGCTTCCTAAATTGGTAAGAAAATTCCCTAATCATCTTCATGCTTAGTTATGGCTATATCATGAGTTTAAGCCATTAATTCTTTCTCTAACTTCTTCATCTAATCAATGAAGAAGACAATGAATAGTGTTTTCAAGATTTTTAACTTGAAGTTTGTCTTGTTTTCTTGAAGATCCAAGCTTTCTTAAAACTTCTCAAAGCTTCTTAAGGCTTCCTAGCTCCACCCACCACTTCAAGGAAGGTATACCATTTCCAAACCCTAGGTTCATATATATTATAAGGTGATTTTGAGTAGTGGGTTGATATTGTAACTTGTTGTTATGATTTAGAGTTTGAGATTTGGTATGGTAGTGAATGGAATGGTAATTATTGTGGTTTTGATTTAAAAGAACTTAAGAATGATTAAAGTAAAGTTTAAGCATAAGTATGAATGGTTAAATTGAATTGGTTGGGGTTGTTATGATATGATAAGGATGGAGGATGGTTGTATGTTGGATTTGAGGTTGATTTGGGTTGTTTGTGAATGGGTTAAAATTTGGAAATCACGTAAACATAGCCGTCGTAACGTCCGATTTTCTTTGGACTGTTTTTGTGCATAGCATTAGGACCCGAGAACCCCCTGCTAGATTGTGACCACTGCCATGTTTAGATAGCTCATGTTACGAGCTTCGTTTTGATATGTAGTTCGTCCGATTCCGATTTACGGTTTAGGAGAAACGACCGTTTCAAGTAACGGCGTTTCGCGGACGAAACTTTTTCCCTCGCCTTACTTTGGAATGTAGGTTAAAGACCAAAAAGGGTGAATTAATGTATGAAACATTTATGGTAAGTGTGTTAGGCAGTTGGTAAGTCATTCGCGAAGGAATCGCTTTAAAACTCGTAAAGGTTAAATTATTAAAAATGGTGGAGCCGAGGGTACCCGAGTGACTTAAGCGAATCGGTGAGCGCAAAACTAGCATTAGAGTCTAAGTTAGTTAAATCATAGATTTACAAGTGATTTTGGTTTAATTCCAACTTACTTGTTGTTTATAGGTTATCAGACTCGTCCCGAGCCTTTCTCACCCCCAAGTCGCTCAGGCAAGTATTCTATCCGTTATACTGTTGTTGTGATGAATACACGTGTATATGCATTATCTTGCGATAGATGCATGATTGTTATTAGCAAATTCTTGCGATATATATATGCATGCCTGTTTCATATTCTTGAAATATATATCTGTTGGTTCAGTTGATAATACCTATGCTAGAGGATAGCGGTAACTTGCATATACCCTTAGTATAGGGACCCAAAGGTGAAAATATTTTCTAAAACCGGGAGTCGAGGATCCCGAGTAGATTTTGTATATATGGATATGGATATATATATATATTTATATATATATATGGTTATGGTTTTCCAAACTATTAATCGAATAAGGTTTATTCGATAACTTTAAACTTTATTATTTATTGAATATTCATTTGAGGATCTATGACTCCGATTATTTGCTGAGATATATTCTTTATTTTATTAAAGAATAAGGTGTAAATAATCAAACTTATTTTCGATTATTCAAATAAAGATAATACTTTCACATAAGTATATCTTTGGTTATTTAATACTCGTTTCAAGTATAAATTTTAATACTTCTACTTCAATTATTTTTATAAAGATTATTCTTTATGGGAATATTATTTAATTAATAATATTCAGATATTTTCTAATATTCTGGGGACTGATTTACTTCATTAAATCAGCCTTACTCCAAACACTCTTTAAAGTGTTTTCGAGTCTTCAAAATGATTTTTAAAAGTCAGAGCGGATCCCAAAACTCATTTTTATATTTAAGATCTTCCTTTTTAAAGGGGATTTAAATACTCGCTCAAAACCTGGGGAATCCGGCTCTGTGGTGTATTTTATATTCACAACGAGGTTGCAGATTTGGTAAATGAATTGATTACTTGCCCAACGTTCGGGAAGTAAGCCCATCTCATTGAGTCGGCATAAGCGACAGGCCGGGGTACGGTCTATTATTGTGTAAGTGGCTGGGTGGCAGTCCATCAACGCGTGAGGGGCCGGGGTACGGTCGAGCGCGAGGTCCTAATGCGGCCAGGGTGATGACCGGTGAGGAATTCATCCATCTACAGTAGAAAAGGTTACTTATTGGTATCTTTGCCTGATCAGCGAGATATCGGGTTTATGCCAAAATTCTTTTCCTTTCCAAAATTCATTGGATGTTTCAAACTCTGTTCATACTTTACATAACAGAGGTTTCAGGAAATGTTTAAAGGGGTATATATATGTGGATATATATATACCGGGACTAAATAAAGTATCTCATAACTTTTTCATTCAATAATCTTTCAAAGACTGAATCTATTCAAGTCTTAACTTGTGGTCTCATCTATGGGATGTTTTCTTAAAACCTATAATACTTTGAATGGTGGTAGTTCAAGTAGTATTGGGAAAGATATAAGTATATTGGGGTATTTGGTAACCTCATCTTTTAAACTTATATCTAATTAATAATTGTCTTATGAATGACAAAGATTTTCAGAAAAACGTTGAGACAAGGTTAGATATATGAGATCACCTTGCAACGATATTTTTATACAGTTATACACTGGGATTTTGTGTATATTATGCATGGAAGAGGACTTCCAATATTTTGAAAAGTATATATGTATATATACTGAATATTTTGCGACTTCATCGCATTAAGATATCAAACTTGGTTCATTTCTTTTGACCAAGACTTTCATGAGTACTATGAGAAAGCTCATATACTAGTAAGTATATACTAGTAATTATCTTACACACGATAAAAGATTCTAGTAAGTATCCATTTAGATACTTATATTATTGTTATCACTATATATTATCTTGCGAGCTGTAAGGCTCACTCTTGCTTTATTTCTTCATCACACAACAACAGTTAGGAAAGATGGCCAGACTCCAGCAGACCCAGCGCAAGCGCGTGGGAAGCGTCCTGCGTCTTCCCGTTGATGTTGTAGCTGCTATAGCTGCAGAGGTAGATCTATTGTAGATCAGACCATCTACTTTTGAGAATCAATTATGTATAATTATAACTTGTGGCAAATAATGGCAATTAACTGTAAATTATCAAGCAATCATTTTGGGTTGTAATAACTTTTAAATTATGGATTCAAAGACTTGTACTTATTTAAATTTCATCTCTGAGACTATAACGGGTTGTGGTGTGTGTTAGTGTGGGGTCACAGCATAAGGTTATTATTATTAATTAAGTGAAGTGATATTGTGGAAAGAAAGACCGTGACGACCCGGATCCCCGACCCCGGATCTGGGGGTGTTACATATATTCAAGCACTAATGTAAAGAACACAACAGACCTTAAAAAACTTTTCTGGTGGATTGTTGTTCCACCAGAGATGGTATTTCAGAAAATCTGTGATTCTAGATGTTGATCACAGCTGCGTCCTAGTACAAACTAGATAATTTTTCTCTCAAGATTTTTCTAAACAGCACTGGAAAAATTCTTATCTAATTACTAGCTGCTACTTGGTTTATATATCACCAAGTGTACAAGTGAAGAAAAAGATAAAAATACAATATTAAAATAAGTTCTCCACTTGTTTCTTCTCCATATCACTCAAGTACTTTGTTGACTATTGCCTCTTTGTACTAGAGTAGAACGGCTGCTTTTTCTGATGTTCCTGAAATTAGGCTTCCACATTTCAGTTATCTCTGTCAACCCATGTGCCTCTGTCTGCTGTTACAACTACCACTTATCAACTGCTATTTAACAGAACATCCGTTGAAGCCTTCATCCGTTGATGGCTTTATCCGTTGATGTGTTAGCAGTTGAAGCTCTATCCGTTGAAGCTTTAGAGACATCCGTTGAAGCTTTGTTTCTCATCCGTTGAAGGTCTTTAAGATATCCATTGATACCACTTCATTTATACAAAATTACAAGGCATGAAATATTTACAATTGGCCTTCCTATTTGCATATCTTCTAGTAGTCAACATGACTTATATTTTCTCTCAACTTCTAAGAATTATATCTTAAATACAGAGACTGAAATGTGCTACAACACTAGACTTATTTCTAAGTAAAGCTGCACCATCAACGGATAGCCAAAGTGGTCTTATCCGTTGAGGCTACAAACACTAAACTTCTACTTAAGTGTTTTGTTAAACATATCATCAAACTAATGCACATATATTCCTAACAAAGCTAGTGCACCTATATCTTAAGGAAATTGTGATGCGACATGGAGTTCCAATATCTATCGTGTCTGATCGAGATCCTCGTTTCAACTCAAGATTTTGGAGACAATTTCAAGAATGCCTTGGAACAAAGTTAAACATGAGTACCGCTTATCATCCGCAAACCGACGGGCAAAGAGAAAGAACTATCCAAACGATTGAAGACATGCTACGAGTTTGTGCGATCGATTTTGAAAGCAGTTGGGATGAGCATTTACCTCTAGTAGAATTTTCTTATAATAACAGCTATCACGCCAGCATTGGAATGCCACTGTATGAAGCACTATATGGGAGAAAATGCAGATCACCAGTACATTCAGATGAAGTTGGAGAACGCAAGATTTTGGGTCCAGAATTAATCCAACAAACTAAAGAAAAGATTGAACTCATTCGGAAACGACTAGATGCAGCGTAAAATAGGCAACGCAAATATGCAGACCAAGCAAGGAAGGATAAGGACTACCAGGAAGAAGAAAACGTATTACTCTAAATATCGCCATGGAAAGGATTGACCAGATTTGGTAATAAGGGTAAATTGAAGCCACGATACGTCGGACCATTTGAAATTTTGAAGAAAGTAGGAAAACTTGCATACGAATTAGCTTTACCGCCTCATATGCAGCATATTCACAATGTGTTTCACGTATCGATGCTTAAGCGATATAATCCTGATTCTAGACATGTAATAGAATATGAACCGATAGATATCCAACCTGATTTGACTTTGTAGAACAGCCGGTAAGAATTCTAGATCGGCGAGAAAAAGTGTTGAGAAATAAGTCTGTATATTTAATGCGAGTGTTGTGGAGAAATCCTATGGTTGAAGAATCAACCTGGAAACTTGAAAGTGAGATGTTAGAGAAATACCCTCATTTGTTTTCATAGAAGATTCCGAGGACAAAATCCTATTAAGGGGGAAGGAATGTAACGACCGGGAAATTTACGTTGTATTATATCATATTTATAATAAAATATGTGTATTAATATGTCAATTATGTGTGATTATCTGTTAAACCCAAATTGTTATGTGTTATGTGTATGTCGTGTCATTTATGTATTTTCAAGATATTTTTCAGATATTTTATTTCACATTCATAGGTTTCATTTCAAACGTTTTACGACCTAAACAATGATTTTAAAGCCAGTATTTCAAATAAAATAATGGGCCTTATTTTTCATCAAACGGCTTTTACAATCGCATTATTCTGAACATCTAGATATTTTATAAATTTTCTCGTTTTACGAAAAATGACTTTTCCGGGCCCCACTGGGTGTTAAAAACCCCACAAAAATCATATTTTTATTTTTATAAAATTATAGGACTTTTATTTATATCATTTCTTTGTATTTTTGCAATATTCACAATTTTTGGGAAATTTTGGCATATATATTGTATATATAAAATAATTATAAATTAAATTTCAATACCCAAAAATTATGAAAATTAGGGCCAAATATTTTTATTAAATGTATAATTAGCCCCTTAATTTTATTTAGGAGTATTAATTTTACAGCTATAAATACCCTAATTATTATTAATTTAATTAATTAAAATCAGAAAATTCAGCAAACATTCCCAATTTTACAGAATTAGGGTTCTTGAGTTCTTGACTTCAAGCAGAGATCTCATCGTGTTTCTGATCTCCAAATCAAGCATGTAAGTAGTCGTTGCAAAGCTCTTGATCTCTACTTTCTAATTCTGTTATCAATTTTGTGTTTTGTTTCTTCGATTTTCAATTCAATTTTTAGGGTTTATAGCCGAATTGGGTATTTGCAAATTGTTGTGTTTTGGTTGATGAAAGTTATATGAATCGATTGCCCAGGTTGTGTAGATGATTATACATATTTTTATTTAATTTTTCTATTCCCGGATTAGTGAATTGTGTTTTTGGATTTTCAACCCGTTTTTGAATTCGGGTTTTAAGTTGGGATTATTGTTTGAAGATTCTGTTAATATAGTTGTGTAGATCGTTGAATTTACAGTAGTTTGGCACCGGTTTCGCGTGATTTGGTTCACGATTTAGGGACGTCGGAAAACCGCTGTTACCGGCGGTGTTCTTAAGTTTTCCGGCTATAGCTCGATGTAGTAGGCTGAAGGACGACGGGGGGGGGGAACGTTCTGTGTTGCTGTGGGCCAAAAACGGTAAAGAACGAGTCGGAATCATGACGGTTGGTCGTTGTTTAATTGCCGGATTGTGCGCCGGAGTTAGCCTGCCGGCGTCGTGATTTTTCTGGGCAGCCGTGTTGTTCTTCGTCGACCCGAGTCGACCCGGGAAACGACCCGGGTTTGATCCTGAAAACCCCCAATCTGTTTTCCTGTTTGTGTTTCTGGAATTAAATTTATTTACTTTTATTTTTATAAAACAGAAATTAGTTTTATTAATTCTGAAAATCAATTAAAAATTAGTGTTTAAATTATGTAAAATAGTATTAATAATTCCTAAATTATTTTATTAGTTTATAAATTCGAATTTAGTTATTTAATTAATTATTTAACTATTTATCTAATTATATATATTTATTTATTATTTAATAGTTAATTAATAATTAATAATTAAGGATTATATTGATCGAATAATAAGAGAAAGGATTCGATAATAAGAGAATAGGGCGAATAACTCGTAATTATACGGGTAACTAAATGATAAGTTCGGTTATTATTATTATTAGCATTCGGACGATAGTTAATTATTCGTATAATATAATAATGATTCGTAATAAATAATTAAATTCAGATAGTTAATTTAAATTATATAAACTATAATAATAACCGTAATGTTTCGATAGTTATGCGAAAAATACGAATAACTCGTAGAAATACGAGTAATTGATTAGTGAATTGAATTTTGATTCGGATAATAGTTTATTTATTCGACAGTTATCGTATCAGTTGATCGTATCGATTATTTAGTTATAAATAATCGATCTAATCGAATAAATAACGATAAGTTGTAAATAATTATAATAAGTTGTGATTAATCCTAATAATTAGGGATTAATTATTTTAAATTATTAAATAAGTATTGATTAATTATTTATTAGTTATTTATTTATTTAATATTTAAAAAGTGATTAATTATTTCGATAATTGATCACATAATTTTCAATAAATCATAACTTATTCATTTTAACTCCAAAAATTATAAAAAAATTATTTTTGACTTTGATTCTTTTTAAATAATTATTTAAAAATTATTTTAGGATTTAAAAATTTGCAATAATTATTTATATTGAATAATAAACTGAATTATCAGTGTTTAATTGACAATAATTCAACCGTTAGTCCGAATTGAGTGAAACGAAAGCCATTTTACTCAGAGAAATGAATTCTCTTCATTAAAAATAATATGAAGACCTAATTTCTTCTAGAAATTAGTTGTCTTTATTAATTACTTGATTATAAGTCAAAATATGTGCCGAGACGAATCCGAAAAATTCCGAAAAAATGGGAAATGAAGCGGAAGGTGATCAGCGGAGCAATAAGCGAATTGATTTTGATTCTAAAAATTATTTGAACTATAAAATGATTATGTGCTTATGTGCTTATGTGTACTATGTGGTTAATTGAGTCTTACTTGCTTATATGTAATATAAGAGTCAGTCATAAGCGCATGGGTAGATAATATGAACGAAATGAAGTCGATTCAAGATGCAGATTGAAGTACAAAATGACTTAACCAGTCTATTTTGCTAACAGAAGCTAAGCCAGCTAGGCAGGTCGAGTAGGTGATAGACGAAAATGATTTAATTGCAGTAAGTCGCGCAGAAGGCAAGTTTCTCCCCTATTCTATTTTTCAGAATAGTGATATTCTCTTCAGATTCTTATTACATTTGCACTCTTTTAATTTTCTTGTTCATATTTCATTTCGATTCTTGATTTATTCTTTTCACTTGAGTTCATTATTCATATTCCAATTGTTACTCACAATTATTGATATATTCTGGTGATTAGAATATATCAAGGCATACTGATTGTTCCGGTTGCTATTCCAGGGACTGGATAATACTACTTTGTGGATTAAGTTTACTTAATCCTAAGGACCGGGGCATAACCGGATCTTTGAGATGGGTCGTAGTGCCTGGGTTCCCGGCGGAATCTATATAGTGAGATATAGATCTGCACTGTATCCTGGCTGATCAGCAGGGTATAGCTGCGAACTTGAGTCCAGTTTAGTTCGTTTGTATTCGCCAGTAATGGCCTTCTTTCTATTCTTGTGAGGTTATATCTTTGCAGATATACCTGGGTTACGGATTCACTTATATTGCTTTAACACTTTTTATATTTTGTGGACTTGTTGAGCAAATTTTTGGTTCACCTCTTTTGTTGTTATTCACCTTATTATTTTCAGTTAAGAAGGAATATGAAATCCATCAAGACACGAGTGGTAAAGAAGCGGGTCAAGCCTCAGGATCCTCTCATACCCAAGATGTTGATCCCAATCCATGAAGAAAGCTTTAAGTTGCCCGAGCAGGTGGAGTGTTGATAGATAGTGTGTGTTTGAATAAAAGATGAACTTAGTTTAAAATGAATTAGACAATGGTTTGTAATAAAAAGAGTTTATGAGATTTTAAATGTTAGTTTGTAATAAAAGTAGTTAGTGGTTCTTGTTTTCATACTTCAACCTAAAAAGGTCCTGGTTAGTATTATAGGGGTTTAGTTTCATTTCTTTATTATTTATTAATAAGCTTGTACATGTTTCGTGATTAGCTCGTAACCCCCAGACTTATACCCAGGGTTTGGAGGGCGTTACAGCCTACTTGGAGAACACACCAAACTATCTACAAGCGCTCGAATTCTGATCAAACCTGAAACTCAAGCCTGCTCTGGATTAACTGAAAGATTAGAATAATAAACAAGTATGTGCGAAGAGAAATGCTCAGCAAGCGGTATGAAGTTTATAAGTGAACAAAAATAATAATATCTGAGTAAAATCATAAGCTGATATAAACTTTAAAGTTTAAGCAACATTTTAACAAAACACAATTATGCACTATGCTGTTCCTGATGATCGGTAATGAAACAGCACCGGTATTCCGCAGCTATACCGTAAATATAGGTAATGATATCCCGCAGCCATACCGTACCTATTGGATATCCATAAAAGGCATATACTCGCCTAGCAAGATCTTACACTTTTGTATAATAGCTCACGTTGGACCGGTGCCTCGGCCTCTTACGCTAACCAATAACCAATTCACAAAACAATTTTGATTAAAGGAGTCGTATCAATGACATCCTTATCTATTCAACTCCCCATGTCACATGGTCCGGAGTTATCTCAACAACTGATGGTGAAATAACCAGAACAATTAGTCATTCGCTAATCTCAACTTAAAGTTTTACTGTATAGAGTATATCTGGATAGTATAGTTATTCACTATCTATCGAATCGAAAGATTGGTTCTAACAGAATGATTGCTAGAATAAGAAAATGTCAATAACCATAGGAGCATTGATATTCGATGCGCTATCAGAGTATTTATAAATAGTTCTTATATTTTGAATATGTAAAGCAATAAGCTATTCTGAATTTAGAATAGGGGAGAATACTTGTCTGGTATGCTCAATAACTTTTTACTATTACTCTACTTATAGCTGATGGCTACTATCTTCGTCTAGTACTTGACTGTACTCCTTGCCACTTGATTCTATAGACAAACGGACTATCTTAATTGACAGAACCAAACCCAATCGACGTAACTATACGTCTTGACATCTACCCGATCGTTTATAACTACTCATGGCATTTTAAGACTGTAAACAGATAGCATGCATATCACGTAAAATGTAATCATATCATTCATATATCATGTAATCACATATTTCATGTAACACATAAGTCAGGTTGTCAAAACATAGGTTTCATTATGTCTAGAATTGGAATCAGGTCAATAATGGTGTTTACCGATCAGATACCAACTCAGACTGACTCGCAAATCAAAAGACATGGCAATACAAAATAAATTAGGTCTCAAAAGTATTTTTATTGAAAACGTAATATTTTTCTGAGTCTGTACGCGTTCGTTTCATATTAAATGGATGAACGGTTTATTTATTATGAATAAAATAAGAAATAATTAGAAATAAATCAATTAATAACAATATTAATTGATTTTTAAATACCAAACTATAATTTATAAAAGATTAAAAATAATTTGTAGGAATTATTTGAATTAATTATAAATAATTTACATTTATTTAACTATTTATAAATAAAATTAATTGATTAAATGAATTAATCAATTAATTAAACTCACAAATAATTAACTAAAATAAATTATAAATAATTAAATCAAATTAAATTTTTGAAAAAAATAAAAATAAAATAATTTTGGGAATGTTAAATAATTAAGGAAATAATTTTTAGAATTTAAGATAATAAATAAATGATTTTTGAATGTAAAATAAATGGTTTTTAGTAAAACAAAAAAATGAATTTTGAATTAAAAATAAAAAGAAAATGGCACAAACATTATTCAGAATAAAATGTTGGGGAACTTAGAATCAAAATCGGGTCTCAACTAGAACCCAGCGGGTCAGGCAAGAACCCAGACGGGTTCGCATGAACACCGCTAGAGTTCCCAGAAAATTAAAGCTAGCAAACCCAGAAATCTATTGCCATGATCCAAACATACCAACGATTCGCAAACAACTCACAAAATCAAATAAAAAAAACATAAAAACCAAGAACTCGGTTTTAGTGAAATCCTAATCAAAATTAACGAATTGATATACCAAATCGATCCTTAGGACCCCATGAACATTAATCAATACTCAAAAACACCAAACAATCATCCTATAAACAAAACCGAATTTAAATAACAAAAAAATGAAAAAAATGAAATCACAGAAGAGTTAACCTCTGTTTAAGATGTTGATATCAACATATAGAGCTTGAAGAGAGCTTCAAAACGACTATTCGAGCGTCACAAACGGATCCCAGAATCACCTTCAACTTTTGATTTTAATTTCTACCCTCAAGAACACCCCAAAGAACAATTCTTGGTTTTCTTTTATTTTCTGAAATTTTTTGATAAAAATAATAAAATAATAAATCAGCTGCTATTTATATATGTACAGAAATTAATATCCCAAAATAAATTAAGGGTGTTTTATCCCCTAATTACAATAATTAGATCCAAAATTAATAATTACGGGGAATAATTTTAAACCGATAAAATATAAAATTAATGTCAAAATTTCCCAAAAATTACGAATAATTCAAAATTGCAGAAATACTGGGTATTTGAAATATGAAAATTTTTATAAAAATAAAAACATAGGTTTTGTGGGGTTTGATGTCCCGGTGGGGTCCCGGTCTGTTCGTTTTCGAAAAACAAAATGATACTTAAATTAACAGAAAAACCCGAATACGCTTAAAATACATTCAATTGACGTAAACAAGATAAAACAGGTACATTGATAAAGACGTAATTAAATACGAATCCAAATTGCAAATCAATTCATATAGTTGAAGTTTAAACACATATTAATCAATCAAAAAATTTTCTGGTTCGTACGCAAACACAAATAGCATTTTAAAACACGTGATATCATGGAATAAACATTTTAACGTATATAAACACATAATATTTATTTATTTAATATAAAATATTAACGTAATTTTCCCGGATATTACAATAAATTAATAGATATTATTGACGGTGTGAAAAAAATTATACTATTAAATCGAGTTAAAAAATGAAACTAAAAAATAATTTATTGGTGAATATAATGATATCGGGCTAAAAAAAACATATTACTTACTCTTTTTGCAACTATAATTAATACAATATTAGAATAAAAAATTTTATGTATTGCATGGTCTTTAGGGTAGTATATGTAAAGCGAGTAATTATTTTTGACAACATATAACCAACACTACTATTTCTAGTATCTAAATAAATATGAAAAATCTAATTAATACACACTTTTAAGTTATATAATCTACCTACGACAACAGGTGATACAACACGCATATAATACATACTATTACAATGTAAATATCATTTTTAAAACATAACATGATTAATAAGTGCGTAAAGAATTTTGAGACCTTAAAATTTTTCCGAGTATTACACGGCCAAATAGTAACTTAATTATAACATAATATATATTCTTGTAACTCACAGAGCATGCTCAAGAAATAAAAAAAAACTTTAGAAAAACAAAAAAAACGTATCTTGGGTCGAATTTTTGTACGGCTTAACTCAACTCTGGAGGAATTCTTATATAGACACATATAACCCTAAATTTAATTAGATAATTCTAAACTTTTCTTTCTAAGATTTTACCAACTCTCTAAGTAATTTCAGTTTTTCAAAAAATATATTATATACACACAATTAACTGAAATAAAATATATAGATTCAATTTTAAAAATACTTGCATGCTTCTTTCCAATAATAACGAAATGTATCCTTATTCAAAATAGTTTGCACAAAAAGAAAATGTTAAAAGAGAAATTTTTAGAGAATATTATGAAATTTGCACAAAAATATTGATTTTTTTAACTGCATGTACGCTTCTTTCCTAAAATAATGAAACATATTCTTGTTCAAAATAACTTCCACAATAAAAATATTAAAAGAGAAATTTATAGGAAATATTAAGATCTTTACACAAAGATATCGATTTTCTAAATGTGTGCACGCTTTTTTTCGATAATAAACAAACATATAGTTTTTGATAAATATTAATTCAAAAGTGAGAAAATTATAAAAATAGAAGGACATAGTATGAGAGGCGGCACATAAACGTTACCTTCTTCTACTTTTTATTAATATATTATTTATGATTGGACCCATCACCTTACCAATTTTATTATTTTTCCACTAAATTATATTTTTTTATTAATCTCTTCTAAATCATTTGGAACAAATGCTACCAATGTTTTCTTTATATAACACTAAAACTCTTGCATATATTACAATGTACTTTAATTAGGTAGTTAAAACTATTACTTATAAAAAATTGTGAATACAAAATATACAATAAATATTTTAACTTGCCAAATGAAAATGTTAAAAGTTGTATTTATAATCGGTCAAAACACATTGAAAAAGGTACAAAAGTCAAAACATCATATAAAAAAAATAAAAGAGTACCACATAATAAAATTATTGAAAAATTTGACATTGGGTAGGTTTTATAATTGGAATAAGACATAATTGTAGTTTGATGGAAATAATTATTGCTGTGCAAGACACGCCTGTATAATAACAAGACTAAGTCATATTGACATTCCAAAGATTAAGTTGTTTGATAATCAATATTTATATTCTGTAATAGTATTCCTTGATTCTATAAAAATGTTTAGTAGATTAGACTGGAGGATTTTTTTGTGAACAGTTTCAAGCCAAGGAATAAATTCTGGAAGAAGATCAAATCATGATCATACCTCAGAGAAAAGTGTAGAATCTTGGAATGCTGTTCTATAAGTCAAAATATCGACAAGTCACAGATCAAGAGATATCGAGAAATCTAAAATGACTTGTAGAGAAGTCCAAGAGCTATTGACAAGTCATTTTTGCATGTAGAGATCTCAGATATCGACAAGTCAAATGAAAATGTAGAAAACTGGAGGTATCGACAAGTCAATACCTCATATATAGATCTCAGATATAGACAAGTCAAAATGTGTACATAGAGATCTCAGAGATATCGACAAGTCATTTCTGCATATAGAGATCTCAGCGATTCGACAAAGTCAAATTCTTCATGTAAAGAACTCAAGATGTCGACAAGTAAAAAGCCCATATAGAGAACTGGAGATGTCGATAAGTCAATTATATATGTCGAGAACTCGAGATAACGATAAGTCATTTATATATATCGAGAAGTTGAGATATCGATAAGTCATTTTCTTTATCGATATGTCACTTCTCTACTGAACAAAAAGGGATCTCGACATACGATCTCAAATTCAGAATACAGACAAGTTCAAGATTCAAGATTATCAGTCAACCAACAATTCATTCACTGAATTAGAAAGACTACAAAAGCAGTTTGAAGAATACAAGATCAAGGGTCAAGATTCACTGGACAAAAGATGGTCACAGACCTGCAAGATTCTGCACAGATTTGCTAACACCAAAAAAGGAAATAGAAAATGTTGCTTTGAAAATTGATTATTACATTTTAGTGCAAGTTTTGTAAACCCGTGTTGCTAGTCTATAAAGCATGCATGGGTCCTTAGTTTAGAGGTCACAAACAGATATAGAAAATCTTGTATTCTCTCAATATAGTAGTTGAGATCTTATTTTCTAAGAACACTGATTTGTAGCAAAATAAACTTAATTAATACAATTAAGTGAGTTTTTGATATAATGTGTTTGTGTGATTTCTGTTAAACATAATATCTTTATTTCTTAACAGTTTTGTTCAACAATAATCCAAAGAGTCTTAACAACCAAGAAAAATACTTACATTTCTTTGCATTCAATATCTAACAACTATTATTGTTTTGCACGAAAATAACTTTTTTCGAAAAAAATAGTAGTCACAAAAAGTGACACAAACTCAATAATTAACGCTACAAAACAAATAAATATTACAATTTGAAAAACAAATCGAGTGTGCAGTAAACATGTCTTTTCATGAGTAAAAACTGGCAATAATAAAAAAAATCAAAAAAAAGTAACAGAAGGAAAAGAAAAAAAGAATGTCATAAAAACTGATAATCGAACTGAATCGGTTGAGTTAGCGATTTAGAAATATTCGGGAATTATAGATTAATTGAAGTAAAATCGGATATTTTAATATTACAAATTTCTTCAGTTTATTATTATAATTATAATAATTATTTATTATCAAATTTTTATTTATTATATCATAAATTTTATAACGAATCATATTTAAATTAGTCTAGTATTTTGATTCTAATAAATTATTGTATATACTCTTAAAAAGAAATATATATATATATATATATATATAATGATTAATTAGATTTCAAAAATTGGACCGTCAATTACCAATCGGGGGTTTTCATGCTTTTCTTCATAAATAGGAGCAATTTTCAAGGTCATTGAACTAAAGATTTCATATTTCAAGTCACTTAAGTCGACTCGGCATCAGCGGCATCGTGCCACTTTTTCATTTTTTTATTTAAGTCCTTTCGTCGAAAAGATTCTAAAAGCGTTAAAATCAAAATAATAGTGTATTTGGTATTTATACAGATAAAAGTAATTTTGAAAGTGTTAGTAATATCCAAATTTAAAGTTCAAGTATGAAGATTGAATCACAAGCAACACTCATATAACACCAACTTTCTCAAATTAGGTCTCATTCAAAAAATCCTAAATTTTGGGTTCGTGATCAAATTTAGGGTCCTATATTTATAAATTTTAAATCGGATTTAGTTTGTGAAAATTGGTGCCATATTAGTGTTGATAGTGACTAAAGTTTCAATTTAATTACTTGAATTTTAAATATGGATAACACTATTTAAGAACATTAAGAACCCTAATTTTCAGATTCCAACACCGTTGGAATCTTTTTAACGGGCGGGCTTATATTAAATTGTTTAAAAGTTAAGTGAACCGCGATATATAATCTTTAGTTTAAGGACCTAGAGAATAAAATGTCAATAGTTCATGAACCGATAATTTAATTTTCCATTTTTTATAATAAAGATTGCTTTTAATATTTATAGTTTTAACTTTTAGCTTAAGACCCAAGCCCTAATAATATCTCCAGCAATGAGTAGGCATGCCAAGAAGAAAAAAGTGAACATCACGACCGAACAACAACTAGTGGTGGACAGAATTAGCAGTTCGCCCGATAAACTTATTCCACATATCTTCTCACTTCGGATGCTCGTTTAGTTGTTCGAACCAATGTTCTCTCAAAATGACGGAAACTTATTTTTGAAAGCCTAGGTTTCTGCAAACTTGTTGATAAGTGGCATTTTATACCACTTAGAACGTCTTATAATAGCTTGAATTGGTGTCTTGGAATCAATTATTTTGTGTATTTGATGTGTTTTTCTAGTGTTTGTGTATTTCAGGGTATTAATTGCATTTCTGGAGAGATTTCATCAATAATAAGCTTTGGCATGTGTTTAGCATTGTAAGTGGGAAGATAGGAGCAGATTGCAGCGAAGAAACGGGAGAAAAATAGATCATTTTCCAGTAGGGGGCAGAGCGCCCGCTCAGCTCTGCTGAGCGACCGCTCAGGAAGCTGAGCGACCGCTCAGGAATGCTGAGCGGCCGCGCAGGGTCGGATTTTTAGAATTAATATTTTAGACTCCTAATTCTGTTTGACTTCCAACTTCTGAGTTAGCTGGGCTTTATGGGACTCCTATATAAGTAGATTTCAGAGACGTTTCACAAAGGTTGGATCGTAGTATTAATCGAAGAGCGAGGAGATAAGGAAGAAGACCGTTTTAGCACACCGCAATGAAGAGTAAGCATATTTTCTTGTGATTCTTTATTTCGTTGTAACATTGGATGCTAGTTTTCTTTACTTTGAACCTATTTACTCTTGTGACATACTCTGGTTTAATATAAGTAGTTTTAGTTATTATTCTCGTGTGTTATTATCATGTTTTCATATGAACCCATGATGACGATGAGCACTATCATGGGCTAATCGTGATCATGGGGTCGTAACGGATTTACTATGGAATTCTTTAGTTAGTTGTTTAATACCTTGAGGTGTGATGATTGTATGATATCTAGTATTGGTTGTGCATATTCGTCTTATGTGCGTCGCGAACATATAAGATAAGGTGTTAATCTTTTGTGAAGCGACGGTGGATCTTGAGATTTAGAACTTGCCATGCTAGCATAGGTTCATGAAGAGTATGCATGATTAGTGAGTAACTCTAACCGTTTTATTCGCCCTGTGTAATCAAAAGGAATAACTTGTGCTTAAATCGTTATGTTGTCAATTTCTGTAGACATACAGGGACTCAACATAATTGATGCCTATTCAACTTCTATCTTAATTGTGGATGCTTGGTAGAATGGTATTAATACAATGAAAGTTGGCTTTTTTCAGTTTCATGTTATTTGATTAATATCATCATTGTTGCATGCTAAGGGTAATAACAATAGCTATTGAAGGAAGTAGTAATGAAGTTGTGATCTCATGAGTGTTTTAATATTGTTAATTCATTAATTAAGTGTTTAATTCACGTAGTTAATTGTAGTTAATAATTAGTTAATCAAATCTAAGTGTTATTGTCTTAACATTGAGAAGTAATCAAACATTGGTGAGTGAGTTTAATTGAACATAATTAGTCTGAGTCTCTGTGGGAATGAACTAGAAAGTATTCTATATTACTTACGAATGCGTATACTTGCGTGTGTTATTAGCGCGTGTTTTCTCCCTAACACTTGTTATCGTAGGAATGACTGCATGATTGAGACTTGTTGTTTTTGTTTTTTCTGAAATAAATTGTATGAGTCAGAGTCAATTTAATTTACTAGATTTCCTTGAACTTATGAAATGTTGCAAACTTTACTTTTATATGTGACTGAGCGTGGAAATGAATCGTACGTTTTAAATTATGATAAGATTAAAATATATTTAAATAATAGATTAAATTTTTTAAAAGAATAATTATGAAAATTTTCAGATATATATGGATAATTTCAAATATGTAACTCGGCCTTTGACATATAGATACTATTACAGCGGATACAAATAATTGATTTATAGCATTTAGTTATTTTATAATTTTGTATTTTAAAAAAAAACAATGAGTAGTGATACATTAAATGATTTGCATTATAGATGGCAGATATCAATTTGTGGACTCATTTGTATACTCATAAATTCTCATATTAATATTAAAATTTTTATTAAATATACATCGACACATCAATATTTAAAGAGATATTTTGAATACCTAACATTTTTCAAATAAAATACTTTGTAATCACAAATATTACTAAACGCGACCATATCCCGTAATCATCAACCGACTCACCAAGTCAAACATTAATATACTAGTAATATGTATCATTTTTACATGTTCATTATCACAGGGAGTGTAATTCTACTTTTTCTCCTCTTTTGACAATCAAGTAGGTTTTTCTGGATGTTTTGCTATGAATGTACAAGGCCATGGAGGTGGATTGGCTCTGTTATGAAAGAATGAGGGGGAGTTGTGGTTACTAATAGTTGTAATAATTTTATCTATTTTGAAGTGTTCAATGAAAGTTTGGGGAGATGGCGTTACACAGGATATTATGGTTTCCCTGAAAGAGAAAGAATAGTGGATTCATGGAGAATGATTCGTATTCTAATGGAGGCATATGTGTTATCCTGGTGTATCATTGGTGACTTCAATGACTTAATGTTAACGGATGAAAAAAGAGGCGGAAGAGGTCACCCTCGTGCTTTACTAGAAGGTTTCTCGGAGACAGTGATGGATTGTGGTCTGACAGATTTGGGTTTTATTGGTGAAAAGTTTTCTAGGGAAAGGGCAAGAGGGACTGATAGGTGGATTCAAGAAAGATTGGATAAGGGTCTAGCTACGAAGGAGTGGTGTGAGATGTTTCCGGGTGCTCAAGTTCAAGTCCTGGAGGTGTCTACATCAGATCATCTCCCTCTGTGTTTACAACTTAATAGGCAAGTGTATGTGCCAAGGAGTCGAAGGTTTAGATTTGAGAATATGTGGATCCAGGAGAAAGAGTGTCAAGGAATAATCAAAGATTATTGGACTGATGCTGGGAATCGGGAGCTATCGGATAAATTGCTTCATGTTGTGTTCGATTGCAAGAGTGGGGTGGAGGTATGGTGAAGGATATGAAAGTGAAGTTGGCGAATTATAGAAAAGAAATGCAGAGGCTTCGTTCTAGAAGAGATGCAGCTGGTGTTAGAAGATATAATGAGGTTCGTTGGAGCTATCTGAAGTTGTTGGAAAAACAAGAAATCTTTTGGCGACAGAGAGCCAAATAGTACTGGTTATGTGATGGTGATAAAAACACATGGTTTTTTTCATAAATTTACGTCTACCAGGAAAGAACATAATAAAATTCTAAGACTGCAAGACGAGAATGGGGATTGGAAAGATACAAATGAGGAGATTCAACAGGTAATTATTCGTTATTTTGAGAATATTTTCAGTACTAGAGCAACAAATTATCAATTATTAGACAGAGCCATGTTCCCAAAAATTTCAAAGCAGCAAGGCCAAGAGCTTATAATGCCTTTAACGGAAGAGGAGGTAAAAAATGTTATTTTTACTATGCACTCAGAGAAGTCTCCTGGAGTTGATGGTTTAAATCCGGCTTTCTTTCAATCTTATTGGGACATAGTAGGGAATGATGTTACTGTATTTTGCCAGAATTTTAAATACAGGGGAGCTGCCGGAGGGGGTAAATTGTACGCTTGTGTGTCTAATACCAAAAGTGAAACAACTAAAACAGGTCTTTGAGTTACGACCTATCTCCCTATGTAATGTGCTGATGCGTATCATTTCTAAAATCATGGCAAATAGATTAAAACCGGGTGTGCATATGCTAATTTCTGATAAATAAAGTGCGTTTATTGAAGGAAGGTCTCTTACTGATAATGCTTTGATTGTATTTGAAATCAATCATTACATTAAAAGGAAAAAATAAGGGAAACATGGTGTGGCAGGCCTTAAAGTGGATGTATCAAAAGCTTATGACAGGTTGGAATGAGGGTATCTGGAACAGATGCTTAACAAGTTTAGCTTTCCGTCTATATGGATTCATCGAGTTATGAAGTGTGTGATGACTGTGTCATATAGCTTTGTTCGGGACAGAAAGATTTTTGGTAATGTTCTTCCACATAGAGGGATTAGGCAGGGAGACCCTATCCCGCCCTACCTATATATCTTATGCGCAGAAGGTTTAAGTGGAATTATTTGGAGTCATGAGGAAAATGGTCTTATTCATGGGTGTAAAATTGGAAGAGGTGCCCCGACTATATCATACTTATTATTTGCGGATGAACATTATTTTTTCTTCAAAGCAACATATGTTGAAGCTAGTACTATGAAGAGAATGTTAAAGAGATACGAGGGGTTATCAGATCAGGTGATTAATTTTAATAAGTCTGAAGTTATTTTTAGTCCAAATACTTATATTGAAGAAAGGAATTTTGTATGTGAAGTGTTGGAAGTTAAACAAGTATTGAGGCCTAGTAAGTATCTAGAAAATGCCAATAAACGCGGGTAAGAATAAAAACGAGGTATTTGGTTTTTTGAAGGATCGAGTTCAGAGTAAACTGCAAGGTTGGTGTAATAAAGAAATATCGAAGCAAGGTAAAATCACATTGCTTAAAACAGAAGCACAAGCAGTACCTAGCTTTTGGATGAATATATTCTTAATACCAGAAAATATGTGTGATGATATAAAGAAAAAGATTAATGCTTTTTTCTGGGGTCAGGGGCCAAATGGTAAAGGCATTAAATGGGCATCCTGGAAACGGTTATGTATGCCTAAAACTTTTGGAGGTCTGGGAGTGCGGGAGTTAAAATTTTTTAATTTAGCTATGCTCACTAAACAGGGTTGGCGGTTGCTAAAAGAAACAAACCCGCTGGTGTCTGCAATTATGAAAGCAAAATACTATCCTAATACAGATTTGTTGAATGCAAAAATTGGGGCTAATCTGAGTTATATCTGGCGCAGTATACTTGCTGCAATGACAGGTGTAAGAGCAGAAGTTAGGAGGAAGATTGGGAATCGGTTGGATACGAATGTGTGGGGAGTACCATGGCTTCCAAGTTTAGAGGATGGATACTTATGCACGATAATGGAAGAGCAGTTTTCTGGTACTTTAGTAAGTAAGTTAATGGTTACTGGAGAACAACGATGGAATATGGAATTGCTAAATGATATTTGTGTTGCAAGAGATGTTGAATTGGTAAAATGTATTCCTCTTCCTATGTCAAATAAAACGGATTCATGGTTTTGGGCTCTTGAAGACAAATGTGAGTTTACAGTGAAAAGTTGTTATAGGTGGTTCCCAGGAGAATTTTCAGATGGATATCATAACGTGTTGAAGCGTTTGTGGTCGTTGCAGCTCCCGGGAAAAGTGATTAATTTTCTTTGGCGTGTGTGTAAAGGGTGCTTACCTACATCACATGCTCTAGCTTCAAAACAGGTGAACATTGATGCCAGGTGTCCTTGGTGTCACAGTGAGATGTAAACGGATAATCATGTGATTTTCTCTTGTGGGTTTGCAAAAACAGTTTGGAATACTTCTGGTATGCTGGGGTTCGTTCAAACGTCAACACATGAGTCTGCTTTTATGGTGATTAGTAGAGCTTTTGATATGTGCACAAATGAGCAGTGTGTTTTTATTGGAATGTTTTGTTGAAGTATTTGGAATAGGCGGAATAAATGGGTTTGGGAGAAAGCAAATGGGTCTGTATTCGGTGTAAGGGTTGCAGCTTCTAATTTACTGAAAGATTAGCAGGAGGCTCAAATACGAGTACTTGGAGGAAACTCACAGGTAACTGCAGGAGATAGAGTTTGGAGTAAACCGAGACCAGGATGGGTGAAGGTTAATATGGATGCTGCAATTTTTTCAGACGGAACTATTGGTGTGGGGAGTGTGATGCGTGATGCAAAAAGGTGATTCATAGGCGCAAGATGTAGAAATGTGGAAGGGGCATGAAAGCCGAGAGAGGCGGAAGCGATTAGTTTGAAAGAAGCTTTATCCTGGGTTATAGAACGTAAATATGATCATTATGTGTTTGAAACGGATTCAAGATGTCTTGCTGCGGCATGTAATAGAACTCTAGGGGAAGCTTTCTTTGGAACCATAGTATGAATGATGAACTTTGCCAGTTTTCACCTGCGATGATTGTGTTCAATTATCAAAGCATATTAGTCCAGTGCTAATTCAGTTTGCTTATAGATCTGCGAATAGTGTGGCGCATATGTTAGCAAAAACTGCCTATTCCAAGCCAGGTCTTGAGGAGTGGTTTAAAAATCTACCAAATTTCCTCACTCATGTACTAGATATTGATATTATTTAATGAAAACAAACACAATTTTATTTCAAAAAAAACAAGTTTTTTTAATATTATTTGAATATCGTGCCTCATTTATTAGAGATCACGTATGTATTTACATCTTTACTCCCGAAAATCATTTTTCCGAAAAACGGGTTGGTTGCTTTAGCAATCATTATTTTAATTAAATATTATATACTTTATCACGTATTTGTTAATGTTGGAGCGACCCTTTACTCATTGTTTAAACAAGTCAAAAAATGAAAAAGTTACAATTATTTTACGCGCGAGTATACTTTCTATTTTTAGGCATATCATCCAAAGCATTGTCAAAGGTCGATTGATGTGATATTCATAATCATCTTCGCATTCTTCGCCCATTATTTGACGGTTAGAACGACTCATATTTCAAATTTTGATACCACAATTCGGTTCGCTTGGCTTTCTCTTTTTACCTCCTTAAATCTTGATCTATTACGTGGTCAAGATTTGAAATAACGTAAGTTAGTGCACCAAAATTGTAACCAAAAATTGGTAAATTTTAATTCGAAGTGTACTAGATTTTGACCTAGTAAAAGATACGTATTCCTTAAATTTTGAATAAGGTATGTTAATATATGTCATCCCCTATATTTTTGTTCACTAAATCGAGGTCCATTACAGAAATAATCTTCCTACTCTTATAGGTTAGGGTGTGAATACGTACATCTTACGCTTTCAAACTGTGATCAAAACAGGATATACCAGTTTGGTTTGGTTTTGTAATATTTATAATAATACTTTTATTTTGGTCAAGAAGATGATAAAAAAGATAAATTAAATTTAAATTATTATTTATTATGATAAAAGTTTTTATCGAAAAAAGGCTAAAGTTTTAAATCCGAGATGGCGGGCCCATAAGTTAAAAAAATGCGAAAAATGGTTAGAAATTCCGCCTAAACTATATATTTTGAGTGTGAATTTTAAAAAAGAGGGGGAGGGATGAGTTGTGACATTGTAATCGCCCCCATCCCGCGTGTATCCCTCTCTCTATATAAGAGAAGAGATAATACTCTACAAACCCCTCTTCATTCTTTCATTTGCTTCGCATAGCCTCCGTCGCTCTACTTCTACGGTAATCTCTTTTCTTACTTCATCGATTCTATCATTTCTCTTTTTTTATAGTTACATTTTTAAATTCAATATTTGTGGTTTCGTTCGATTTCTGTTTACTATTTGGTTGCATGGGTTATTTGGGTGCCTGTTTTAGTTAGTAACCTCGATACTTGATATATTGGACCATATAATTTTATTCATTTCTCGAGATTTTGTTGGGATGGACAAACATTATTAATGAATTGGATCGTATAATTTTATTTGGGTGATGTTGGCTATAGGCCCAATAAGGCCCATTGAATGAAGGCCCATTAAGCGGTTGTGCTACTGGGCCGAAGGACCACCAGGCCCGCGTCGCCAAGGCCCATGGAAGCCCAGGCCGAGGCCTGCTACTCGCGGACCGTTAGACAATGCAAGGGACATAACGCCCCCTTTTCACTCCCTCCTTAATGGTTGGTAACAGAAGAACATTCATGGCATGATTGGGTATAAAAACCCTTGTGAAGTAAGATAAAACATATACACTCTCAACATTCTACTTCTCTTGTATTACTACCCTAATTTTACAGCCAGATTCTGATTCTCACACCGGAGGTGAATCGGGGGTCCAAACCCTCGCATTCTCTTCACTTTCAGGTACGGCCGAAGCCATCTTCAATCCAGCCGAAGCCTGTTCATACAACCGAAAGGATCTGGGCGTAATATTTGGCGCCGTCTGTGGGAATACGAGAGTTACAAGTTGAGAAAATGACAGAAATTCATGAGCATTCACCGCCACCTGGTTTCACCGACAAGGGACAACCATCCTCCCTAGTCGACGAGGACGGGGTTATCACGTTAACCCCTGAAGAAGAGGCCTTACTCCTAAAGATCCGGGCAGAGAAGGCCGCGGAGAAGGGTAAGTCCAAAGTTGATCAGATTGACAAGGAAGCGGAAGCGCGAGCCAAGAAAAGAGAAGCTGATGCCCTCCGACTCAAAGCCCTACAACTGCAGAGGGAAGAAATTGAACTGCAAGAACAAGCCTTGAGAGAAGCGATGCGGGCCGAAGAGACCGGCGGAGCACATAAGGATAGAAGGGAACGAAGGGAGTATGATGAAGAAGATGAGTTTGACTCTGATTCGCATCCCCGAAGGAAGAGGGCTAAGCAACCCTACTCTTCCAATTCAGATGACGAGCCCGATGGATCCCGCCTCAGGCTCAATCGCTTAGAGAAGGCCCTCTTCGGTGATAGGAGGCCCGATCGAGAACATGTTGTAACAGAAGAGATTGAACTGTACCGACCCCCTCCGGGCGAAGAGAGACAATTCCCCAAGATGAGCGAGTTCAACGGGAAAAGGGACCCCGAGGACCATTGTGAAAAGTATGAACTCCTGATGGTTGGGATGGGCCACAACGATATAATGTTGTGCAAAATGTTCAAGACTTATCTCAAAGGGTCTGCCTCGATGTGGTACAAATCCCTGAAGCCTCGGTCAATCGGGTCTTACGAGCAGTTGAAGAGGAAATTTTTAAAGTACTACTCGCACCTGTGCCGAAAGGCGAAGGACACCGAAGCCTTGGTCCATTTTCGGCAGAGGGCGAATGAGGATCTGGGGGATTATCTCGCTAGATTCAAGGAAGAAGCGGGAATGGTCACCAATCTGGACAAAATCAAAGTAATGGGTTTCCTAACGGCGGGGCTAGACCCCCATAAAGGTAAAAAGCTTCGTTCATCTCTTTACGATTTCCCCCCAAAATCCCTAAATGATATATATGTGAGAGGCGAGAATATTCGCCGCAAGATGGAAAGTATTGGGGGATATAAAGACACAAGAAGGGACGACCGATCAAAGCGAGCTGACAGATATGAGGGCTCAAGATCAGGATCTGACCGAAGGGATAGCAGAAAGGAAGGAAGGAAGGAATCATATCGAGGGGCCGAACGACGTCGAGATAGAGATTCGGCCGTGTTCACTCCTTTGAATGCGCCGATCTCCAAGATTCTCCATGAGATAAAGGGCAAGCCGGGATTTGTTCGCCCCGCCAAGATGAAGCTCCCAAACCACAAGAAAAACCCCGATAAGTACTGTGACTATCACAGGGACAAGGGGCATAACACAGATGAATGCTACCATCTCAAGAAGCTCATTGAGCGCATGATCAAAGACGGTGAGCTTAATCAGTTCGTCCGAGATCTGAGAGATAGATTGGGGCCGAAGGAAAACACAAAAGAGGAAGTAGAGGCCGATGAGCCAGAACGAAGGGACAGGATAAGGGGCAAAGTAAAAACTATATCTGGGGGAAGCATCCTGGATAAGGATAGCAAGAAAGCAAAGAAGAGGTATGCCCGGCAGGTGTACAATCTGTATCAGTTCAGGCAGAAAAAGCCCCACATGCCCATG
Source organism: Apium graveolens (assembly GCF_009905375.1). Lineage (NCBI taxonomy): Eukaryota > Viridiplantae > Streptophyta > Magnoliopsida > Apiales > Apiaceae > Apium > Apium graveolens. The sequence continues at coordinate 196,617,961 of NC_133655.1, read as the reverse complement.
ACCTTCAGCACTGAAGACCATGAGGATGTCATTCGCCCGCATGAGGACCCTCTGATCATCAATCCTATATCATTGGGCAGAACAAAATATGGAAAGTGATGGTGGATGCCGGCAGCTCAGCCAATATACTATTCCACAAGACCTATTGTAAGATGAACTTGGCGGGAGAGCAACTAGAGCCCTGCAACGAGGCTCCCCTCTATGCAATCGGAGGGCATCCAATTCAGTTCGAAGGAACGATTACTCTTCCGGTCCTCCTGGGCAAGTTGCCGTATACCGTCGAGAAGCTGGTGAAGTTCTACGTGGTTCGGATTGAAAGCCCGTACAATGCAATATTTGGCAGGCCCTTCTTATCAACTTTCAAAGCAGTGGAGTCCATACCCCACCTCAAATTCAAGTTTCCAACTGAAAAAGGGGTAGGAGAAATGAGGGGCGATCAGAAAACTGCCCGAATCATAATGCTCGAAGACCTTGAAAAGGATCAAGAATATGAAGGACCGGATGGAACCGGAAAGAGGAAGCGGACAGAATCCGAACCCAGCGGAAGTCGGGAAACATTGAACATTGAGTTGGAAAAATTTGGGGCCGATCTCTCGAGTCCTATTGCTGAACCCGCGGCAGAGACTGAAGAAGTGGAATTGTACGCGGGCCATTTGGGAAAGATGGTACGGATAGGTAAAAACATGAGGGCAGACCTGAAGGCGAAGGTAATAGCTGTCATTCGGAAATACCATGATGTGTTCGCCTGGGGGCCCGAAGATATGCCTGGATTGGATCCCAAGACGGCAACGCACTGCTTGAATGTTCAGCCCGAGGCCAAGCCGGTAAAGCAAAAGAAGAGGACATTTGTAGTCGAACGACAGAAGGTAATAGAGGCCGAGGTGGAAAAACTTTTAGAGGCCAAATTTATCGAGGAGATTGAGTATCCTGACTGGCTAGCCAATGTGGTGGTCGTGAAGAAGTCGAACGGGAAATGGAAGATGTGTGTGGATTACACTGACCTCAACAAAACATGTCTAAAGGATCACTACCCATTGCCTAACATCGACCAACTAATAGACGCAACCGCAGGATATGAGGTACTTAGTTTTTTGGACGCTTTTTCTGGTTATCATCAAATTGCTATGAATGATAGGGATGTGCCCAAGACAGCGTTCATAACTCCGAAGGGGACTTATGCTTATATTAAAATGCCCTTCGGACTGAAGAACGCCGGAGCCACATTCCAGCGAATGGTGAACAAAGTCTTCAAGGAGCAGATTGGGAGGAACATGGAAGCATACGTGGATGATATGATAGTGAAGTCACTGTTCCAAGATCATGCCGAGGACTTAAAAGAATGCTTCAAAACTCTCCGAAAGAACAACATGAGGATCAATCCGAACAAATGTACCTTCGGAGTCTCTAGTGGAAAGTTTCTCGGGTACATGGTCAGCGCCCGGGGGATAGAGGCGAACCCAGAGAATATCGAAGCGGTTATCAATATGGAACCTCCTAAATGCATTAGAGATATACAGAAATTGACTGGCAGACTCGCCGCCCTTCGGCGTTTCATTTCCCGGTCAGCCGAGAAAGCACTTCCTTTCTTCGCCGTGCTCAAAGGGTCAAAGAATTTTGAGTGGGGGCCCGAATGCCAAAAGGCGTTCGAAGAAGTAAAGGAATATTTAACAAAGGCACCACTCTTGATGAGGCCCGATCCGAAGAAAACTCTTCAGCTTTATCTAGCTGTGTCTGACAGAACTCTGGGGGCCGTCCTTGTGAAGAATTATGAAGGCAATCAACATCCCGTATTTTATGTGTCCCATGTTCTCAAGGACGCAGAGACAAGGTACCCCAACGCCGAGAAATTCGCATATGGGTTGGTTATGGCCTCCCGAAAATTGCGACATTATTTCCAAGGCCGGACGGTCCAAGTTGTCACTGATCAACCTCTGAAGAAGATTTTGACCAGGCCCGAAGCCTCCGGGAGATTCGTAGCATGGTCCATCGAACTCGGGGAATTTGATCTCGAATATGTCCCCCGAACGGCAATTAAGGCCCAGGCTTTGGTCGACTTCGTGGTTGAATGCGCATTCTCGGGTCCGAAGGATCTCTCGCCTGAAGAACAACTAATCCGGATCCCAGGGAAGTGGAAGCTCTTTGTAGACGGGTCGGTCGTCGGAAAAAAGTGTGGGGCAGGCTTAATCCTCTCCAGCCCCGAAGGATTTGAAATATGCCAGACCATAAGGTTCGACTTCCCCTTGACAAATAATGAGGCCGAGTACGAAGCCCTCCTCGCAGGAGTGAAGCTTGCCCGAAGCCTCGAGGCGAAGCACCTAAGGGCCTTCAGCGACTCCATGTTGGTTGTGAAACATTTCACAGGGGAGTATGAACAAAGGGATCCCCGAATGAGAGCCTATGCTACAAAGGTACGAGAAGCTTCTTTATCATTTGAAACCTTTGAATTAAGTTAAATTGGCAGAGCAAACAATTCTAGGGCGGACGCACTTTCCAGGCTAGCTTCGGCTGAGACACAGAACTTAACCGGTTCTATTTACCTCACCGAAGCCAAAATGCCTTCGATCGAAAAGAAAGAATGCCTAGAGATTCACCAGGTAAGCGACTGGATGACCCCCCCTCAGGAACTTTCTGGAGAAGGGCATTCTGCCACCCGACCGGAAAAATGCCCTGAAGGTTAAATACAGAGCATCAAGCTACACTATCATCAATGGGCGAATGTATCACCGATCAGTCAGTCAACCCCTTCTACGCTGTTTGAACAGCGAAGAACAGCAACAGGCTTTGGAGGCAGTACACGAAGGAATTTGCGGCGAGCATCTGGCTAGTCGTTCCCTCGCCTTTAAAATTCTCCGGTAGGGATTCTTCTGGCCCACTTTGAAGGCAGACGCCATCAACTATGCAAAGAAATGTGTACAGTGCCAGTTGTTCTCCACTGTCCCGAAGCAACCTCCAGAAGAGATGACCTCTATACTAAGCCCAATTCCGTTCGTCGTATGGGCCGTGGATATAGTCGGCATACTTCCTACCAGCACGAAGCAAGCGAAATACTGCATAATCGCCATTGACTACATGACTAAATGGGTCGAAGCCCGTCCTCTGTCAACCATAACCGAAGAAGCCGCTAAAAAGTTCTTCCGGGAACAGGTCATTCTCCGGTTTGGCATTCCGAAAACCTGCATCTCAGATAATGGAACTCAATTCGTTGGAAACAAATTCCGCAAGTTCCTGCACCATTTAGGAATCCAACAAAAATTTAGCTCAGTCGCCTACCCACAAGGAAATGGGGCGATCGAAGCGGCGAACAAAGTGATATTCTGTGGAATCAAGAAGAGGCTGGGCGAGGCAAAAGAAAGATGGGTGGAAGAAATCCCTTGGATCTTATGGGCTTACCAAACCACCCCCCGGACATCGACCGGAGAAACTCCTTTTAGAATGGCTTATGGCACCGAGGCCTTAGTTCCTGTCGAAGTGGGCTTGGAATCATACCGAACCGAGACCTACAATGTGGAAACCAATAGCTTCGGGTTGAAGGCGAACGTAGACTTGCTGGAGGAAGAAAGAGAAGCCGCCCATCAAAGGAACATGAGGTATCTACTGCAAGCGGCACAACACTATGACTCCAATATGAAGAAAAGGGCCTTCGGAGTAGGAGACCTAGTATTAAGGGAGTTGGCCACATCTATGTCGACCAAGCAAGGAAAGCTCCAGCCGAACTGGGAAGGGCCTTACAAAGTGACCGAAGTCGTTCGCCCTGGAACCCATAAGCTCGAAACACTGTCAGGCGAATCAATTAAAAATATTTGGCATGCCAGTCGCCTTCGGAAATTTTATCAGTAAGAAATTTCTTAAAAAGCTTGTATTTCAATTATATGTGAAGAATGTAAGCGGACTGATTGAATAAAGATGCATTTCCTGTCAAAATTTCTTTATTTATACATGCTGCGGCCGACCGAGTATTATCTGAGGGCGATCCCGAAGAAGATAAACCATTCGGCCGCCGCCATTGTCTAATTTGTTAATTGAAAAGACATAAGGGGCAATCACCCAAAAATCGAACATCACTACACTCTTATGAAAACTTGAAATTGGTAAACATGAATTAAGGGCCTTAAGGGGCAGTCCTAGAATAACGCCCTATCATTCGTCTTAACTTAATTATTTATTATTAATGAGGCCCAAGGAACCCCTGTCCCGGGGCGATCAAAGGAAGGACATGGTCCTTCGGCCTAGATAATGAAACAATTAATCCGACCAGGTTTAGGGGCGATCCCGAAGATGACCGCTGATCTAGGGGCGATCATTAAAAGATCAGCACCCATGTGCCCTCGCGTAAGGGGTAGTGAGGCAGCAATAAATTAAAATCGTTAAAAAAAATTGTTGAGGCAGAATAAGCCGAAGATACGATTTATTTTATTCAATTCGATAAGATCGTTGAGGCGAATGAAGCCAGAGATGCGATTCATTTTATTATTAAAATTGTTGAGGCAAAATAAGCCGAAGATACGATTCATTTTATTCAATTCGATAAGATCGTTGAGGCGAATGAAGCCAGAGATGCGATTCATTTTATTATTAAAATTGTTGAGGCGGAATAAGCCGAAGATACAATTCACTAATTTCGTTAAGGCAAATGAGTAAGCCAAAGATACAATTTTAATAATCGTTAAGGCACCAATAATGCCGAAGAGACGGTTCGTTTTTAAGGTGAACAATTAAATGCAGTCGGACAATGCTGATGAAAAACAAAAGATGCATTAAAATATAAAATCCCGAAGGCCAGTTAAATTACAAAGAGTACCAACTACAAAGAGTACCAACTACTACCAATTACAAAGAGTACCGATTACGAAAAATAGAAATACAGGAAGACGAACGAATAATGCCGCTGCAAGAGTTGGGTACGACCATGGAAACACCAACGGCAAACTTCGCAACAAGATCATCTTCAGTCATGTCAAGCACCTCAGTGCTGAAGGTTTAGGCTTGAGGGTCTTCCTCCGAGAGCTCTTCGTCTTCGCCGGAGGAGACAGGAGGGACTTCGACTGCTGGACGACCGATAGGATCCTCCAGGCTGTCGTCCAGCAACTGCTTATAGTCCCAGTTCAGGCCATGGGCCTTCTCCAGGACATAATCAGCGCCAAACTGGAAGCAGCGCTCCTCAGTCCGGTCCAGCTGCTTCTGCTTCTTTCGAAGCTCCTTTAAGGACCTCTTCAGCTGGCCGTTCCGATGGGAGATCCTCCGATTCGCCCTCTCCAGCTCAGTCTCCAGCCGGGATCTCCTTCTTCAGCTCAGCGGCTTCTGGGCTTTCACCCTTACGAGCTCCTCCTCGGCCGCCGTAGCCCTCCTCTCCAACTCCTTCACCTCGGCCATGCGAGTCTCCATATCCTTACCCTTATCCTCCATGGCTGCGGCCCAAGGGGCAGCCTGCAAAAGGACGACAAAAGCATTACTAAAGGATGCCGAAATAAAAAAAGTGGAAGAAAAATAGAAGATTAAAAAATATACCAAGGACAGGTAGGACAGAAGCTCAGTGCAGGCTTCGGTAGCAGAAGCCGAGGCAAAGGTCGGGAGATCGACCGGGAGCTGAAGACCATGGCAGAGGTCCGAAGCCACCTCTTTCGTGGACTGCCGAGCAGGATACACCGTATGGTCGGACGTAAGTACGCCCCACCCCGGGAGATAAGAACGCACTATCCCCTCCTTGCTCCGGGTCCTCTTGGAAGGGTTCCCCTCTCCCATGTACTCCAGATCGTCCCCCTCCTCGGCCTCAGAAGCCACTCGAGATTGACGGGGTGACGAAGGCTTCTCGGTCGGGGCCCTTTCACCCGTGCCCTCAGATGGATCGGGCGTAGCCCCCTTATCGGCGGACTTCTTCGCCGCCTCTTCGGCCACCCTCTTCTCGGCCGCCCTGGCCTTCTTTCTCTCGATCAGGGCCTCCCTTGAAGACACTGAAATAAGAAGGGAAAACAAGTCAATCTAAGCATATATATAATCGAATGCATAAAAAGAAATGAAAATACAGGTATGGGGACAAAACTAAAAGACCAAGAAAGAAGTTTTGTTACCCTCACCCCACAAGCTGAAGAGCCAATCCTTGTCCCGAAACTCTCCGGGACCCAGCTTCTTCACATTGACGTCCACCAACGCCGTGTAACTATCCTTCTCCTCCAAGGTCAAGCTCGGCATGAGAAGCAGAGCGGGGTTTACATCCCGCCAAACCGACATGGTCGCCAACCCCGGACCACTCACATAGCACCAATGTGTGTGAGTGGACTTATTGTTCGAGTTGGTCGCCGTCCAATCGGGTCACCCTGCCCGACGGGCGATGGTGTAAAAACCAGCACTCTTCAGATTCCTCCTGAAATCGTAGTGGTACCAGAATAGGCGAGTGCTGGGTGCGATCCCGGCATGAAGACACCTGTTTTGAAAATAGTTGATGTGGATGACCCCTTCGAATCCATCTGTCCGAGGGCGATGCCCATCTGGAAAAAGAGGTGCTTAATCAGCTTCAACGGCGGCACCCTCAAGCCGCATTTGAAGGCCGCCTCTGAAATCCCTACGGCACAGCCTCCATATCCGTCCGGTACCCCGGGAGTGTCGAAGATTCTCTCACCCTCCCTCGGCGTGTACAGCCAACAAAGTCCTCAGGGAACAGAGTAATCATCGTACTTCTGAACGACGCGCCCTTTCGTCAGCTCAGATCTATTATTGGCTGCGGGATAGTCGGCAGCCGAACCGTATAGGGCCCGTCCCATCCGCTCGGGGCGAATGGAAGACGTTCCTACCAAGCTGTTGGATAAGGGGTCCCAAGAATCCGGGGGACGTTCTGCTCGGTCCATGTCCCTGTATCAGGAACAGAGAGACATTAGTCCATGTACTCGGATTAGCAGATAAAAGAAAAAATAAACACCCGAGTACACTTCCCAGGACCGAACGAACCCGAACCCCGGAGGCTGTTTCCGAAGGCTGCTCCTGAGCCAAGCCCACCCGAAGGATGTTCTTGCCTACAGAGCCTTACGCAAACATCGCTCCAGACCACCTGTTTAAGCCCTGGGTCGGCTCCCGAAGGGTGTTCTAAAATCAACAAGTCCCGAAGAACGTTCTTGGTCATAAAACACCTCGCATGCCATCTTTAAACCCTTGGGGCCTCCTCAGGATTGGTAAAACCCAGAAACCTATGATTACCTACCCAAAAACCCCAGAAAAACACAACAGCACACGCAAAAACCCAGAAAATCCCCATAAACCCGGAACAAAAGTCCGCATGCAAACTCTATAAAACACGGGAAACTAGCATGCAAATTCAAAACTGGAAAATAAGAAGAGAGACTTACTTATTTGAAGATGTTCTTGGATTGAAATGGGATAATTTGGAAAGACGGAGTTGCTGTTGCCCGTGATTGAGAGATTCACCGCGATTTGTCACTGTGTGTGGAGAAGCTAAAGTGATAAAAAGGAAATGAAACATACAAATGGGCTTATATAGGCGCCTAAAATGAATTTAGAGCAGCGACGTTTGGGGGTTTTTGAAATGAACGTCCCAGATCAAAACTGTTGGCATTCAACGGCTGAGATTGAGTCATGAAACGACGTGCCACCAGCTGTCATCAATGCACTGCAAGTCCCCATAAGATTGCCACGTGTACGACCGAAGATCGAGGCGGGACTGAAGCGATCGCCCTAGGGTTCCTCCATCCCCATATGAGCCGAGACCGGTGTCTGTCGGTCGGCCCGAAGGCCCAGCCGAAGGACAGGGACATGTTGGTTATAGGCCCAATAAGGCCCATTGAACGAAGGCCCATTAAGCGGTTATGCTACTGGGCCGAAGGACCTCCAGGCCCGCGTCGCCAAGGCCCATGGAAGCCCAAGTCGAGGCCTGCTACTCGTGGACCGTTGGACAATGCAAGGGACATAACGCCCCCTTTTCACTACCTCCTTAATGGTTGGTAACGGAAGAACATTCATGGCATGATTGGGTATAAAAACCCTTGTGAAGTAAGATAAAACATATACACTCTCAACACTCTACTTCTCTTGTATTACTACCCTAATTTTACAGCCATATTCGGATTCTCACACCGGAGGTGAATCGGGGGTCCAAACCCTCGCATTCGCTTCACTTTCAGGTACGGCCGAAGCCATCTTCAATCCAGCCGAAGCCTGTTCATACAACCGAAAGGATCTGGGCGTAACAGGTGATGTTTTGGCTAGTAACGACGATGCCTGGATATGCCTCATCGTATAGTTTTATTCATTTTTTGAGATTATTAGGTTGGAATCGGGAATTAGGGTAATTAATAATCGAGTTACTCATTTATAGAGATTCTAGTAAGTTGTTTGGCTCTAATCGTATATAGTTTATGTTGCAGTTTATAGTAAAACATAACATTGTAGCTGATAAGTAACAGATTACCATAACGGGTCTGGGTAATGCGGATCGATTTTAGTGAAATAATACACTTGTAGTCAGGGGAAGATCTAGTAAGGGGCACTGGACTAGAGATGCACAAAAAGCCCGAGCCCAAAAATCTGGCCCGACCCGATCCGGTCAAAGCCCGGCCAAGCCCGGCCCGGTCCCGGCCCGGGCTTCGGGCCTCGACGGGCCCTATATTTTTAGGCAAGGCCCGGCCCGGCCCGGCCCGGTTAAAAGCCCGAAAAAAGCCCGGTTATAATCTGATTATTCTAATATATTTTCTTATATATTTATAAATTCACATTTACTATAAATATAAATAATACTTTAAACACATATATATTTACATATTTTTGATTAATAATATTATTTATATACTCTGTTGCATAAATAATGAAAGAAGATATAATAAGTACACTATATATATTTGGATATCATTGTTATGAATGTTTGGATATCATTGTTATCATAACAATGATATCATTGTTATCATTGTTATCATAACAATGATAAAATATATTATATAAACATGTTTAATTTTTACCGAACTTAAATGTTTTCAACGGAGTAATGTTTTCATTAAATATTTCATGTAAACTAATACATTTTTACGATGATCTAGTTGCTAACACATGTATTCTTCAGAATCTCTAATAATACTCGATCCGATTTAAATTAAAAAAAACCCGGCCCGATCCGATCTGGCCCGAAAAAAAAAGCCCGGTTAGGCCTGCCTCGAGGGCCCAAACGGGCTTTGACATTTCCGGAAAGTTCGGCCCGGTCAAAGTCAAAGCCCGGCCCGGTCAAAGTCAAAGCTCGGCCCGGTCAAAGTCAAAGCCCGAAAAGCCCGGCCCGGTCAAAGTCCGGCCCGGTGGGCCTTTTGTGCATCTCTAACTGGGACACGTGTCCCCCGTAAAATCAAATTTTTCATTTTTTTACTATTACATTTTTTGAAAATATATGAAAGTGCTCCCACAAAATTTAAAAAATATAAAGGTATATTCTCAAAATTTGTCCCAGGATCCGCCCCCGCTTGCAGTTACTATTTTTACGTTCTACTTGTCTGATGCATCTTATAATACAAAATCCATTCCCAAACAAGTTATAATTTTATTTATTTCTCGAGATTATTGTGATTTAATAAAAAATTATTAATTAACTGAGTTATTCATTTATCGAGATTTAGTGCAATGTTTGACTAATTGTATATAGTGTATGTTGCATTTTATAGTACAAATAACATTGTAGCTGATAAGTATTAGATTACCATAATGGGTGAGGGTACTATGAATCGATTATAGTGTTTATGTTCTGCTTGTCCGATGCATCTTATAATGCAAAACATTGCCAAACAAGGTACAGGTATGTAGTAGTACAAATTAGGGGTCACAGTATTACAAATTTATGATAATTGAAATGATATTAATGTTGCACGGATTCTAGTTTATAGTTCATTGTTTAATTCTGTATGAGTTTTATTAGTTAAGTATGATTCATACCCTAATTGCTTTGCAGGGGTAAAGAGAAGGAATTTATAACGTATTTTGATGGAATTTCTTTTGAAGAAGAAAATGAGAATCAGTAACGATGTTATAGAAGGTCAAGACAGATTTAGCAGTTTATCGGATGATTTGATTCACAAGATTTTATCGTATGTAGATACCAAAATGGCGGTTCAGACAAGTGTTTTGTCAAAGAGATGGAAGCCGGTTTGGAAAACTCTTCCTTTTCTTAAATTAGATGGGTATGGAAAATATTTCTACGGGAAAGAAGCTAGATTTTCCAAGTTTCTTGATTTTGTTTTTTCAAATCGAAACCAGGAATCACAAATGCTAAAATTAGAACTCAATGTGAAAAGGGGGATTGATCCAGAATCAGTTGAGAATTATGTCAACCACGCAATTTCGCTCAGTGTTCATGACTTGCATGTTGATTTGTGTTATAATTATTCGTTGTCGATTTTTAGTTCTATGTGGTTGAAGGAACTTAAGTTGACGATGAGACCTGGATCTCTGGGAGTTTTTCAGTCAGGGTGTTGGAATTTGCCTATGTTAAAAACTCTACACTTGATCTGCACTCGTAATAGCCACATCTTGCCGATGTCACTTTTGACATGCTTGCCTGCATTGGAAACTCTGCGTCTTGATCATTGCATTTTCCCGAAATCTTTTTGCTTGCCCACTTTAAAAGTTCTCTGCCTGGCAAGGTGCGATATGCCGGAAACAGTTTGGCATTTGCCAGCTTTGATTAGTCTACAGATGGATGATGTACTATTTCAAAGAAATATGAATGAGTTTTTCTCTGTTCTTGTAAGACTACAGTGTCTTACTTTATCCTTTCGCAAGAAAAATATGCAAGAATGCTTTATATCTTGTCCCAACTTGGTAAACTTGGAACTCAGGACCAGCATGAGTACCACAAGTACTCTTACGGGTAACATTGTTGTTATGGCACCAAATCTCTGCAATGTCAGTTGTGTTGGTATCTTTCCTATCATGTGTGGAGTTTCAAAGTTGGAGAATGTTAATATAAAATTACAGGGCTGCTTTAAAGAAAAAAGTAAGGTGCCGTTGGAGAAGTTAAAACAATATTATCAGCGCTTCATTTTTATGTTTCCAGGATTGGGTACTGCCAAGATTCTCACTCTTGACTTAGAGACCATCGAGGTACGTTTTTTTTTTACCTTTTTAAGTATATAAATCATCATCCTTAATTTTTTTCCGACTTATGATATTTGTAATATTTCGCAGTTGTTTAATTAGTTCAATTTTTAGATGTGCTAATTAAGGATCAATGTTTTCTTTTTGATATTTTCAAGTCACTCGCTGCAATCTCTGACTTCCTGGCACGTTTTCCTTCTCCATTCTATAACCTGAGGCATGTGAAGCTACCGAAGGGATATCATGAATCGAGTCTATCTAGTACTATGAAAGGCTACTTGCTTGGTGGCTCTCCAGAAGCCAGCATTATGACAGCACCGAAGCAGGTAAGCAAGGACTGATGTACCACTGAGTTTTAACTTGGTTATTTTCATGTCATATTTTTGTATGCCCGTTTGATTCATGTAGCTTAATAGTAAATCTATAAATATCTTTTTCGATTTAATGTATGTTATTGTTCTGTTTTTTGTAATTATGGTTGTGTGTATAATGGAGGAATTACAGAATCAAATGATAAAGTTTCAAAAAAAATTGATATTTGCCACAAACATATTGAAATTTCAAACATTTTAGTTTATATATTCAATCTTCGACTGCTTTACAAGTAAATGCTAGCTCACTTCCTATTTTGACTATTTACATCCCTCTTTTAACAAACTTAGTAATGTAAGAAAATGTTTGTTATATTATTTGTAATCGGACTATGTCAAATCTCAAGTGATGATTTTTACCAAAAGCTATACCAAGGAAACATAAGTTTAATATGGTAGGAATTTGGATTGTATTGGGAGTTATGCGGGGTGGCTTCCTTGAGTTTAGCATGTTCATAGGTTATATATAGCTAGTTCATGCACATCTCTGTTCCTTTCACCATCATTTTAGTTTGCTTTAAGAATTCATTCGAACTCTGGGGATCAATGTTTTCTCTTTACTGGCGATGAGTGTATATTATCAGCTTTTCGAGAACCTGTTATGGATAAGTAACGTTATTATGTAAGGACTTGACTTGAGGTAATCTACTTGAGTTATGTGTACAAAGGCTGATGAGCGAACTAATACCTGGTCCTGAGATTTATAGTCCCTATTAAGCATGTTTTTTCTAATATCAATGTGTATCCACCTGGTTTCTGAATATATTTCAGAGTGATGTGAACCCTCAAATGGGGCTACTTCCGCCGAAAACACCGAATGCGTTACTGGAAAAAACTGTGGCCAGAGCAGGCAATGATCAGCCAAGCTTGTCATGGGAAACTAGTGGTTTCAGGTTTTGGAGGGGTCACGAGGTTAAGTCAGAGTTTGTAAGCCTACTTGAGCGGATTACTAAAAAGTACCCAGATACTGTGAGGCACTTAACTGCCAAAGTCAATATCGTACATAAATTGATGTTGAATGGGTTTTGCACAACAGTGACTTCGTTTATGAACACCCCAATAGCTGATGTCGACGCTGATCTTATCACTGGGTACAGGGCTATATTTTCCGACTTGCAGAGTTGGGGATTTAACATAAGTTGGCTGACTAGCCGTCTAAACTATGTTGAACAGTTCCGATTTTCACAACCCTTACTTAATGAGCTTCATGCAATTGTCTCCCGCATTCAAGATTTGCAGACTCTTCGTGCTGAGAAGATGGTGGAAATTCAGAAGGCTTTAGGAACCATGGATGCTGGCCTTTCTCTTCAGTTTATTGGAGATGATTTACTTCCTAGTCCTTAGTTCTCTTATAATCACCAACTCAAGATATGTGTTTCTTTACTCGTGCTGAGTTAAGCATGTAAAACTTATTTTTATGGTTTTACTGAGGCTAGATTGACAGTGTTGTACTGGTTTCTTTGACAATGCATCATTAAAATTTTATGCATTGGATATCAAAATTTTTGCATGTAATAGTCGATAATAGGCCACATTTCTTGTATTTTATTACTGGTCGGGCTTTTACAGGCCCGACGGAATAATTTGGGCACTGAACCAACCCATTAGAGGTATCTAATTGGGCCGAAAAACTGGGGCACTGAGCTAACTTGAACTAACTTGTTGATTGTGGTGGGCTTGGGCACTAAACCCCTTCATCTTGTATTAAATAGATGACTTAATTGCTATAAAAAATAACTTTTTTATAATTATTATAATTTTAGTGATTAAATTATTATATTTTAACAAATTTCATAAACGATTGCATTTCGTTAGAATTTTTAAGGAATGCTCATGAATTCACTTTTTAATTTTTATTATTACACTTTGATAACCCTACTATTATTTTTTTTAAATAAAGATGATTCTTTCATATGTGTGTGTATATATATATATATGATGTGTGTATATAGCGCTGTACAGAATTCCGGTTTGGACCTGAAACCCGGACCGGGCCGGGTCTATCGGTCCAAGACGTGGACCGGACCGGACATACTCGGTCCGGTCTCCGGTCCTTATAATTGAAAAAATACGGTCTTCAGTCCGATCCGGTCCAAGACCTCAAAAAATCCGGTCCAGACCTGAATGGACCTGAATTCATATATATAATTATTTTATCTTTAATTTATGTCTTATAAGATCATATATAAATATTAAATATTCACCAATATCATATTTTATTGATCCAAGTTAATAGATAATAGATTCATATAATAAACTAGATCGATACTACACTTTAAATTACTAAATTTCGTAAATTATGTAATAAAATATTGATATTCATACTCTTAAGATTTTATATTTACTTTTAAAATAATAAAATATGTACTTACTTTTAGTTTTTTATTGACGTACCAAGTAACAAAATTTTTAATGTATATAAATTTGACAAAAAAAAAATTAAAAAAATTATATAAATAATTTTTTTATATAAATATTAATTAAACCGGTCCGGTCCAATCCGGTTATTCCGGTCCGGTCCGGTCTCAAGACCGAATAGAGCCGGTCCGGTCCTCGGTCCTTAATTCTGAAAAAATACGGTCTCCGGTCTGGTCCGTGTCGATCTGATCCGGTGTTTGACATTTGTGCATCCCTATGTATATATATATATATATGAAAGAGTCAGTTGACAGTAGTTTTATCAATCAATTATCATTAATTAATAAGTAAACTTAATTATAATTATAAAATGTCTAACTGACTTTGAGATTTTTATTAAAAACATATAGCACATGATTTTTAGACACTAATATTTTTAAACACATCATATTTTCTCTTGTCTTTCAAGTAGCGGTAATTAAAAATCATATTTTATAATAAAAAAATCTAGAAGTCATTGTCAAGTGATGTTGATCTCATTTTTTTCCCTTTTTTCATTATATACCAAATTAAGAAACCAAAATCAATTATTGATCCCGTAAACAGCTTTAAAAAGCAGTCTCTAGATGTGATGAAAGCGCAAAAAAATAAATTAGTATTTGTGAAGATATTTCGATAATCATCAAGTTCTAGCATCCAGACACACATTGATTTCCCATCTCTTCTGTTAGAAAAATGTAAAGTTTGAGGCAAGTTTGAGGCATGTTTTAGATATGTTTTAGACATGTTCTTGATGTAATTTTCAAAAACTAATTGTTGGAGGTTTTTTATTGTAATGAGGACTTAAACTTTCATGTTTGGATTTAAGTCATTTTCTTAGTGTAATCCATATAGAAATTGAGGTGAAATTAGTAGTTTGAAATGAGTTTGTGGGTTTTGTCCCACATTGATTAAGTAAAGTGGGGTGTAGTGCTTTATATAGTACCATATGCAAGAGTAGTATACCAACTACAGAGGCATGTGGGTGTGCATGGTGTTATTGCGCCGCCGCCGCCCCGGGTCGGGTCAAAGGGCGATTTGGGCGAATGTCTCGGTGTCTCAAGTACGCGAGGCGACCTTGGCGAGGAATTTTACTACTTGTTTAATTAAAAATTAACTAACTTGTTATTTTGCCGAGTGCAAATACTGATTGGCTGGCTGTATCAGGATTTAACAAATCCTGATACTAACTGTTACATTTCTGATTCTGGAAATTGTTATTCTCAAACAATCTAAACAAGAATTACAGAAGGGGGTGGAATGAAATTCTGACTTCTTTTTAATTTTAAGAACAGTTCCACTATAAATATATAACTGTGTTTGATTTTGCAGTAGTGCGTAATGAAATTAAGATAGAAATTAAATCACAAAGCAATTAAATACAAGTATTTAAAAACTTTCTGGTGGTTTGAACTTTTCCACCAGAGATATATATTAAGTAGAGAACTCTGTGTTTCAAAATGAACACAACTGCTTACAACTTGAAATACAAGAATAGAGAAATTCTATACAGATTTTGCCTTATCTATTTCTCAGGTAATTGCTTACTTACTTGGATACTATTCAACTTGTTACACTTGATTTATATATCACCAAGTTACATGATAAAAAGACAAGATAATAAGACAAACTATATCTAGTCTAACTTCATGCTGCTACACTTCTCTTTCCAGCATTTTTGAATATCATCTTTTTAGCATGGAAATGGAAATGCTTCTTTGTTCTCCAAATCCTTCAAACAGGCTGCCACATTCCATTTGCATACAACCAACGCATGTGACTGTCAAGTCACTATCAACTGCTCTTTTGAATTTGAACATCCGTTGAAACTCAGATTGATCATCCGTTGGAACTTTGTTTGATCATCTGTTGAAACTTAGATTGATCATCCGTTGGAACTTTGTTTGATCATCCATCGAGACTTATGTTGATCATACGTTGAAACTTTGTAAATCATCCGTTGAGACTGTCTTCTTGATAGTTAACTCTACTTCATTTACACAAGATTACAAGGCATCTAATATTTACAATTAACCATTCTATCTTGCATATCAATCTAGTAATTAACATGACTTGAACAATCTACAACATCTAGTTCATTAAGCCATTCAAGTATGCAAAAATGTGTTGCTAGTCTTATTGTACATAAGCTACTCTTTCAACGGATGTTGAAATGATCATCCGTTGAAAGCTACAAAATCACTTAATAAAAATCTACTTAGAATTTTGTTCAAGTTATCATCAAGTACACTACATATTCCTAACAAAAATATTCCATTAAATATAATTTAAATCAAAAGATTTATTTTAATTAATGAATATCTTCAGTTACGTTTTTATTTTGTATTACATACAGACTAAAATGTTGGGAAGAATATATTTGCAATCATATTTTGTGAAACCCTAGATGCGGTCTCTCTTTCTTTCTGTCTTTCATAATATACAGATTATAATCTATGTTTATTGGATGAAAGGGGGTACGGGTCGCTGTTGAGTGCTACATATCTGTGGACGATGTACTCTGTGTTGTTTTATCCTAAAAGAGATATTGCTAAAACCCAACATAGCGTAAGTGGGGCAATAATATCTTCAAGTACGGTCTAGACTTCTCGAAGGCTAGGCGACTCAATAGTGATTGGTTCTTTCAGATTTGTGAAAGCTTCTGTTAGAGCTAAGTGTTCTTTCCTGTATTTATCAATTCAGTTACTGGTATATCTTGTTATTTTGCCTTCGTATTTTTGTTTCGTTATTTGGTTTATTGCATGTTCTTGTTCATTTGAATATATAACTGCCTCATTGTTGCGCGTAGTGTTAATTTATTACCCAACAATCTTGAAGAGATTACTTGTTATATTGTGTAATTAACAAGATGGTTAACAAAAATGGTGATGTTCCTAAGATTGTTGAGCCTGGTTCTGGTTCTGGTGGTACTGCATCCATTAATTGGAGCACGTATCGTTTTCCCCAGCCAATTGGTTTATCGGGCATGCCTGATAAATTCAGTGGTGGAGCTTTTTTTTCTCGTTGGTAGAAAAAGATGAAGCTCTGGTTAACGGTTAAGGGTCTATGTCCAATGGTGTAGTCTGATCCTCCTGTGTTGGATCAAGAGAAGGCTGAATTTGTTAAAGCTTATGCTTTATGGGCTGAGAAGGATGGGGTGGTTAGGGCAGCCATTTTGGCAGCCTTGGCAAACACCTTGTTCGATGTTTATTCATCAGATGCCTATACTGCTAAGGTCTTATGGGATAAGCTGGACCAAACCCATAATACTGATTCTCAAGAACTTGAGAAGTATTATGTGGCTAGGTTTCTTGATTTCAAGCTGGTGGATGGAAAATCCTTGACCAAACAGGTTCATGAGTTTGAGTTGTTGGTTCATGCTTTGGGGGAGTCCGGTATGGTCTTTCCAGAGAAGTTTCGAGTTATGTCAGTAATTGAAAAGCTCCCGAAGTCTTGGGAAGATTTTGCTCTCTCCCTGAAAAGATAGAAAGGAGAGATCACTTGGACTAACTTGATGTTGGACATCTCTATGCAGGAGCAGCATAAGTCCAAACAAGGAGATGTGATGCCTGCTGAACATGGGAGCTCGAAGGTGAATGTAGTGACTGTAGGACAGAAAAGAAAGGTAGTCACTACGAAGGCAAACACTAAATCTTACAAGAACAAGTCTAAGAAAGCAAAGGCAAACAAATCATGTTGGTCTTATGGACAGGTTGGTCATTAGAGCAAGGACTGTCCTAGTAAGAAAGCTAAGAAAGCTGGAGTGGTAGCTCAGGCAAATACTGTGCTTGGACTTGGAACCACGAGTGGGCCTGTAGCTAACATGTTTTTTGGTGAGGTTGTTTCCTCTGAAACTGATGACGAGTATGTTACTTACAACCCTGTACTACTTTCCACTTATCTATCACATGAGTGGTTGATTGATATGGGAGCTAATGTACATATTTGTGTTGATATAAGTTTGTTTATATCTTATCAACAAATTCATGGAATGACAGTGATGATGGGGAATGCTAGTGCTACACAAGTGCTTGGAATAGGAAACGTGCACCTGAAGTTTGCTTCTGTGCGGATTCTATCTCTCACTCGAGTGCATCGTTTTCTCTCTATTCGTAGAAATATAATAAGTGGAAGTTGTCTTGTTAAGAACGACTTTAAACTTTCTTTGAAATGTAATAAAGTAGTTATTACTCATACTGGTACATTTTTTGGCAAGGGTTACTTGTCTGATGGTTTGTTTTTGATAAATGTTGAACCCGTTTTGGGTAATTTTATTAATGATAGTGTTGCATTTTCTGTTAATTGTATTGAATCATCTGATTTGTAGCACTTACGACTTGGTCATTTAAATTTTGGTGCTGTAAGGAATGTGATGAATTTAGAGTTGATTCCAAAGCATGCCATTGATAAGAAATCTAAGTGTCAAGTGTGTGTAACTGCTAAACAAACAAGGAAACCTTTTCATAATATTGTTAGGGATTCATACTTGTTAGATTTAGTTCACTCGGGCATATGTGAATTCGGTGGTGTGTTGACTAAGGATCACTGTAGATATTTCATTACTTTTATAGATGATTGTAGTAGATATTATTATGTTTATTTTCTTAAACATAAGGATGAAGCACTAGATAAATTCATTATGTATAAAAATGAAGCTGAAACACAAACTGAATAAGTACTTAAACATTTGAGATCTGATAGAGGTGGTGAGTATACGAGTATCTTGTTTAATGAATTTTGCGCAAGCAATGGAATAGTTCATAAGGTTACTCCACCACACACACCTGAGTCTAATGGGGTGGCAGAGCGAAAGAACAGAACTTTTAAAAACATGATTAACAGTATGCTAATTAATTCTGGGTTTCTTAGGTACATGCGGGGAGAGACTCTAAATACGGCTAGCCATATTCTGAATAAAGTCCCTCTGAAACATATGGATAAAACACCGTATGAATTATGGAGAAAACATATGACAAGTTTGAGTTATCTTCGTGTGTGGGGGTGCCTTTCTAAGGTGCTTGTCCCTGAACACAAGAGAAATAAAATGGGTCCGAAAACTGTTGTGTATCTTTCTGGGCTATCTTGAAACCACAACTGCTATGAGATTTTTAGTATTAAAATTTGACATAGATGGTATTGTGGCGAATACAATAGTTGAGTTTCGTGATGCAAATTTCTTTGAGAAAGTACTCCATATGAAGATTGGTATACCTTTGGCTAGTTCTGAGGATGATCCCACTCACACATTGAGTTCTATTCCTGATCATGTGGAAAAGATGACAAATGTAGGGGAGGATCCTGGTAGTAGCTCTACTCCTAATGAAGTAGAGGAACCTAGAAGGAGTAAGCGTGCAAAGGTAGTCAAGGACTTTGGAAGTGATTTTATCACTTACAATGTCGAGGATGAGCCTTTAACTTTCTGTCAAGCCATGGATTCTTCGGAGTCAAGGTATTGGAAAGGCGCTGTGAAGAATGAAATTTACTCAATTATTTCTAATGAAACATGGGAGTTAGCTAATCTCCCTCCTGGGTGTTCTAATATTGGATGTAAATGGATCTTCAGGAGGAAACTAAACCCTGATGACTCAATAGATAAGTACAAGGCTAGGCTAGTTGCTAAGGGCTTTAGGCAAAGGGAAGGCATTGACTATTTTGATACATACTCTCATGTTGCCCGAATGACAACAATCAGAATGCTTATTGCATTGGCTTCCATACATGGTATTATCATCCATCAAATGGATATAAAGACAACTTTTTTTCATGGTGACCTTGAAGAAGAGATTTATATAGATCATCCTGAGGGATTTGTTGCTTCTGGTAATGAGAGGAAAGTTTATAGACTGGTCAAGTCCATATATGGCCTTAAAGAAGCACCTATAGACCAACATAAAATTTTTGATGAAACTATTTTATACTTCAAATTTTTAGTAATGAAAGTGATAAGTGTGTCTACTATAAGGTTAAAGATAATGACTGTGTGATTGTGTGCTTGTATATAGATGATATTTTGTTGTTTGAAACCAATATTGAGATTATTAACGAGACAAAGAGTTTCTTGAAGAGGCACTTTGAAATGAAGGATATGGGTGAGGATAATGGAATTCTTGGGATCAAGTTGACTCAATCAACTGATGGAATAACATTGTCATAATCTCATTATATATAGAATCTATACTTGAGAAGTATGGTTATTCAAATTGTAGAATCGCTAGTACATCATATGATTCAAAAATTGTTATAGTCAAGAATAGTTCAGGATTTCATGTATCTCGGTTAAGGTATTCTCAGATTATTGGGAGTTTGTAATATCTTACTAATGTGACTAGACCAAATATTTCTTATTCTATGTCTAAGTTAGCTAGATATACAAGTTGTCCAAACAAGACTCATTGGGAGGCACTGGATAGAATTCTTAGATATCTCAAGGGAACTATTTATGTTGGCTTGCATTACTGGAGATTTTCGGGGGTACTCGAGGGGTAAAGTGATGCAAGTTGGATAGCTAAGAAATCCAGTTCCAATGGAGTGACTGGATATGTGTTTACCCTTGCGGGTGCAGTAGTGTCCTGGGAGTCTTCTAGACAGACTTTGATTACTCGGTCTACTTTTGAGGCTGAGTTGTGTGCACTTGATGCCACGAGGACGGAGGCTGAATGGTTACATGGACTCATATCAATGTTACTTGTAGTAAGCAAGCCACTTCCTGCCATTTCTGTTCATTGTGATAGTCGTACAACTATCGACAAGATCAGAAGTTTGAAATATAATGCTAAGATAAAGAGACACATCCAACTTATATTGAAGTCTATAAGGGGTCTTGTGTCTGATATGATTATTGCTATAGAGTCTATTGGAACTCAAGATAATATAGCTGATCCGCTGACTAAGGGACTTGAGCATGTTGTAGTCCTTAAGTCGAGGTTGGGGATGGGACTTGTAACCCATCATGACTCATCAAAAGAGGGAACCCAATACACCTGAAAGGAGATCCCTCGAATTGTATTCAATGTGGTAATAAAAAGTTGTAAGGATGAATTGGTAGTACCTCTACCATATATATTTAGATACCTACGTATCCGAGTCTATCCCCTGTAAACCTTAAGAGGTACTTGAACTGCTAGTTAGCAAGAGTTTTAATAAACTCTAATGGATATAGTTTTGGATAAGGATTTGATAAATACTGATGGACCAAATACTGTGTCAGGATTTATAAACTCTGAATGGGGTCAAGTCGTAAGACGAGATGTTGGCAGTACATCTTTGGAGAAGCCCAACTAAGCGAATGAAATTGTGAGGTTGCAATAAGAGGAAAAGGTTATTTCTTGAAGCATTCGACAAACGGGATCGAGACACGACCATAACGTCTCAAATCCGTAGATCTGCAGCATGACCTTTTGACTTGTCATCCTCTATGGAGTGTGGTTACACAAAACGGATAGAGATTCAAGGTGAAATATTCCATCTATATCCGGTAGCCATCGAAGTATGAGACTTAGGAGGGTTAAAACTCGGAAGGGTACCGACTCTGAAAAAGCAAGTCATGATGAAATATGATATGCATTTCTGTATGGACTTGTGGGGGATTGTTAGAAAATAGAAAGTTTGAGGCATGTTTTAGACATGTTCTTGATGTAATTTCCTAAAACTACTTGTTGGAGGTTGTTCCTTGTAATGAGGACTTAAACTTTTATGTTTGGGTTTAAAATTATTTTCTTAGTGTAATCCATATAGAAATTGAGGTGAATTTAGTAGCTTAAAATGAGTTTGTGGGTTTTGTCCCACATTGATTAAGTAAAGAGGGTAGTGCTTTATATAGTACCATGTACAAAAGTAGTATACCAACTACTGAGACATGTGGGTGTGCATGGTATTATTGTGTGCCTCGCGCATTGTGTTACTGTCTGCCTCGCGCGCGTGCCGCCGCCGCCTCGGGTCAGGTCGAAGGGCGATCACTACTAGAAAAATGCCCTTAGACATCGGTTATAAACCGATGTCTTTTTTTTTAAAACGGATGTCTTCGCATGTGTAGAGAAAGGTAGGGGTTTTTAACATCGGTTTTTAGCCGATGTTAAAGATGTACATAGACATCGGTTGCTACATAGAACTGATGTTAAATATGGCATACTACGTCGATTTCAATTAGGTTAGCGATGTTAAATATGGCATATCATATCGGTTTCACTTAGGTTAGCGATGTGAAAGTTCCTATTTCCATAATTTTTCCTGTCAAAATTCTTGTGTTTTGCTTTTTTTTGACATCGGTTGGTTAATAATTAAATGATGTTATATCTATGCAAGATACATCGTACTCTTTAATTAAAATAAAAGCTATATCAATAAAAAAAAATCTTAAACGAGAACAAATATATACCAAAAAACTTATATATCAACGTTCAACCAACATATTTCTATATCTACATCTACTTCAACATCAAAAACTATCTACTTACAATCATATTCATAACCTATCTAACTCACTAAAGCCGCATTTCCCAAGTAATTCTCCCTGGATGGATCAGCTGCTGAACCATAAATAGTATCAGCTGAAGCAAAGTTGTAGCATCACGTACATCTCCCTCTTGAGCTTGTCTTTATAATCAACAAAGTACATACAGGAAGTGAGTGCTGATATGAGACAAGTATAAGAAAATATTACAAATTATTTACTTCACAAATGTCGAACGTATATTTAGAAGCTAAGTATGGTATTAGCTATTATGGATAGTATGGTTAATCTTCTCAAATACTGTGTCATTATCATCTAACACTTTTAATTTGCATATGAGCTCTTCATGAGCAGAACTGTAATAAGTAAAAACTCGTGAATAGTATAGAGGAGTCACTCGTGGGCAAGTGAGCAGGAAAGGTATTATAATTATCTTAACAAACAGAGCTCGACTCTTTTCTAACAAGCCAGGCCTGAACGTGATTGAGGCACAAATTAGGTTAGGTTCGGTTTAATTACGACTCTTACTCTAATCCTTAGGTTTGTCAACCAGTACATCTCAGAGAGACCACTTATTTACGAAAATGGCTCACGCACCATAAAACTGACATTTAATCACTAGTCCGACAATGTTATGCAAACCGCGAGCAAGATGTAACTAAAAGTTGAGCTCGACTCCAATACACTAAAAAGCCATTGGCCTGCAGGACAAGTAGCCACATGTTTCCAGAAACTCGGAAATGCTGGACGAAGTGGTTAACAAAGACAGAAGGATGTGACTTAGACATTAAGTGAGTAGACTAGCAGTTACTTTTTCAATAAAAGCATATGAACACAACTAGAATATAAGGTAGTTTTCATACGTCCTGTATAAGAGACATCATATATTGTAATACTACCCCTGTATCAATCTCATTTTATAAATCCTCCTCTCATTTAAGAGACAACATTTGCAATATAATGATGCTTCTCAAGATACTTGTACATTACAAAATATTATTAAGCATGTGACCTTTATTAAAGCAAGTTAAATTAGCAAATGATATTAAATGAAGGTGACTGACTACAAACGGATGGTGAAAAGTAGTCCACGCTTGTACACTATTCTACCCATATACTTACTTCTTTGGGTCGAGGTAGAACTGAATCAATCTCCTTGGTAGCAATACCAGTTAGATACTTGTGGAACTTCTTCATAGTCTTTATGTACAGTGATAATATTTGACGCCTTTGTGGATTCATCCGCAGGAGTTCTCTCATTAACCAATGCACAAGTAACATGAATTCTTGATGGAGCAATCATGTATAATGTAAAAAAACATAGATATATGCATCTATGAAAGGATGATTAGGTGCGTGAAGTACAATATTGCTACACAAATACTGCCGTGTGAATATAATAATAAACAAACTTTAGAAGAATTATTGTTAATCAGTAATAGTTGTAAACTTATGATTAATTTTTTATTAATATAACTAGCCAATGTTTGTTGAAGTAGACTAGATATTTTAAAACACTATGATTACATTAACATCCATTGATGAGTGTAACATATGCCTTATTGGTAGGAAATCAGTAAAACAGTAAGCGAAAGAGCAAGCAAAACTGTCTGCAAGACAAGAAATCCTTAGTCTTATTGAAAATGTAGATAAACAATGTATTAGCTCTCTTTATATTAAATTAGGAAAATGACTCAGTTTCCAACCTAAATAAAAGGCAAGTAAAAATATGTATTGCTGCTAATGACAAACTGTAATATGACTAGATAAGGAAAGATTTCGGGGTATGAAGCTCTCTTTTCACAGATACAGTAGTCAATTTGAAATGAAGCTCACAGATTATCTAAACATTCACATGCATGTTCAAGATGTGCACTTAAAGAACGTCACTGACAGTCCTTATCTTCACAACTTAAACATATATATTCTCAATTTATAATTTTAGTTAAGCATGTTAAATTCATGGGAAATATACAGGAGTGTTAACTACAAAGAACTCACCAAACCAGGAGATTCATCGAGTTCTTTATTAACCTCAACCACCTTTCCATAAATAGAGATAATTAACCAATTGACTAATCTGAGGTTTTTTTTTGTACAAAAATTCTGCAACATCGGTATCATAATACACCATGACCTGCATTTAGCCAAGAAAATATGTAGGTATATTTAGTAAAAAGAAGAATTCCAGTAAATTTCAAGCACTAAACTATAGTGATATTACAGTATTAATACATATCAATGTCATCAGGAACATCACCTCTTGACAAGCCCGCTCAATCGTATTGCATTCTGAATTTCACTGTCCTTCAGAGTCATATTCAACAAGCTGAAACAAGAAACTTTTAGATAAGACTTCGAGTACAGTTACCTAAGTGTAGATAATTGAGCACAATAAACGCATAAAAGATTTGTGACATTTGTCTCTACAAGATACATAAAATCTCTCGTGTAGTTATACCAATATCTAACCAATAATCACAAGAACCTTTACACATTAGAAGCCAAAGACAACATTCTTACCTCCAATCTATCTCCTTCTTCAACAATATCAATTTTGAGAATCCAATCAGCTTCTTGCTTCTTGAAGTTACAAACATTTTCCAATATCTCTATAATTTCATACTCGGAGATATGATCAAACATTCAAACCCCCAAGATTAGCCAATACTCAAAAACTCAATAACATATCAAACCCAATAAACCATCAAACAGACCATCAAAATGCACAAAATCCAATAAACATATCAAACACATACTAACATATAAACTTAAATATGGTCAAATTGGCTTCAAACACACTAAACAATCCTCTAAAACACATGAAAACAGTTGACCCGGTTGCTAAAATCGACAATTTTATAAATTGCAGGTAAAAAGAAGGACGATCTTTTTTAGAGAGATCTGTTGTTGTTTAGTCTGAACTTGAAGTTGTGACCATTAATGAAGAAAAGAATGGTCAGTGGAATCTTTTTTTTGAAAAAAAATCTACTTGTATACATACCCAACTCTATTAAAATAACAAAGCTACTTGTATACATACCTAATCAAGCAAACCCATCTTCTTTTAACACTAACAAAGCTCCAAAGACCTGTAAACAAAACTCTATTAAAATCAAAACATAAAATTTGAAAATAAATTGGAAATAAACTTACTTTTCTCACATAAATCGAGTAGACTCAACTTCTTTCAAGATTATTTAGCACCAATCGAGCTCGATTTAGGAATTAATCGAGTTTAATTATAGGTTTGTACAAATAGGGGTATAATTAGGTTTAGAGAGAGTGATTGAGAAGAGACAGTGAGAGATGAGAGAGAAGAGAGAAGGAAGAAGAGAGGAGGGAATGAGAGAGAGAGAAGAGAAAATGAGAGGGAGGGGGGAAACGGTTTTGGTTAAGGGGGGAAACGGTTTTGGTTAAGGGGGGGAAACTGTGAATAAAATTTTTGGTTAAGGGGGGGAATTTTTTTGGTGTATTAACGGGGGAAAGAAAGAAGCGAGCCTTTTTTATTTTTTTTTAAAAACGATTATAGACATCGGTTGGTTAAGATACTGATGTCTTAGAACACCTTTAACATCGGTTTTGAAGCTACCGATGTTAAAACAACTTTTAATATCAGTGACATTTCTAACCGATGTTAAAGGGGTGATGTCGTAGGCACTATTTCTAGTAGTGGATTTGGGTGAATGTCTCGGCGTCTCGCGTACGCGAGGCAACCTTGGCGAGGAATTTTACTGCTTGTTTAATTAAAAAATTACTTACTTGTTATATTGTTTTAATCTGAATATTGAATCTGTGTAACAGGGAATATCAATATTTGTTGATCAGAAATTACTAACTCTGATTTGCTGGAATAAATATTGATCAACCTTGGATCAGGAATTGCTCAGCTATTAGATCCTGACACGCCTGGATCAGGATTTGCTGAAGCCGATAAAACCTGATGACTGGATCAGGATTTGCTGAGTGCAAATACTGATGGGCTGGATGTATCAGGAATTAACAAATCCTGATACTGACTGTTATGTTTCTGATTGTGGAAATATTCCATTAAATGCAATTTGAGTCAGAAGATTTATTTTAATTAATGAATATCTTCAATTACGTT
This sequence comes from Apium graveolens, assembly GCF_009905375.1. Lineage (NCBI taxonomy): Eukaryota > Viridiplantae > Streptophyta > Magnoliopsida > Apiales > Apiaceae > Apium > Apium graveolens. Next base: position 196,591,563 of record NC_133655.1, on the reverse strand, counting down.
TTTATTTTGTATTACATACAGACTAAAATGTTGGGAGGAATATATACTGCAATCACATTTTGTGAAACCCCAGCTGTTGTCTCTCTCTCTTTCTCTCTTCTATAATATACAGATTATAGCATAGGTTTTCTGGGCGAAGTGAGGTACGGCTCGCTGTTGAGTGCTACGTATTTGTGGATGAAGTACTCTGTGTTGTTTTATCTTAGAAGTGATATTGCTTTAACTCAATACAACGTAAGTGGGGCAATAATCTCTTTAAGATCAGTCTAGAACTTCTCGAAGGCTAGGCGACTCAGCTGTTATTGGTTCTTTCAAATTTGTTAAAACTTATGTTAGAGCTAAGTGTTATTTCCTTTCTTTGTCAGTTCAGTTATTGATATATCTTTTTATTCTGCCTTCGTGTTATTATTTCGTTATTTGGTTTATTTCATATTCTTGTTAATTTGTGATATATATAACTGCCTCATTGTTACGTGTAGTGTTAGTTTATTACCCAACATCTTCTCCGTCTTTCTTTTTATAGTTTCTTGATCACAGCCAATTTAACTATCCGCCCTTTCCTAATCTTGTTGGAAAGTATTAGCAGGGCTCCAGCGGATATCAAAATGTGGCTTATTTAAGGGTATCCTCGGTGATGAAAATGGAAATATATATTAGGTGGATTTAGAAAAGTGTTAAAAATTATAATTTTGGGATTAAGTAGAATGTGTAAATGAAAAAAAGAAGATTATATAAATGTTTAAGGTTAGACCCCGTTTATATGATCTATAATGTAAGTATGAAATGTGCATGTTTATCCGAATAGTAGATTTATGATTATATTTAATCAAAGGGCTAACACATATTCAGCCGTTATCTTTCCTGTTAATTTTTTTAGTATTTAAGGGAATGATATATACAGTGTTTTGAGTAGTTTAAATGAGTTCTAATTGAAATCAGTGGGTCGACTGAGATTTTTAACTGAATGAGAATCTAACTTGACATAAACCCGCATCTTTCTTGTATATTTACATTAAGTTTTCCCAAGTTTATTAACAGTATCCATCATTGTTTTTTGTATTATGGCAAACAATTTCTCGAAAATACAATAGTTACGAATCATTATAGGGATTTTGTTCGCAACGAGTTACAACGTGTTCAAAGGCATGAACCAAGGTTCGTACGCAGGCACATGTTACGTACGACTTCATTACATATAGGGACTTTGACTAGTAAGTTTTTAAATTGGTTGATGTTTTGCGAAAAAAGAATGTAAATAATATTTGTATACAAAAAACTAAGTAGATGGGGGATCAGAAAAATGAGGATAATGGGTATAAATTATGGTATTCAGGCTTAGTTAACTCTCGTAATGATGTTGGAATTTTGTTAACATTATTCTTAAAAGATAATGTGGTGGAGGTTAAAAGATGTGGAGAAAGATTTATGTATATTAGATTATTTATTGGGGATGTCGTTGGGACTATCGTTTGTGTCTACGCACCTCAAGATGGTTTGAGGATTTTGAGTCCATATCTATTTGGGGGGTTATTTGGATGATTTGGTTAGACTATTCCTCAAAATTGTTAGCGCGAAAACATGTGCTAAAATTCACGCAAGTATACGCGTTTGCAAGTAGTATAAGATATAAATCAGATTCGTTCCCACATAGACTAAAGTTCAATTTATGCACCTATGCAACAATGTATGGTTATCACTCAATGCTAAGACAAATAGCAAATTGGGTTTTGATAAACTAAGAGATTATACTAAATAACATTAACTAAGAGAATTGAGGTTGAATTACTATATATGACAAATATGGGATCCTAACTTCATTAAATACTTCATTCAATAGCCTTTTTGTTCTTAACCTTAGCATGCAATGGTGATGACACTAATCAGATAACACGAAACTAGTATATGCCAACTTTCGTTGTACTAATACCCTACTACCAAGCATCCACAAAAGAGATAGAAGTTGAATAGACACCAATTATGCTTAGTCCTTATATGTCTATAAGAATTGAAAACATAACGGTTTAATGCGCAAGTTATCTATCATGATTACATAGGGCAAATAAGATGGTTAAAATTACCTACGAATCATGCATAACAAATACATGAACCTATGCTAGCATGGCAAGTTCTAAACCACTATATACACTGTCGCTTCAAGAGAGATTAACACGCTATCTTATATGTTAGCTACGCACATAAGACGAATAAGCACAACCAATACTAGGTTATCATACAATCACCACACACTAAGGTATCGAAACAAATTAACTAAAGAAATCCATAATTAAATCTGCTAGAACCCCATGATAACGATTAATTCATAATCGAACTCATCATCACCATGGGTTCCAATGAAAGCATGATAATAAATAATATAAGAGTGCTAGGGTTCAAGAACAAATCAAAAAAAAAACATCCAAGTATCAACCAAATTAAAGAAAATAAGAGTTTTCTTCTCCGTAGCCTTCTCGCGCTCTCTAGGTCTTCTTATTGCTCTCTCAGGCCTCCTTATTGTTAAAAACGTCTTTTTATGGGTATATAGGCTCCAGGATGACCAGGACTCTCAAAATCTTCAATTTTGACTAAAATCAGGATTCTGGGGCAGAAACCGGGCACGGCCGCGTGGCCTTCGGGCGCGGGCGCGCTGCCTTCTTCCGCGGCCGCGCTGACATTCTGGAATTTTTCTGACAAATCTTCTTTTGGCCATATCTTGAGTTCTGCTCATCAGAATTAGGCGATTCAACTGCCCATGCGAAGCTAACGAGATTCTTTACAATTTGAGAATGGCCTAAGCTTCCAATTATGATCTCGTTTCAGCATATTTCTTTGAAAAGCTCCTTTCTTCATTTAACTGATGCCTGAAATGCAATAACACAAAAACACATCAAAAATACCAATAACTTGAGTCCAAAACACCAACTTAAGCCTGAAATGAAGCGTTCCAAGTAGATATAAAATCCACTTATCACACCCCCAAACTTGAATTGATGCTTGTCCTCAAGCACAAACATACTCAAAACTACAAATCAAACCTAATGCATGAATGCAACTACGTGAATGCAACTAAATGATAATACAATCGATCCCCTCAGAATAAACATAACCAATTGAATAAGCCACGCCTCTAAGATTACAATGACTCAAAACAGAGCTCGAATAAATCCCACAAACCAGAAATGTGCGTGTGTGGGATGCTTAACAAATATACCCTCGATAGTAGATCAATAACCATAACTTATCTTTCATCGAAAAAATCACAAGTTTATAACTAGAATAGACGTTAAACGCATAATGACTCACAATACCTCCTTTCTACTAGAGTTATACAAGGATTCATGCTATTATTGAACACATAACAAAGATGCTTACTTGACCGTGCAATGAATGAGGTTCACAAAAGACTTATGCAATAATACCCATGTAGCGAGCGTTAGGTTAGTGGATCCCAGACTATAAAAGCCTTAGGTTTCTAGGCACAAAGTCCCCTAGAACTTAATAACTCGAGTATTAAAGAGCTCACTCTTGATCAATTATGCATAAACACATACTTTTTTTCTTTTTTCTTTTTTCTTTCTCTTTTTTTTCTTTTTTTCTGTTTTTTTCAACAATTTCTGAATGAGTGCGTTTCGCTCCATCTCATTCAACCCTAGACTGCTCATAAATTATGAGCCGGCTACTAGCCATTTGATATCTAGCCTTACAACAAATATCAATGAAATCCTGCTTTTCTCCAGTTTAAAAATCAGTGCTTTTACGTTGTTAGGTCACACACACTGTAGAAGGGGGTTGAATACAGTGTTTACTACAATCAAATCGAATATAAGAACTCAAGTAACAAAAAATAGATTTTATTCAACATAATAAACTCTGTTACAATATGGAACTGTCCTCTCTCAGTGATGAACAAATTATCACAAGAGCTGCTAGGGTTACAAAGAATAATAACTTCGATAATGATAACACATATAGTGTAAACCCTATGCCTGTGTTTATATATTGCACAGTTACAAGATAATATTCTAATTGATATGGAATATAATTATGCTTCCTAAAATATATCAACTAGTTATCTTTTCTTCCAAGTATTATATTCTTCATAGAATTCTTTCTTTATGCATATTTCTTTATGTCTTAGTCTCGATCTTCTTTCCTTTCAATCAGCCGCCTGCCTTATCTGAAAGTCATCTTAAGTCCTGATATTATCTTCTGATAAATATCTTCTGATAACTTAGGTTCTGATAACTTAAGTTCTGATATCTTAAGTTCTGTCTTAGTATAAGTGCTGATTTCCAGTTAAGTATTGATTTGTCCAGTTAGGTAAGATCTGAAAACTAAACACAAATCATATTACACATGACATTATCAAATATATCTAACAATCTCCCCCAACTTGTAAATTAGCATAATATACAAGTTCAACAGATATTTGATGATGTCAAAAAAATGAAGTACAAATGCATGAGAATTTGACTAGATAACTATAACGTACAGTCCTTTCAGCTTTACCAACTTAAGGTCTGATAACAGCTTCAGTCTGTATACACTTCAGAATTTAAGCAGTTGTAGATCTTTGACTTGGCTTCAATTTATGATCTCTTTGATATCATGAGTTGTTCTGAGATAGTTCTTCAACAAACATCTCTCAGCATATTCAAGTTCATTGACCATCCTCCTTTTAGCTTTTATCAATTCAGCTGTATCTTCACCAATTTGAAAAATAGCTGCTCTGAGATCATTTATCTTAGCTTTTCTTATCTCCTGATCTAGTCTGATCAGATATGCCTTGTCAGACTCTAGATTGAATTCCACAGCCTTATAACCCAAAAAAGTAGTTATGATCTTAGCAGAGTTAGGCTTCATTTCGACAATATCACCTCTGTGATCTCTGTACTTGGAACAATATGTGCTATCAGACTTTACAGAATAAAGCTTCTTCTGTCTTTGAATTTGAGATTTTAAATAACCTGCAGCACTATCTGTTAATCTGTCTTTTACTTGAAGTAGAAATAGAACATGTTCCAGTTCAAAATACTTCAGTGGTATAGCATTCTGCCTAATCTGGTATACCCTTCCATCTGTCATAAAATATAACAAGATATGTTCTTTCAAAAAGGTATGGTAAACCATTTGTATAGATTCAAGTCGATTCAATCTTTCAGGAGTTGCTCCAACACTTGGTTCACTTAAGGAAGTTGGATCATTGGTAGTGTTATGTACTCTTCTTTCATCAGAACTACCTGATCCAGATTTATCTCTTGTTTCCTTTCCTGTAACAACTCTTGCTTCAAAACCATTCGTGGCAGTCTTCAAAGGTTGAGCCTGTTTAGCTTTGGTGAATCCTGGTAGGAGTATCTTTGAAGGTCTAATATAAGCAATGTCAGAGGTTTCCTTTTCCTTATCTTCTGATATTAAGCCAACTTGAGCTATGTCAGAGGTTGCTTGCTTCACTGTCATATTAGAACTTACTACATCTTGACTATGAACAACATGAGCCATGTTAGAGGTTGTTTGAAAAATCTTCTTTTGCATCAGAGTAAGATTATCATCTTTTTCATCATCAATTATTTCTTCATCCATGACTGGCATATAAACCTTTACAGGTTCATCAACTTTTTCTTTGCCCTTGAACCTTGGATTAATTTCCACTTGTGATTTGGCTTTGGTTGCCTCAGAACTTGTTCTTTCCTTTATCACAATACCCTTAAGCTTTGGAAATTTCTTTTCAACAATAGAAGCTTTAGATTTTATCTTGACACCTTCTGTTTTGAGTCTAGCTTCTTCTTCCTTTAGACTCTCAAAGTCCATTCCTGGATTTTCTTTAAGAAATAACTGCTTTGAAATTTCTTCATCAAGTTCCAGATGTTCACTTATCCTTTAACCAGTATCAGAACTTGTTCCTTGACTTGTAATTCTAGCTTTACTTGATGAAAATCCTTTGTCTTGACCTTGACCTCTACCCTTGTTAGAGTTTCCTGGTCATCATTTCCTTCATCCTTTCCCTTCAGTGTCTGAATAGATTTGCATTTGGACTTAATCACTTTCTCCCCCTTTTTGGCATCAGTAGGTAAAAGAAGAGAGACAAGCAATTCCACTGAGGATTGGATCTCATTGAGTTGATCTTGGTGAGAAGCTTGATTCTTCATAATTTCATAAATTTGAGTTTGTTGCTTCTCCTGAGTTTTCTCAATATAGGCAATTCTGTCGAAGGCTGGCTTGAAAAATCTGTTCTTTACAAGTTTCACATTCATATCTTGCTGGATCAAAGTTTCTTGAATTTTATTCACCTAGGCATGAGTTGTTGAGTGTTGACCCTGAAGGTGCCTAGTACTCAATGCAGTAACTCTCAGCTGTGCCTTGAAATCATCATTTAACAGTATTTCATCAGCTTTTGCTAGATGCTCAGCAAGAATCTTTTCAGAAGGAACAAAACTAACTGTGTTTCATTCCTTAGTCCACTCCTTTCCTCTAGGAGTTTCACTCCAAGGTACTGGTGCTTCCCCTGTAACAAACTTCTTGACTAAATCAGCTTTATTAACTTTTTGTTGAGGTGCATGTCCTGATGGACCAGCTGTATCAGCATCGACAGTAGTTTCACCAGTAGTTTCTTTATTGGCAGCATCAGAACTTGTAGATCCTGCATTATCAGCATCCTCTAATAAAATAGCAGTATGTGAGGCTAAAGAGGCTTCGACATCATCCTCTAAATTCTGATCTGCAGCCAGGTTCTGATCAACATCCAAAATTGATGTTGTTGGTGGAGTGAGTTGAATTGGTGGAGCTTCCAAGTACAAAACCTCAGGCACAATCTAGTTATGAATATCAATTGCAGTACTTGTACCTGGTTCTTCAGTATGTACTGGATCAACTATAGGTGACATAGGAGGTATAGGCATTCTGTCTTGAGCAGTTTCTGGTTGTGCAGAAGGAAGTGATTCAATAACAATTGGTTCTGTTGAGATCAGAGATTCCTGATCCCCTTCCTTAGCTGCTTCCACTACATCCTCTGAATCTGACTCAACTATGTCCCTGTGAGCTCTCTGTTTCTTTAATTTCTTCAATGGTGGAGACACTGTAGGAGCTTTATTATTAAAATTTAACTTTCTAAGCCTTTTGAGGGGCCTAGAACTCCCAGTTACAGTATCTTTCTGAGAAGAAACCTTCTCAGCTTCTACAACAACAGGTTTTGATATGGGAACTTGTTCCTCAGTATCTGATTCATCTCGCAGAATAATTCTCCTTCTCTTCTATTGAGGCTGAGGTACTTTCTTAGTCCTTTTGGGTTTGGAGGATGAAGGCTGAGGTTGAGAAGGTTGAGGTGTTTGTGTAGAGGTGGTAGGTGCTGATGGATGAGGTTCTGATGGTTGGACATCAGGATATAATTCAGTGATTTAACTGGATCGTAGGTTATTAAGGCTTGTTTGACAGATAAAGGAACTAGGAGGGGTTGTAACACAGCCTTCTTATTATCAGTGGATAATAAGTCATTAAAAGCTCTTTTAGCTAGTCTGAATGATGAAATTAATTCACTAGCTGATTGGGGCTTATCATCACAACAAAAAGTATAGATAAGCTGACATAATCTAGCAAAGTAAACAGTATTTCTATCTTCTGTCATTCTATCCCCAATAAAACCTAAGACAACACTTGCATAATCAAAATCAGTTTGATTTATGAGAGCATACCCGATTTATTGGCTGAATATGGGGATTGCATCGAAATTAGAACATTTGTTTGCAAAAGCCTTGGTTATGCAGTCAAAGAAGAAACTTCATTCCCACCTTATGTATAATCTCTTCAACTGACCCAGCTTGGCCAATGTCCTCTCATACCCTAGACTGGCCATCATGTTTTGAAGAACTGGTTCTTCAACAGTAGAATAAACACAGTTCTTAGGCAGCTGCAGTGCTTGTCGAACCGTAGCCAATGTCACGACATGCTCATCCTCCCCTGATGAAAAAATTATACTTGGGGACCCTTGAGCACCACCATCATCATATACTCCGCTTCTCCAGAACTCCAGCACTTGAGTACCAGAGACTTCATTCGGTTCGGTCAGAGCGTACCCAATATCAGAACTAGTAAGAAAGTCTTGAATGAAGTGAAGTTCTGATGGGGCTTCCGACTTGCTAAGAATAGCAGAGAAGTTATTAGGAACAAACTTAGCTCCATCAAAAATTACGTCTTTTGGTGCCATCTCTGTAATAAACTAAGTGAATAAGAGAATGTTTGTAAAAAGTCATGAGAGAAAAACAACTTCAGAAAATAAAAGAGAGAGAGAGAGAAAGTGAAAGAGATTTAGAATAGAAAAGTAAATAAAAGATTAGTAAATCTTTTATCTCTCATATATATACTCTCTCCACTCAACAGTTGTATTTTTGAAGCATGGGATACACTTTACACCTGGCACCATGTGAACAGTCAGTAAACGGTTAGAAAAAGAGTTAATGGGCACGTAAAATAAGCAATAATTACCGTGCAAATGCAATTTTTCAGGACATACACGTTAACCACTAACCCATACTGATTATGACCATTTTATCTCACATTAACCAATATTTTGTAAGAAAAATATTATCGTTCAAGTAATGACCAAAAATAAACCAAGTAAATAAATACTGCCACGTCAGCATCAGAACTTGATTATTATCATGATTTAAAAGTCATCAGAATATGGCTCCTTAACTCAAAAAGTGAATGTTTATCCCTGTAATTCTTCACACAAATACTGATATGGTTTTATCAGAACTTAATCATCAGAACTTCAATCAGAACTTGTCCTTAGAATTTATGCAATCTGACACATAAACTGTTCATCTAAAACAATATTTATCACCACAGTAATTTTCATCATTCATATGGAGTGTAAGTGTGTGCATTAAGCTAAATATCAGACAAAGAGTAAAGTCTGATTCACTTCAGTACATCTTGGAAATAAGGCATAACTAAGAACTTTGCTCAAAATCTGTCATTATTCTTAAGTCTACTTTAGAATGAGTTCATGCATGAGTCCACCTCAACTGTTTTGTGCTCATTTTATGCATCTTTTGAAATTCCATTTTACAGTGGCTTCTCAGTGTAAGTGAGTCACGACTGCTTATTAGAATTTATGTTGTTATCATAGTATTTCTCCAGTAATCATAGAGTGTGAAAAGTCACCAAGAAAATTTTTATTTTGCTTTTCTAATGCATTTTACTTAATACCAGCAATGCACTTGGGTCTTCCCTTCCACATTTTTACTCTAGATCTCAAAGGAGTACCTGATTTTTATTAATTTTTTTTTTCTTTTCTTTTTCTTTTGATAAGTGAGGCTTATCAACACTTAGTACATCCATCAGATTTATTAACATCAGGACTTAACAGATAAGAAGCACTATTCTAGTTTTTGACTTAGTAATAAATTCACAAAGTAAACTTAACTAAGCTCAATATCAGAATTTGCTTGTGTTAAACGATTTCCACATAAACAATTAGTTCAAACATGGTATCTTTAGTATATTAAAGACTACTAGGTCAGCATCTAGCACAATTATCCTCATTGGATTGTATAGTCACAGCAACATTCATATCACTATCAGAGTTTAGAAATTCAAATCAGACAACAATCAACACTTAAGCAAATTTCAATTTAAACACAGAATACACAAAGATAGTAATATCTGTAAATACTGATCATAAAATCTGATATATCAGAACATAAACTATGCAGATTTAGAGAAAGAACCTAAAACCATTTCAAGTTCATTTACCAATCTTGTAAAAGTAGCTTCACACAGTGGTTTTGTGAAGATATCTGCTAGTTATTGATCTGTTGGAACAAAATGCAATTCCACTGTACCTTCATCCACATGTTCCCGTATAAAGTGGTACCTAATGCTGATGTGCTTTGTCATTAAGTGTTGAACTAGATTACCTGTCATAGCAATAGCACTTTGATTATCACAGTAAATAGGGATTTTAGAAAATTCTAACCCATAATCCAGTAACTGATTCTTCATCCAAATAATCTGTGCACAACAGCTTCCTGCAGCAATGTATTCTGCTTCTGCAGTTGATGTGGAAATTGACTTTCGTTTCTTGCTAAACCAAGAAACCAATCTGCCTCCAAAAAATTGGCAGCTTCCACTTGTGCTTTTCCTGTCAATTTTGCATCCTGCAAAATCTGCATCTGAGTAACCTATTAGCTTAAAGTCTGATTCTCTAGGATACCACAATCCCAGATCAGCTGTACCCTTAAGGTACTTGAAAATTCTTTTAACAGCTGTTAAGTGAGATTCTCTTGGATCTGCTTGAAATCTTGCACAAAGACAGGTAGCATACATGATATCAGGTCTACTTGCAGTTAGATAGAGTAGAGAGCCAATCATACCTCTGTAATCAGTAATATCTACTGATTTACCAGTATCCTTATCCAACTTGGTTGCAGTGGCCATAAGAGTGGATGTACTTGAACAATCTTGCATTCCAAACTTTTTCAACAAATTTCTGGTGTACTTAGATTGACAAATAAAAGTTCCTTATTCATTCTGATTGACTTGAAGGCCCAGAAAATAGTTAAGTTCTCCCATCATATTCATTTGATATCTTGACAGCATCAGCTTGGTAAACTTCTTACAAAGTCTGTCATTTGTAGAACCAAAAATGATATCATCAACATATATTTGCACCAAACGTAAGTCCTTTCCATGGTTGAGGTAAAACAGTGTTTTATCAATAGTCCCTCTGTTAAATCCACTTTCTAAAAGAAACTGAGCTAAATTCTCATACCATGCTCTTGGAGCTTGCTTAAGGCCATAAAGTGCTGTATCAAGCCTGTAGACATGATTGGAAAATTTGGGATCTACAAATCCTGGAGGTTGTTCAACATATACCTCTTCTTCCAATTCTCCATTGAGAAAAGCACTTTTCACATCCATTTGAAAGACTTTAAACTTCTTGTGAGCAGCATAAGCCAAAAAATCCTTATGGCTTCCAATCTAGCAACTGATGCAAATGTTTCATCATAATCAATTCCCTCCTGTTGAGAGTATCCTTTTACAACCATTCTTGCTTTATTCCTTGTAATTATGCCATCACTGTCAGTTTTGTTTCTGAACACCCACTTTGTACCAACAACAGACCTGTTCTTTGGTCTTGGCACTAGGGTCCATACTTTGTTTCTTTCAAATTCATTTAACTCTTCCTGCATTGCTTGCACCCAATCAGCATCTTGAAGAGCTTCTTCCACTTTCTTTGGTTCAGTCTGAGATAGAAAAGAATGATAGAGGCATTCATTTGATGTAGCTGTTCTAGTTCTGACACTTGCATCAAGATTTCCAATAATTAAGTCAGGTGTATGTGCTTTAGTCCACTTCCTTGCAGATGGAAGGTTCTCTTTAGAACTGGATGCTCCCCCATGATCCATGTTGTCTCCATCAACATTTTCTGATGCTCCCCCTGAAATTATGCTCTCTGAGTTGGATCCTTCAGAATTTGAGTTTCCAGAAATATCACAACATGAGTTTCAGAATTATCAGAACTTGAAGAGCCTGTTGTAGGTTCTGATGCTTCTTGAGATGTGGTTGGATCTTCAGTATGCTCCCCCTGCACAGGTGCATTTTCCTTTGGCGTAGTCACCACATTTTTAATAACATCAGAGTTTAATCCATCAGAGTTTGCAATATCAGGATTTAGACTGTCAGGAGTTACAGAATCAGAATTTAAAACTTCATTTTCGAATCTCAGCTGATCATGATCATTGAAATCTTCAAGTCCAGTAATCTTCTTATCATCAAAAGAGACATTGATCGATTCCATGACAACCCTTGTTCTTAAATTGTAGACTCTGAAGGCTTTTGTGGAAAGTAGATATCCAACAAAAATTCCTTTATCAGCTTTTAGATCAAATTTGGATAGCTGTTCGGGATGAGTCTTAAGAACAAAACACTTGCATCCAAATACATGAAAATACTTCAAATTTGGCTTCTTTTTCTTCACCATCTCATATGGTGTCTTTCCATGCTTGTTAATGAGTGTAGCATTCTGAGTAAAACAAGCAATCTGCACAGCTTCAGCCCAAAAGTAGGTTGGCAACTTTGCTTCATCAAGCATAGTTCGAGCAGCTTCAATAAGAGTTCTATTCTTTCTTTCAACAACTCCATTTTGCTGTGGAGTTCCAGGAGCAGAAAATTCCTGCTTTATTCCATGGTTTTTGCAGAACTCTTCCATAATCAAATTCTTGAACTCAATGTCATTATCACTTCTTATGATCTTCACAGAATCTTTGACCAGTTTATCCAGTTGCTTGACATGATCAATCAAGATAGATGCAGTTTCACTTTTTGGGTGCAAGAAATACACCCATGTGTATCTGGTGAACTCATCCACTATGACCATAGCATATTTCTTCTTTGCAATAGACATGACATTCACTGGACCAAATAGATCAACATGTAGTAGGTGATAAGGCTCAAGAATTGATGATTCAGTCTTGCTCTTGAATGAAGATTTTCTTTGTTTTGCCTTCTAACATGAATCACAAAGGCCATCAGGAGCAAATACTGATTTTGGCAGTCCCCTCACAAGATCTTTCTTGACTAGTTTATTTATATTGTTAAAATTTAAATGAGAGAGTTTTTTGTGCCAATCCCAGCTTTCTTCAATTGATGCTCTACTCATTAGACAGATTGCAGAACCATCAGTACTTGTTAAAAGCTTGGCTTCATAAATGTTACCATGCCTGTACCCTTTCAAAACAACTTTGCCTGTAGATTTGCCTTACAACTTCACAGTGTTCTTCAAAGAAATCCACATGATAACTTCTGTCACAGATTTGACTAACACTCAGCAGATTGTGTCTAAGTCCTGAGACCAGAGCTACTTTTTCAATGATGACATTCCCAAGATTGATATTGCCATATCACAGAGTTTTTCCAATATTGCCATCTCCATAAGAAACACCTGGGCCAGCTTTCTCCACAAAGTCTGATAGCAGGGCTTTATTTCCAGTCATATGTCCTGAACATCCACTGTCCAGAACTAGGATGTTTTTCCTGTTGCCCTGCAATCACAAAGACCACTAATGATTAGTTTTAAGGACCCAGACTTGCTTGGATCCTTTGGCCTTTTTAAGTTTGTTAACATTTACAGCGGATTTAGCATCAGAGTTTATGTTAACAGTTTTCTTATCAGAATTTGCAATATCAGACTTTGCATCAGAACTTACACTAGAAGGAATAATGCTAACTTTCTTTACAGAAGGTTTTATTTGATAATAATCATAGTATAAACTATGATATTCCTTACAAGTATAAATGGAATGCCATAAACTACCACAATGAAAATAAGGATTTTGTGGCTTATATCTAACAGACTGACTCTTAACTCCTGACTTTGAAGGTAAGGAGTTTATGTTCTTATTCTTCCTGCAAAAAGAAGCCAGATGGTTAGAATTTCCACAGTTATGACATGTTTTCTAGGAGCACTAGGAACAGGCTTATAATTGTTACTTTTGTTCACACCTTCCTTTCCATTCCTATTTTTCCTAGGTGGCTTTACCTTGTTTACATTCTTAACATCTTTCAGCTTGTGTTTAAGCTTCTTCTTTGTTATTAAGCCTATGTTAACTTTAGTTGGCTTATCCTGTTTAGGTTTGTCAGAAGTTACTTTCTCCTTAACTTCTGATTTCTCAATATCAGACTTTGCAGTTACAAACTTAACAGGATTTACCTTTGGTTTTTGTTTAACAACTATAGGCTCAGTTTCTACAGTTCTCTTACTGTTCTTATCATCTCCATAACCTAAGCCCTCTTTCCAGTTTCCACTACTAAAAAATATCCTGAGTTGCTTTACCAGAGTTAGTCCAAATCCTGATAATCTCTCTTTCCTTTTCTAACTCAGTTTTTAGAGATTCATTCATTTTTAGCACTTCATCCCTAACATAAATGGCATCATCTCTATCTTTCTGAGTTTGATGGAACATGACTAACTCTTTTTCTAAATAATCATTCCTCTTTTTATAAGCAAGATTTTCAGAAGTTAATCTTTCACATGTTAAAGTTTGATCTTTATAACTAATGAACTTGGTTTTAAGATATCTTCTCAACTCAGTAATATCATCAGTATGAAAGGCATAAGTAGTTTGAGGTACCTTTAAGTCAGCAGTATCAGAACTGCTATCAGCATTTGCCATCAAGGCATAGTTTTCCTCATCCTCAAAATCTGAAGCATCTGACCAGCTTTTCTTCTTTGTAACAAGAGCCTTGCCTTTGTCACTCTTCCCTTTTCTGCAATCAGGAGATATGTGGCCTTTGTCACCACAGTTGTAGCATTTAACATTCGAGTAATCTCCTCTGTCAGACTTTCCTCCTTTGCCTTCAGATTTTCTGAAACCTTTCTTATCAGAACTTGCACCTTTCCTGGAAAACTTCTTTCCTCTCCTGAATTTCCTGTATGCAATCTTTGTGATTCCTTTCACCATAAGAGCACACAGCTTCATCATCTCTTCATCAGGGTCTATCTCAGGTATACTTTCAGTTTCTGAGTCATCATCACAATCAGAAGTTGATAACTCAGTATCAGACTTTGTGATGAGAGCTTTTCCCTTGCCTTTCTTTGAGGCAGCAAATTTGGGACTTTCCTACTCGGCCACAAAGGCAACTGTCCTTGACTTTCTTCCATTCCTCTTGCTTCTTTGTTCCATCTCAAGTTCATGAGTCTTGAGCATCCCATAAATCTCATCAAGAGTTGTTTCATCAAGATTATAGTTATCTCTTATTATTGTGGCATTCAAATCCCATCTTTCAGGAAGAGCTAATATAAATTTAAGATTTGAATCTTCAATATCATACTCTTTATCAACTAGTGACAAATCATTCAAGACTTTGACAAATCTGTCATATAAATCAGTTAACGACTCATCAGGCTTTGAGTCAAAGTGCTCATACTCTTGAGTGAGTATCGTCTTCCGATTCTTCTTGATTGAATCAGTTCCCTGACACCTTGTTTCAAAAGCATCCCATATCTTTTTTGCAGTCTTGCATTGAATTACCATGTTTGACATGACATTATCAATGGCACTATGCAGCAAGTGTCTTACCTTTGCATCCTTTGCAATCGATGAGATATCTTCAGCAGTGTAATCACTTTTCTCCTTTGGTACAGACTTTACTGGCTGACCTGCCACTTCCACAGAGAGTTTGGTTGGCATATGAGGTCCTTCATTAATCATGTCGAGATATTCTGGATCTGTAGCTTCCAGAAACATAGCCATCTTCACTTTCCATATGGAATACTCAGAAGGTTTCAACATGGGAACTCTTATAGTCTCATATTGACTATGGGTTATGGTTTTTGGAGGTTCTTCAGTTTTGGTGGGCATGGTTGGAGTTTCTTCTTCAGACATGATTGTTTATGGATCTTAAACTGTATGTGTGTTAACTGATCTGCTCTGATAGCACTTGTTAGGTCACACACACTGTAGAAGGGGGTTGAATACAGTGTTTACTATAATCAAATCGAATATAAGAACTCAAGTAACAGAAAATAGATTTTATTCAACACAATAAACTTTGTTACAATATGGAACTGTCCTCTCTCAGTGATGAACAAATTATCACGAGAGCTGCTAGGGTTACAAAGAATAATAACTTCGATAATGATAACACATATAGTGTAAACCCTATGCCTGTGTTTATATACTACACAGTTACAAGATAATATTCTAATTGATATGGAATATAATTCTGCTTCCTAAAATATATCAACTAGTTATATTTTCTTCCAAGTATTCTATTCTTCATAGAATTCTTTCTTCAAGCATATTTCTTTTTGTCTTAGTCTCAATCTTCTTTCCTTTTAATCAGCCGCCTGCCTTATCTGAAAGTCATCTTAAGTCCTGATATTATCTTCTGATAAATATCTTCTGATAACTTAAGTTCTGATAACTTAAGTTCTGATATCTTAAGTTTTGTTTTCAGTATAAGTGCTGATTTCCAGTTAAGTACTGATTTGTCATGTTAGATAAGATCTGAAAACTAAACAGAAATCATATTACACATGATATTATCAAATATATCTAACACACGTCATTACGAGAATATCACAAATTCTAAATATAACCAAGTGATTAAATCTCAACAATGAACAAGTATGATTATGATCTAGATCAAAAGCAACCCTATAAGACTTTGTGAAAATATTTGTTCTGGCATGCAAATCAATTCGTTAGGACTTAAACATCCATCTATTCGTCATCACCACACTCAAATCAACATCAACTAATTATTCATAAATAGCTCATCTTAAGGGATCATACTAAATATGCATGCAAATGCAACTATATGAAATCACATAAAAAACAAACAAATATGTCCTCTATGAACAATCATGCAACACTACGAATGAAATAACACTATATGCAACATGAATCTATATGAACTATATGGACACACACAAACTAATCCTTGCATTATCACCCCAAACTTAAAATTTTCAATATCCTCATTGAAGGAAATAATAAGGATTTCAGGCATACCTAGTCGTCAGAAAGATCACCCTCTTCGGGTGGAGGATCAGGTGGCCAATCAACCTCGACACCAGTGGCTCGGAAAATAGTGCCCAAAGCCTGTGTCAAATCTGCAACAAAATGGTGGTGAATGTCGTGCATGGCCTCCATACGCCTAATTACTCGCCTATACTGCTCATCACCAACACCATTCATATCAACTACCTGCTGCACATGAGAAGAACCCTCTGTAGGCACTAGAGGATTCATTCGGCTACCCTCTACATCATCAAAAATATATCCCAAGCCCTTATCATGTGGTGCACCTAAGAATGCATAACTCAAGTGATATGGTAGTGGGTGAAGCTCAAGTGTGAAAACATCTTCAATAGACGGCTCGAGACGCTCCTGAGAAATTTTCAGCTCTGCTAACCCAAGAGAATCGAATGGCATATCCAACTTCCTCTTCCACAGAGGTGCATTCAAAACTTGCAGTTGCTCTGCTCCTTCCTTTTCATCAATAACTGATTTCCCCATTAAGGATCTCTCTAAGGTCTCTGACTTTGGCAATTGCTCAAGTTCCGAATTCACGATAGAGTCTACCCACTCTACTTTAAAGCACTCCTCTTTAGCTGTGGGTAACTTTATTGCCTTGAACACATTAAAAGTGATCTTTTGATCGTGAACTTTCATCGTAAGCTCTCCTTTTTGTACATCGATCATAGTTCGGCCAGTAGCTAAGAATGGTCTCCCCAAGATAATGGGAATCTTCTTATCCTCCTCAAAGTCAAGAATTACAAAGTCAGTAGGAAAGATAAGTTTGTCCACCTTGACCAAAACATCCTCCGTTATACCTCGTGGATAAGCGATGGAACGATCAGCTAGTTGCAATGACATGTATGTTGGTTTCGGATCAGGCAAACCAAGCTTCTTGAAGATAGATAAGAGCATCAGATTGATGCTAGCTCCTAAATCACATAAACACTTGTCGAATGACAAGTTTCCGATGGTGCAAGGAATAGTGAAGCTTCCAGGATCTTTAAGCTTCAGAGGCAACTTCTGTTGCAGCACAGTACTGCATTTCTCCGTAAGAGCAATGGTCTCTAAGTCATCGAGCTTCACTTTTCGAGAGAGAATACCTTTCATAAACCTTGCATAGCTAGGCATCTGTTCAAGAGCTTCAATGAAAGGTATGTTGATATGAAGTTTCTTGAACACCTCCAGAAACTTAGCAAATTGCTTATCCAACTTCTGCTTCTGCAGCCTTTTAGGAAAAGGGGGTGGAGGATAGATTTGTTTCTCCCCTGTATTACCCTCCGGAGGAGTGTGTTCCACATTAGTCTTCCTTGGTTCCACCTCTGCTTCCTTCTATACTTCTTTTTCAGCCACAATCTCATTTTCTGGAATTGGAAAGGGTGCAGACGCACCTACATTATGGATAGAATTTTCAGACTCTTTTTTTTGCTGAATTTGGGGACTTGCGACCCTTCCAGACCTCAAGGTGATGGCGTTCACCTGTTCTTCAACTTCCCTCTCACCTGGATTGGCTTTTGTATCACTAGGAAGCGTTCCTGGTAGTCGATTCAATAAGACATTAGCAATTTGTCCTATTTGGTCCTCCAGAGTCTTGATAGAAATAGCCTGGCTTTGGCATATAAGAGCCTGATTTTTGCACATAAGCCTCAACTCCTCCAATTCAGATTTTTCATTCGAATATTGACCTGCATCTTGAGTTTGTTGTTGAAGTTGGAGTTATTGTCTTGGTGCAAATTACTGCTGAAAACCAGTAGGATTGTATGATTGGATCCAAACTGCTGATAAGGCTGTTGTACCGCATTCTGATTGTTGCTCCGGCTGAAGTTAGGATGATTACAGTTGTCAAGATGATAAGTGTCTGGAACTGGTTTCTGCGATCTCTGAAAGTTGCTCACAAACTGAGTTGATTCACTAGATATAGCGCATTGCTCCGTCGCATGCGAACCTGCACAAAGCTCACAAACACTCGTCCTCTGATGAACTCCATAGTTAGCTAGCGAATCGATCTTTATAGACAATACCTTTAGTTGAGCAGTGATAGCCGTAGCTGTATCCGCTTCAAGAACTCCTGCTACCTTGCCATGTGGCAATCTCTGGGTTGGATACTGATATTCATTAGCAGCCATCAGTTCAATTGGATAATAAGCTTCCTTATAGCTCTTAGCCTATAAGGCTCTACCTGATGCTGCATCGAGCATGGGTCTGGATTGTGCTCCCAGACCATTATAAAAACAATTGATGATCATCCAATCAGGCATGCCATGATGAGGACACTTTCCAAGCATCTCCTTATAGCGCTCCCAAGCTTTACATAGTGTTCTCCTGATTGCTGCATAAATTGAGTAATAGCATTCCTGATTACAGTTGTCTTCGCCATTGGGAAGAATTTAGAGAGAAACTTTTGAGCAAGATCTTCCCAAGTAGTAATCGAACCAGCTAGTAGAGAGTGTAACCAGCTCTTAGCCTTGTCCCTCAGAGAGAATGGGAATAGTCTCAGCTTCACAGCATCTTCAGAAACACCGTTAAACTTGAAAGTGTCGCAGATCTCAAAAAAAATCCCTAATGTGCATATTGGGATCTTCCGTTGAAGAACCCTCAAACTGGATTAAATTCTGCACCCATTAAATTATGTCAGGCTTGATCTCAAAGGTATTAGCTGTGATAGCTGGCCTGACAATGCTAGATTGAATGTCATTGATCTTAGGTTGAGAAAAATCCATCAAGGCTTTCGTTCGTGCTGCTGGACCTCCCATTGTAATGAGTACTTGAAACACAAACAAATAAACCATGAAAGTAAAAGAATCCGAGTAAGTGAAATTTAACAACCACTGATGACAAGCACATAAACTAAAAATTAACAACACCGACTCCCCGGCAGCGGCGCCAAAAACTTGTTAGGGCGAAAACGCGCGCTAAAATTCACGCAAGTATACACGTTCGCAAGTAGTATAAGATATAAATTAGATTTGTTCCCACAGAGACTGGTTTAGGTTAAGTTCAATTTATGCACCTATGCAACAATATATGGTTATCGCTCAATGCTAAGACAATTAGCAAATTGGGTTTTGATTGAACTAAGAGATTATACTAAATAACATTAACTAAGAGAATTGAGGTTGAATTACTATATATGACAAACATGGGACCCTAACTTCATTAAATACTTCATTTAATAGCATTTTTTTTCTTAACCTTAGCATGCAATGGTGATGACACTAATCAGATAACATGAAACTAGTAAATGCCAACTTTCGTTGTACGAATACCCTACTACCAAGCATCCACAAAAGAGATAGAAGTTGAATATACACCAATTATGCTTAGTCCTTATATGTCTATAAGAATTGAAAACATAACGGTTTAATGCGCAAGTTATCTATCGTGATTACATAGGGCATGTAAGATGGTTAAAATTATCTAGGAATCATGCATAACAAATACATGAACCTATGCTAGCAGGACAAGTTCTAAACCTCTCTATTCACTGTCGCTTCAATAGAGATTAACACGCTATCTTATATGTTAGCTACGCACATAAGACGAATAAGCACAACCAATACTAGGTTATCATACAATCACCACACACTAAGGTATCGAAACAAATTAACTAAAGAAATCCATAATTAAATCTGCTAGAACCCCATGATAACGATTAGTTCATAATCGAACTCATCATCACCATGGGTTCCAATAAAAGCATGATAATAAATAATATAAGAGTGCTAGGGTTCAAGAACAAATCGAAAACAAGCATCCAAGTATCAACTAAATTAAAGAAAACAAGAGTCTTCTTCTCCGTAGCCTTCTCACGCTCTCTAGGTCTTCTTATTGCTCTCCAGGCCTCCTTGTTGTTAAAAACGTCTTTTTATGGGTATATATAGGCTCCAGGATGACCAGGACTCTCAAAATCTTCAATTTTGACTAAAATCAGGATTCTGGGGCAGAAACCAGGCGCGGCCACTCGGCCTTCGGGCGTGGCCGCGCTGAAATAGTGTTTCAGCGGCGCGGGCGCGCGGGCGCGCTGACATTCTGGAATTTTGCTGACAAATCTTCTTTTGGCCATATCTTGAGTTCTGCTCATCAGAATTAGGCGATTCAACTGCCCACGCGAATCTAACGAGATTCTCTACAACTTGAGAATGGTCTAAACTTCCAATTCTTATCTATTTTCAGCATATTTCTTTGAAAAGCTCCTTTCTTCACTTAACTGATGTCTGAAATGCAATAACACAAAAACACATGAAAATTACCAATAACTTGAGTCCAAAACACCAACTTAAGCCTGAAATGAA
This sequence comes from Apium graveolens, assembly GCF_009905375.1. Taxonomy (NCBI): domain Eukaryota; kingdom Viridiplantae; phylum Streptophyta; class Magnoliopsida; order Apiales; family Apiaceae; genus Apium; species Apium graveolens. The sequence continues at coordinate 196,570,754 of NC_133655.1, read as the reverse complement.
ACATTCCAAGTAGATATAAAATACACTTATCAAAAATCAATTTTTATTTGTTGCTGGGGACTTTAATGGTCACATTAGTGCACGAGTGGATGGTTAATATGGTACTCATGGCGCTTATGGTTATGGTGTTACAAATTCTAATGCATTGAGATTTTTAAAATTTGTGAGAGCTCACGAGTTAGTGATTGTGAATTCTTGTTTTTAAAAGCGTGATGATTATCTCATTTCTTTTCGGAGTGGTGGTTATAACACACAAATTGATTATCTTCTTATTCGTAATAAGGATATTAGATTATGTAGGGAAAGTCTGGTCTTTCCCAGAGCTATATGTTCTTCTCAACACCGTCTCTTAGCAATGAATTTATATATGAGAGGTCAATTATAAGGAATAACGTGTATGGTCAAATCAAAAATCATGTGGCGGAATTTACAAGGAGAGAAAGCAGTGGAATTTAAGAAATTGCTTGAGGGTTGTTTGAGGATAGGTGAAGATGTTGAGAACTTATGGGAAAACATGACAAATTTAATTAAAAATGTGACAAGATGGACTTTGGGAGTGACATCAGGCAAAGTTAGGGATCATAAAGAATCTTGGTGGTGTATTGATGATGTACGGGTGAAAGAATCTTATTGATAATTCGGACGGGCACGATGCCAAGTGAGTGACGGTTGAGTGTTGTTATCCCTATTTATAAGAATAAAGGAGATACCCAAAGTTGTGTTAATTATCGTGGTATTATGTTACTTAGTCATACAATGAAATTTTGGGAATGAGTTATCAAAAGCAGGCTTAGAAGGATCATTGAAATTTTAGCGAATCAATTTGGTTTCATACGTGGTAGGTCAACACTGATGCAATTTATCTCGTTAATTGTCTTATGGAGAAATATCGGGAGCGTCATAAGGATCTTCATATGGTGTTTATTGATCTTGAAAAATCTTATGATGGTGTTCCTCATGAAATTTTTTTGCGTTGCTTGAAAGCTAAAGGGGTACCAGGTTTGTATATTCGCATTATACAAGATATATATTCAGATGTTGAGACTTGTGTTTGGATGGTATTGGGGGATATTTAGTATTTTTCAGTGGAGGTAGCACTCCATCAGCCCCCTGCTTTTCGTTATTATTTTGGATGTGATTACTCATGACATCCAAGCTAATGTACAGTGGTGTATACTTTTTGTTGATGACATTGTGTGAATAACTGAGTCTAGGGGCGAAGTTAATGCACAGTTAGAATAGTGGCGTGCAACATTGGAGGCTAAGGGATTGTGTTTGAGCCGTTCTAAGACCGAATATCTTTAGGAAAATTTCAGTGAATAGAATCATATAGATGATTTTGTAATTTGTATTTTTGATGAACGTGTGCAACAAACTAAAAGTTTTAAGTATCTAGGCTCTATCATACAGAGCAATGATGATATTAATCTTGACGTTACACATCGTATTAAGGCAGGTTGAGTTAAATGGAGGTTGTTACTGGAGCGTACCTTTGAAGTTGAAGGGTAAATTCTATAGATTGGCAGCCAGACATTTATTATTATATGGGTCTGAATGTTGGCCATTGAGAAAGACTTAAGAGCGTAGATTGGAAACGACGATAATGCGTATGTTGCGGTGGATTTGTGGCTGCACCATGTCTGGTTATATACCAAACAAGGATTTCAGACGAGTTATAGGTATTGAGTCTATTTTTTAAAAATTAAGGGAGGGATGTTTACGTTGGTATGGGCATCTAAGGAGGAGATGTACTCCAGCTTTGGTTCGAAAGGTTGAAAGTATTTCGGTTAGGAGGAAGAGAAAGAGAGGTAGAACATGTAGGAGGTGGAAATACCAATTAATTTTGAATATGACGACTTTAAATCTCATATGTGACATGATATTAGATTGGAATGCTTGGAGACAGCGTATTAGAATATTAGAGGCGGGGTCTCGTGGTTGCCGAAGGACAAGACCGTAGTTTTTTTTCTATTACATGAGTACATTGACAACATCATTGGGTTTTTTCGGCCATACAATAAGTGGACTTGCTCGTGTTAATGCATTCACTTTGAGTTAAGTCCCGTGTGAACAAAGGCACAGGCTAAGATATTGTGTGGATGTTATCACACACTATTTTATGTATTATTCACTAAGCTGGTGTTCTTCACCGAAACAGTCTCCCTATTTTAAAGGTAGGCTATGGCTGCGTTTATTTTACCCTCCCCATACCCCGCTCTAAGTGGGTTATACTGAATAGGTTTGGTTTGATTTATTTTTTAACTTATTGGAGTTATTCTTTACACCTTTTTTTCTTCTCTTTGCTTTACCTTGTTTATTGTCATTATCTGTCTAAATATTAACTAGTGGGTGATATAAAGAGTGTAATTTAATATCCATATACGAATTTTGAGTGATTATTATTACAAATTAATGGGTATTATAATATGCTAACCATTTTGTAATTTACAATTCATTCATAACTTACGTGTACTCATGTAAGTAATAATTGCATAATAATATAATTTATAAATTACTTCCAATAATTGGAAAAAGAAAAAATTTAGCACGCTAAAGGCTTGTTCAGTAACAAGGTCGAATAATGTTTTTGGATACTTAGGCAAAAATACTCTTTAGAAAGATAATGAACTCATTTAAAAAGCGGAATAAATCCATATTTACGCGGATGACCTATACTTATAAATAATATATATTTATCTATAATTTTTTTTGCTATTATAAGACATGCATTAGATACAAAAATAATATCATCAATTAGAGAAGTGTAAAAAGTCCGGACTCAAAAATTCGATTCGTTACAATATGACAAAAATTACATAAAAATCTGTTTCAACCAAATTCGCAAAAGAATAAATTCGAGATCAAATCAAACAAAATTAAATAAAACCAAATATACCCAACTTATCCTACTTAAATGGAAGATTAAGATAATCGCATATCATACTTGTACTATTCGAAGTAGGGAGATTCATTCATGAATAACCCTGGCTTAGTACACGATAAAATATTATGTAAAAAATGTAAATAAGTGCGAATATGATAAATTTCAATGCACCAATAATAATAAGTGAAGTGGACAACACTCTGAGTCCATAATTATATTCACATGGAACATACTCGCAATGGTGCTCATTCCAAAATCTTAATTTAAGAGTGGATCTTAACTTAACAATTTCACATTTTAGTTTAAAAATATTTTAAAAAATAAAAAAATTGTACCACAATTTAGGGCTTAGAGTCTAAACCCTAATTTACAAGTGGACCCTAACTTAGGAATTTTTAATTTTTTATGGTTCAAATATTTTTCATTTAGGTTTTAGAAATATTAAAAAATATGAATGAAAGATACATCAATTTAGGATTTAAAAATCCTAATTTAATCTTGAAAAATAATTCAATAATTTTTAATATTGTAGAGTTAACAATTTCTTATTTGAAGTTTAAATATATTTAGAAAAAATTAATAAAAGAAACGCCGATTAAGGGATTAGGGACCCTAAATGCGTGAATCCATAAATCAATAAATTTAATATTTTGGGGTTCAACAGTTTCATATTTCAATTTTAAAAATATATCAGAAAAATCACATGCGCATAACATCACTTAAAGTCGTGTTTTGTTCTAAAAACAAGACTATCTTGCATTTATCTATGTTATCCCTAAACACATATTTCAAAAATATAAAGGAAAAAAGTTATTCTAAGATCAAAACATTATGGAATGTAACATTTTGGTTAAATGTTCCATGAAAGGTACAAAAGAAAAAAAAATCAAGATCAAAACACTAAACGGTCTAGTGTTTTGGTTAAACATGATAGATCAAGCCTTTTGAAGTACTATTTAAAATTATGTTTCCCGCCTTTTGAAGTGCTATTTAAAATCATATTTCCCGCTTATGCTTTTGTGGACTTTTTCCAGCAAATTGTGCCACATAGCCAATACATCGGCTTAGGAACCTCTCGAGCCAATGAGTATTTTGGGTTTTAATATGTGATATGGCCGCAAATAAATAGAGTTCAACTCATTTAAATGAACATAGTTCTTTTCGTTTTCTTAAATGAATCCATCCTAAACATGAAAATGAGTTTGGACCAAATAAGTTGGGTTGTGTTTTTTATCATTTGACTTAGACTCGAATGAGATTCGGCCAAGTTACATATATATATATATATATAATAGTAATTTATTATTGATCACTTAAATATTTTCATGATCACATTTTTCTCCTCACTTATTAATTTGAAATAATTTTAGAATTTTTGTTTATATTTTTAAAATAAACATTTACTCCATGCGTCCCATTCAATTATCTATATGTTTTTCTCGATACTTAGCACATATTTTAAGGTAAATATAAAGTATACTTTCATAATTATTTTTTAAATATTTTTATATTAAATTTTAAACATTAAATTTTATTAAAAAGAGAAAAAACTAAAAATATTTTATATAACTATACTTTAAAGGAGTATTAAATGTGTGTCAAATTACCCGTATAGATCCCAATGGGACAGTCCCCATGTATAAATCCTAAAATGACAGAATAAGTAATTTTTTTGGAAGAAAACTATTAAACATTGATGTCACGATATATATGTCTCCAAATTTTCATATTCTCATAAATACCATTTAATAATTTTTAACTACAAAAATCAAATTTAAGTAAAATATTAAAATATGTTCAAGTTTCAACATTATTGCCAATTTAAAAGAAAATACAAGATTTCTAAAATTATGAATATCTCAATAATTTAATATATAATGAATATGTTTCTAAACTTAGACTTGAAAAATAAAATGACATCGATTAAAAAATAGGAAGTTTATCAAAAATACCACTTTTATAAGATATTTTTTTGTGATTTTACTATATTTTGAAAATATTTGCAAAGATAACTTTTACAACCTAAATCAAATAAATGCAACTTACCGCAAAGGTTGACTCGGTTGATTAAAAAGAGGAAACCTATCCTCTTGATTACATGTTCGAATTTCAGGTTACATGTTCATATTTCACAGGAGGAGAATTTTGATTATACTTTCTAAGCCAGAACATATCGCTTAAATGCGGTTTACCTTGGTTCATATAGTTTGCCGGCGGCTGCGGGTTAATTACGATAAAAAAATGTAAATCCTTTTTCAATATCTGGAAATAATTAATGTCTATTTTTTGTTGCATTTCAGTTTGTATTTGATTTAGCCACTGCAACTTGTTAAGCAACGCATTCTGCAACTAAAAATTATTTTGATAACTAAATTTTGAAGTTGTAGTTGTGGGAGATTGTGATTTTCTTCCGGTTACAAATATAGTTGCACAGTTGCGAATGATATTTTTGCGAATATGTTTCAAAGAAAGGTATTTTTGCAAAAACTTTTAAGTTGAAAAAATATTTTTACAAAAATATTTTAAAATTTAGGTATTTTTAGAAAAACCCTAAAAATAAGTGTAAAACGTGAAAAATTATCGAACAACTAGACCATGTGCCTGTTTGTTTCCTCTTAAACGGGGATCATTTGTCATAAAAGTTAAATGAATGCCTGCACATCCTGTTTGGCAAAAGTTTATGAACGCCCATTTTTGTCACTTGTATGACATAAGTGGAATATTAAGGAGTAAGTATTTTATGATTTTATTTTCAGTTTTCCTTCTTTTCTATTTTTAAACTTGTACTAACTTAAAACCAGTGCGATATATGGATTATATTTAATAATATATTCATGTATTCAACTATTTTATTATAATTTTTTAAAAATAACTATAATTTAAAAATTATTATTTACCAAACACCTTAATAGCTTATAAGTAACATATACGTAAAAATATCCAAATGCTTAGATGACTTATAAGTTATAATATTTATATAACATTTTTCAACTTTAAATCATAAGTTACAATTTTTAAGAAACGCTGAGTCCAATAAAATGGTGTCCGGTTCATTTATTAAGAAGCTGATCCTGAACATTAAGATTAAAGTTAGGAAATTTCTAGCGTTAAACTGACTCGGCTGTGATCGGATAAAGACCCGACCCGGAATCATTTGAAATAGGAGGCAAATGTGAAACTTACATTTCTATTATCGTTACATATCAGATTAGGGCTCGATGAAGAGAAGTAGTAGTAATACACAGTCAAAACCAGCGATGAATCCTCCTCCATCGAGAAAGAAGAAGAAGCAGAAAAAGAGCAGTGAAGCCCAAGGAGAAGACAGGATCAGCACATTGCCTGATGATGTACTTCATCTTATTCTCAAGTTTGTGAACAACACCAGATTAGCCGTACAAACAAGCGTTCTCTCCAAACGATGGAAGCTTATTTGGACTACGCTCCCGTTTCTTAAATTCGACACTCCTTATAGCTTTTCCACTTGCGAGAAACGCGTTACTAATCTCGCCCGGAATGTTTTGAAGAGCCGGAACCATCAATCCCGGGTTTCGCATCTGGGAATTGCGTATCTCCCTCCAGGTTTAACTGCTAACTTTATTGACTATGCTGTTTCTCATCATGTTCAGGATTTAAATGTTCATTTTCGGAGAGAACATAAGGTTATTAAGTTTAATAGGTTTAGCTCTAACTCGATTTCGAAGCTTCAGTTGAGAATGAAAGTTGGGGATATTGTTGAGGTTTCGGATTGTTGGGATTTACCGGCTTTGACGGATTTGTTTTTGTGGTTGTTACCTACTGATAATGATAATTTGCCGGTGCGTTGTTTGACTTGTTTGCCTGCTTTGAGGACTTTGAATCTTATGGTTTGGGATTTGGGAGAACAGGATGTGTATTTAAGTTTGCCTGAGTTAACGACTCTTGCTCTTAATATGTGCAGAATGCCGCAGAAAATTTGGAATTTCCCTGCTTTGAAAACCCTAAAGCTCTATGATGTAGAATTTCCGGGTACTATGAATGACATGTTTACTGCACTTGTCAATTTAGAAAATCTCACACTAGAGATGATGTGTTTGCAAGATTGTTACATTCGTTGTCCTCGATTGGTCAACCTGGAGATCAAGACTCGCTATTATAATAATTATAAGGATTACATTGTGGTTTTAGCACCAAACCTCATGAATTTCACTGCTACTGGTATCTTTCAAATCAAATTTGAAGATTTCAAGTTGGAAAATGTGCATTTAAAGTTGCGGGGTTGGATAAATCGCACAAACATTCCGCGGAAGAAGGTAAAAGAGTATTATCAACAGTTTATATTTATGCTACCAGGCCTGGGTAGTGCCGAGATTCTTAATCTCCAGTTGGAGACAATAGAGGTAACTTCTTTTGTCATACAGTGTATGTTTAATTTTCTTACAATTATGAGCATTAAGCATAGGGATTTAGTTATTTTAGTACCATGTTTGAAGAAAAGGTGCTAAGAGTTTGAGTGTCGTTTGAAGGAAAGGTGCTAAGAGTTTGAGTGTCTGATTAGATTCAGTATATCCTCTCGCCTTGGTCATTAAAAATTAGTTATTTCTATAAACTTTGTACGTACATTGCAGAATTTGCAGTTCGGAACCATTGAGGTTAAATATATAATGCAAATGTAATAACTTTACTGACTACTAAGGTAACACTTTTACAGTTTTATGCATAGTCTTTGTCCCTTAAAATTCATATGGAGGGTAGTGGTTGCCGACTATTTTAGGTACCCTTTCAGTAAGTATATATGACTTCTCATAAGTCATAAGCCTCTCGAGTGACTTATTTCCTTTAAAATAAGATACTCCAGGATTTAAGCACATGAGGAACTTACTGGTCTATTTATTTTTGTTTGGTTCATTTTAAAATGCAGATCTAATACACTTTTTTTTAATATAATTGATGTATTACATATTGCTCATTTTTATTATAATTATGTAGGCACTTTCTATGATTTCCGACACTCTTGTAAGTTCTGCCTCTCCATTCCATAGCTTGAAGTATGTGAAGGTACCTCCTGGATTTGAAGAAGCAAGTCTATCCAGTACTCTAAGATGCTACTTACTAGGTGGCTCTCCAACAGCCACCATTGTTACAGCATTGCCCAAGGTATTTAAATTTGGAAGAGTCAACTTTCTTTTCAGTAATCTTTATTCTGTGGCGAATATACTGGCACAATTACTTCATATTTCCTTTATTAGGCTTAGTAGGTATATTTCCTTTGCATTAGTCATGATGGGCTGCGAAGGCATGAATTGGTTGATATAAGGATATCAAAAAAATGTGTTGATGTTGGTATGTATTTTAACATTGTTTTCTAGCTAGTTCTTGTCCGAATGACTTGTTATTTTAACATTATACTCAAATTTCAGAGATTTTAACTTAAACAAGTAAATTTGAAGTCGTGAGGTTTTATTATTTAGAAGACCGTTGCTATTCTGTTGAGTAAATTAGGGCATATAGGGTATGAATATTTCCAGTAATTAAATTTGTAGTCTAAAAATAAAAAAAAATCAAATGTCCCTTTGTTTTAAGGGGCAAATATTATCGCCTAAATACAGAAGGAAGAATTGATCTCAACCTGCAAATCAGATTGCTAGTATCCATTAAATTCCAATATTTATACGTTTAGGTCTTGTTTTGTATGAAATGTTTTCTGTGCACACCCAACAAAATTGAAGTTCATACGGGAGAGTTGGGAGCTTACGTAACTTCTTCTTTTCTGCTTGACAAAGATAGTGCTTTGGGTATGTGTATTCCACGTGCAAGCACAGACACAAGCCCACATGTAACTGGAGGTAAAATTATAATTGATGTCAAACACTATCGAAAATATGAAGGTACACATAGTATTTAATCCGTGTCATCATGCTAAGTTGTCTAGCTACTATAGAACTAACAGCTCACGTCCGCTAAATGTTCTTGCCTCATTTTCTGAAACTTATAAGGAATTTTAATTTTAAAAGGTCTATGATTGTGAACAATAGTTCTAGTGTTTACTGAAGTATTTGATCTTCCAAAGTTTTTTTTGAAGAGTTATTTTGTTGCAGCAAGATACATTTATCTTCAATCTCAGCGAGAGAATTTTACCCCAGTTTCTGATATTTTTTTGTCAGAGTAAAATTCCGCGTACAGCCGCAGCTTCTGTCACAGATCAAAAGATGGTGATAGGAGAGACCTTGGCAGCACCAAGTTTGGTTAATTCCGACAAAAAGAAAAATGTGTGCGTTGACGCTGGTGATGTTGGAGTGCAAGAAGAGCTAGTGGTGCAGAGTTCTAAAGACCATGCTGACGGGGTTATACATGTTGGTGCTGCGGTTGAAGGGACATGCAATGATCAGGTCATCTTTTCCAGGGAAAATACCGACTCTGGGTTATGGCAAGGCATTGAGGTTAACCCCGAGTTTGTATGTCTACTCGATCAGATTATGAAAAAGTACCCAGAAACCTTTGAACACCTTAACACCAAAAACAAGAAGTTTTGTACAATGAAGCTAAATATGTTCTGCACCGCGGTTAATGACTTTATGAAAATCCCTATGACCGAAGTTGATACTGATATGATTGTTGAGTACATGGATGTATTTGCTGACTTTGAAAAATTGGGACTCGATGTAAGTTGGCTAGTGAACCGTCTGAACTATGTAGAACAGATCCGGTTCTCAAAGCCCCTACTTCCCAAACTTCATGCAACCGACTGTCATAGTAATGATGCTAAAAGTAAGTTGCAAGATCTGCAAACATGTATTGATGATACCAAAACTAAATTGCAAGAACTACAAACTCTCCGCTATGAGAAGATGCAAGAGATTCAGAAAGCTTTTGGAAATATGGATACAAATCTTGTTGTTGGCTGCGTCGGGGATGATCTATTGGCTGGTCCCTAAATTTAACGGGATTGGTGCTGTTTGTTAGAGTTCTTTGGATGCCTGTAGTATCTTATCTGTTGTCGATTTCGGTACTTTTGTGCTATTATGCTTATTGACTTCTGTTGAAGTGTTCTTGGTGTTTTGTCTCCGACATTGTCATGGAAGTGATTGTATGCTTCTATGGTGTACTCTAATGTTTGGTTGCACTTGAACTATGATTTTGGACCAAACTTTGCTATGCTTTGAAATTATATCTTTTGGTAATAGATTTTGTGAAATGTCATGAATTGTAATAGAAACATGTAGCATTGGTGGTCTATTTAGATTGCAGTTTCTGTCGTGTTGCAGTTTCTAATTTCTCATAACGAGATTATACTCTGCCTTGGAAGGAGAGGGAAGAGGGAATATCATCATTTCCTAGAGAGTTGTAGTTGTGTCACGTCATCAACTTAGTTTTCATCAAATTATTCACGGTTACACTAGTTTTCAGTAACATAGGCAACATCTTATGTTTCTGATCGTTCATGCAAGTGTCACTGATATGCTTAATTTGTTTACAACAGAATTGAAAAAGAGCTGCACTTGCAACTAGAAGTTCTGGTCTGCTTGGTCCACTTATTCGTAACTAGATCAAGCTCCTCTCAGCCAGCCTAAAGATGAATCCTAACACCAGACTTCGAGTAAAGACAAGATGCCATACAAGAATTATACCATATGACCCTCAAGTACAAAATCGGAAGAATTAATTTGAAAGAGGGTCAGGATGTTAGGTCGTCATACTTCACGGTTAAAGAGATTCAATTTTTTTCTCGAAGGCTTTATGTGTATTTTTCTTTACCTAATTTGTAGGGACTGACAACATCTCCGGTGGAGGTGCTAAGCTAATATTGTTAAAATTTCCAACTCATTAATAATATTATTATTATCTCTTTTTTCAATTTTACTTTTGACAACCTTCTTCACAAAATTTACTACAACAATTGGTACCCCTAAGACTTCAATGGATAGCCAACAAGAATGGTATGTCACCTCATGTCACATGACAATTTAGCACTCTTCTTGACACCCCCGTTGGAGTGCTCTGACTCTCTGAGTGTTAACATGCCACTGTACAATAGTTTCCGGACAACTTTTCTTAATACAGTAATTTTTCTTTATCCATGAAATTAAATTTCAATGTCTTCTATACTTGTCCAACATTTCAAAAATAGCAAGTTAATTTAATGGTTTTTGGTTTATATAAAAATTGTTTAGTCAAATTGTAAAGGTTAGGAATCACTGGCAAAGTGGCCTAAGGACTGACTGATCTACTCACATGTATGGTTACACTAATATGGATGCAGAGCTGTTCGAGATCTGGTGTGAGTGTGATCGGAAACACCATGTTGATAATGCTAACCATTTGTTTCACGGCCCGCAGAACCGGCACGGGCCGGGATTCGCCTAACTCGTCTGTCTTTCAGTGTTAATATCCATTTGTAAAGTAACAGAAAGTATGTAAAAATATAATAATAAAATAATGGCAGGCAGACGTAGGAAGGGAAAATGCCAATTTTAATAACTCAGTCACGTGACTTGTACTAGCATGCTTGTCATATAGGCTGATGTTTTATTTTATCAACGAAAATTACATGTTATATTACCGCAACTAAACCAAAGAAAATTAAGAAATTGATATAAATTTAAGTCTAAACTACGGTAAATGAAGTAACTGACTTAAAATTAATAATAATAAAAAAATACAGACATTCTTTAGACATGATGTATATGGTTGTGCACTTGTGTTATAAGCCTGTAAGTCTATAACTAAAATAATCAAATAGATTAGCTCATTAGACAAGTCACAGAGATGAATACATAATACGCACATGAATAAAAAAAAATATAATAGGCACAACTCGCTTCGGCACGGCCCAGGCTTGTCATGTCCACTACGCTCAGTTGCAAGCCAACCACCACATGTTTGTGTTGCAACATAACCGCATAACTCGGGTAACCCGCGTGCCGTTCACGAGCTCACCTTTCTTAAATCGGCCCGAGCCCGGTACGGCCGTTCACGAATCTAGAGACTCACCAGAAAACCGGCACGGCTCGTTCGGCCCGCTCGTTTGGCCCCCTCTAGGTGTGATCGGAAACACCATGTTGATAATACTAACCATTTGTTTCACTATTTTTCTTGATAAATACAGAGTTCATGACTGCATGTGCTAGACAATACCTATACGAAAGTCAGAGAACAAATACTGAATCATCATAAAACATTGTAAGCATGCAACAAATCTCATATTTCTAAAAGTATTTAGGGAGCAGGGCAGGTCCATTGTAGCCAACAGCAAGGTTAGTACCATTTCTCAACACGAAGAGTCTGCAGATCTCCAATTTCACATTTGGCATCATCATTAAATTACTTTTGGCATCGTTAATACGAGAGTCAATTTCATGAAGCTATTGCTCCCAAAACAGGAACTGTTCTATATAGTTAAGATGGTTCACCAGCCATTATACTGAACCTGCAAATCAGAAAACGGATCCCTGTACTCCGCGATCACCTCAGTATTGATCTCAGTCATAGTGGTTTTGACAAAGGCTTTCTCTGAGGTGCACGAGAAAGTCATAGTATTGAGGCTTTCTTTTGGGGGGTAAAGCTCTCAAAGATTTCCAGGTACTTTACCACATAATGAGATCAAGTAGGGTTATAAACGCCAACATGATCTTATGGCCCTGCTATTAACCAAATCTACCGGCCTCTCTAGAAGAGCGCCTCAAGTTAAAGAATTCTTCTGCAACTTGAGGATTGGGCCCCGGATCCTTTTTCACAGCACCAAACTCTCTAACATTGTTAGGCATCTATTTAAGAGTTGTTCAGAATGTGTTCTTTCACCCCAAAACTCCTGCACTATATCATGTATGTATATCTTCAGAGAGCAAACTATTTCTAAACTTGGAATTCGCAATGGATCTTCTAGAATGATATTTTGAGATGTCAGAGAACCAGGCCCCATTTGAGGAATTAAAATGTTGTGAAGAAGTAGCAACAAAACGTTTAGTTTTCAACAGAAGTTGGACCAATAAGGTTCAATAGGTCAGTCATAACAGGTTCTAGAATGAATGAGATACACTTGGACATCAAATGAGATATTGACCGACCTGTGACCTGTATTTTTAAATTTATAAAGCATAGTTTTTGTTCATTCTTATTTATGATGCCAAAAGATGGTCAGAGCCCCAAAATTAATTAAGTAAAAGTTCATCATTATAAGCATCTGAAACAATTACTGAAACAAGGAAATGTGTTTCAAAGTTCACAATTTTATGCTCTCATTCTCCATTATAAAAATAATAAAACAATTCATAAAAATGAAGAAATCATATTAGTGCTAGAGATGACATGCATTTTTTGCCTACAAACTATGAGCTTTATGTACACAGAAAAAATACAAAAAAATATCGATTTCCGTACATCACAACCATCAAGACACAGAGTTGTTAATGCTGGCAAATTAATAGATCAAACACCATTCATCGCACTGGCAGGTTGACATATTTCTTATCAAGTAGAGCATCTCCAAGTACAATAATTGTTACGGTCAGCTAAAACATGCCCCTCCGTCCCATATTGTTTTTCCCTTTGACTTTTGCTACTGTTCATTGTAAGCGATTGACTACTAATTTACGTCTAATCTATAAGATCAAACATAGTCATATGTCATTTTGTTGGATTCGTATTTATGAGTACTTTAATAGAATGAAATTTTTATATTTAATACTAATACGGTATTAAAGATATTAACAATCAAACATGCATTGACAAACGTGTCCAACACAAAGAGTAAACGTTTTTAGGGACCGAGGGAGTATTATGTAAAAAAGCAGGTAAAGTAGGAAAATATTTTGACTCTAATATTTTAGAACTCCCGTAACCCGTTACCAATCTACGTTTCCTCAGATAACTAGACCTCAAAAATTTTAAGCCGCAAGGATGACATAAATCTACATGTAGATGCAGTAGCCCTTGTTCAACTAAGAGTTCTGGTTTCACTATCCGAGATTGGTGATCTCTCCAATAGAAAAAATTATGAGGACCCTGGAAAAATGATATAGAGTGCCCAGTTGGATTTAAAAAATGCATTTGTACAGGCCTCAACTTTATTTTTAGTCTTGACGTCCATATCAGACCTGCCAATTCGTTTATATACAGTACTATAATTTTATAATTTGTGTCATGTACTCGAAACAAAATTGACCAATTTAGGTTGTAATTTTTGTATATCTTCATTTTCTTGTGGTATGTTTAGTGTAAAATTAAAAATAAATATAAGTATATTTAATTAATAAATAAATGAAAATATTAGAATTTTAGGTAACAATTTACAAAATTATATAAAATTCATATATTTAAATTATTTATACTTACAACATTATAAATTTATGCATTATTTTTTAATTAAAATACATACATTTATAATAAATATACATATTTAATATAAATAATTTTTTTCGTGTACCTCGGATAATGTCATGTACCCAAAGAATACATATAAAACCAACAATATTCGTGTATTTTTCGTGTCGTGTACTCAATTTCAATTAAACACAAACACTAAGTTTTATATTTTTTCGTGTCGTGTTTTTGTGTCATGTGAAAAATTGTGGGGTCTAGTTCATATACATTGTAAGTATATTTACGTTCTGCAATTAAAGTATTATTTAAAATATTGCGGAACATATAATTTTGTTAATAATGTTATATAAACATCATTATTAAAATGAAAATCTTGCGAATTTCATACTTATTTTACATATCTAACATGTATATTTTGCGATAAGAAAATATAAAATAATAAGTTTTGTAATTTTCTATTTATGTGTTTTGCAAATTTTTATTAAAATAATAATCTTTATGCCATGTTATTTGCAGATTAATAAGTAACATTTTAATTGTAGCACGGACATGGAGTCCAAGAATTCACAAAAAAAGGAATCCATATAATTTAAATTAATTTAGTAATATGGATATAATTATTTATTTATTAGTATAATTATGTTTTCACATTAAATATTTAAAAATAAAAAAGGTTATATAAGCATCATAAAATTCGGTTTATGGAATTTTGAAATTTTTAAAACCAAAATATAAATATGTTCATTAATTTTGTAATTGAATAAAAAAAAATTTAAATTTGTTAATCTAATATATATATATATAATAAGAGAAGTCTCGAAGGTTGTTGGGAGCAATTGAACCCGAGTCTTTATATTCGCAAGCCCATCACCTTACCACTCCACCACACTGTTATTTAAATTGTTTATCATACACATAATATGTGAGTGTCGTAAATAACGACAATTTATTTAACTTTAAAAATGATTACTAAAATATTTGTAGAGTTGGATTTGAACAATTGAATTTAAGATATAAAGTTAAGTATAGTAAATAAACGGATCATTCCCTTATTTATTAAATAGTTTTTAATTCGAAAAATATGTCTCATACATTTTTAATATAAATTTTTTAATAAAAAATAAATTGTACATATAATTAATTTTTTTATATGTTGAAAAGAGGTACACTTATATAAATAATATATATGTGTACTATATATTTAGATAAATTATAATTAGCGTATTTCGATTTATTTCGAATTCAAAATTAGAACTTGACCAATTTTTCAAAAAATACTCAAAATTTGACTGAATGACCTGCCCGTATATACCACGTCACTACCTATGTTTAATTTGAATTACGAGTTCGGCTTAAAAATCTTACCAACAAAGAAAAGTTTTGTGATATCTTATGTTGGTAAAAAGTAATATCTTTGAGGTCTTTATAGAATCAAGTCAATTGATATTATGTATCAAAATTAATAATTTCAAAATACCCATTTTGAAAAAATACTCGAAATTTGACTACATGACGCAGCCGAAAATACATCATCACTCTCTAGGTTTAATATATTTAAATTACGAGTTCGACGAGAATATCTTATCAATAAGGATAAATTTTATAATATCTTATATTAATAAAAATTAATATTTTTGAGATTTTTATACGATTAAGTCAATTGATATTATATATCAAAATTAAAAACTAACTGACTGGTTTTACATTATTACATTAGGAGCTTGACCCAATATTTAAATATATTCATAATTTGAAATATTATTCAATGATGGTGAATTTATAAAGAGGTGCTCTTAAAGTCCTATTTTTTCATTTTCTTTAGAAAAAATTAAACTACAACTATAAAGTAAAACTAATAATTTTCATTAACATGTTATTTGAAAAATGGTAAGACATTTGATACTTTTTCATAAAAAAATAGTTTATTTATTACATTATTTAGTTAAAGATACATTTATATTCAAATATTTATGAGACAAATCCTAAATTTTATATTATTCAGTTTGATATCATATAGTCCCTATTTTTTGTGTAGTTCTGGAGTCCAAAATCTTAACTTTATATTACAATGCAATCTAATGGTTCAAGTTTTATGTTTCTAATAATTTAAAAACTAAAATAATAAACTGCATGATATAAATGTGTGTTATGGTGTTATATCATTAATATTCTGCAAGTTGAATATTTACGTGTTCTATAACGTAAATACGTATGTTCTTCAAACTGATTTTGTTCTATAAAATTATATGTTCTGCAATGTTCAACTTATCAAATGTATGAGATTTTCAAGATATTTATTAAAATAGTGATATTTGTAGAACATGATTCATTTTATAATACATTTTACAAAAAAATTTGTACTATTTTACTTGCAGAACATATATGGACTCCCGTACTGAACTAAAAACAAGGACTCAAATAAAACTTAACTCATATATATATATATATACATATATATAAGAAACTTGAAAAATTATAGAATTTAATATTTTGAAAAAAAATTAAAATTAGCAATAATAAATTTACAAAAAAATATTTAGTGTTGGAAAATATTGTACATCTATTTTAAATTATTTGAAAAAAGGTTAAAATTATAATGTATTGTACTATTTGATTTAATCCTTGTTATGCTATCTAAATAAAAAATTTCAATATTAGTCGATATTTTGAAAGGATTAACAAGTTCAACTAATATTTAAAATTTTTTATCAAATTGAAAATATTTAATTTTAAAAAATAATATACAATGTTGTCAAGTTACTATAAAAAGAAATATTAGATACATAAATAAAAGAAACTTTAAAATGATTTGAATGATGATATTAGTACAAATTTATCTTAAGATTCTTGAAAAAAACTTCTGAATATCATTAGTTAGTCTTGACGATATATGAATTATTTTTATGTCACATCCATGACTGATGCTTTGTTGAGTAAAAATAGACATTGTTTGATTGTGAGTGCTACTACGACTACGATATATAAATAATTGTAATTTATCTATTAGATTATTATAATTTTTGAATAATCATAAATACATGTTTTTTGAGTAATTTACTGAATAACAATTAGATATATACATGACCAAGATATCTAGCATATAAATAAACGAGACCAACATAATTTACTCAAAATATAATAAATAATAATTTACATACACACACATGTGACTTTATCTTTACTAATATTAAAAGATTCAATTTTGATGGTGTATTTCAGAGTTATTGATATATATACTAGAAGAAAATAACAAAAGTCTTTTATGTTATGAAAATATGAATGATCAATTAAATTTAAGTTTTTTTTCAATGTCTTAAAAACTAAATAGATTTTGTCAATTTTAATTTATGAATTGACAATTATCTGACATCTTATAAAATTAACTTTGTATAATAGAGAGGATTAAAAGCTAAGTGCACTGCTGAGATCAACTTTAGTTAATGAATTAAGACATTAGCAATGATATTAAATCAACATAAACGTTGAATTAAAAAAAATAACATTTATCTTAAAAAACAAACTTATATTAATTATAGTGTAAATTGTACTTTGTTGAATATTACGATTGCAGGTCTTGACCACTTTAATTATGCATTACTAATTCTTTTAAATTAAGCAAGATAATTGTAAATTAGTAATGACTTTATTAATAAAATATCTCATTACTCTGGGTTTATTTGACCAAAACTCAAAAAATCTACACGACTCTGCAATATACATATATGTTAATTTTTAGTTTCTTTTTATAAATATATTGACAATATTTGATGGATTAACTTCAATCTTAACCTTTTACACGTACAGTTTTTGTTTAGTAAATACAAATTACATGACACAAATAAGAAAATATGTATTATGATTAATGAGATATATTAAAAACGTTATGAACGTTATTAATATTTTACATGAAAATCATACACATTGATATATACTCAACTTGATATTTTAGACGTTATACAATATTTATCAATAATAAAACGATCAAGAATTTTACTAATATAATTGTATGGTGTACAAAAAAATCTAGAAAATGACCCGTGTCTCACACAGGTTATTATACTAGTTATACTTTTATAAGGGTACCTATCTTCGTTTGTTTGGTTGATTAACGGCTTCCTAAAAAGTATGTTAACACTTTCCCAAACAAAGTTTTAAGAAATATAATTTAATTAAAAAAAATTAAATCATGTATCTAATATAATTACAAACTTTATGAATTAGTATTCAACTTAATTTCTAATCACACTCAAATTCTTTCTTTTCTCTCTTGTAGGGTACCAAATACTTCCAAAATTAATTTTAGTTGTTGTGCAATAAGAATTAGGGTGCGTTAGTAATTAATGCTAGGGTTTTTGAGTTTCAAGCTTTAATGGTTGCTCTCGCGGTAGGGACTGTTTGTCCTCGTAAGATGCCTATGTATCTCTGTGTTGTAGAACATCAATCCAAAAATGAGGTTTTAGATTGAGAGGTAGATCCCTTTACATAGAGATGAGTTTAAGGTTAGATTTGTGTTGGGAGACTTGGTGTACAATTCTCCTACTTAGATGGTAATTAGGACTCCTGTAAGAGAAGCAATTCCAGATCCTTCCTTGTAGGGACATAAGTCTCTGCTCTTTTAGCCGTACTGGGCCTAGTCTATGAACAGCTCATGTTTGTAAACTTTGACGACCTCTGTTAGTGGGCCTTGACTACTTGGGTCATCTTTAGTCTGTTACGAGCCTAGATCAGCCTGGTCTGTATTGTGTTTTGGATAAGAATTTCAAATGTAATTAATGCGACATTTAATGTGTCTTTAGGATGTATTTTCTATCTATATCATTTGCCCCCAACTTCCAGGAAGACTACTCGAGTTTTGGTGGAAGTTATAATGGTCTATTCGTAACTCGAGGTACTTTTGGCCCTTCTCGGGTATCGGCCCTTCATGGTTATCGGCCATTCATGGGTATCGGCCCTTCCCGGGTATCGTCATTTTATCGTAAAGTGCGGAGCTACCTACACATTTACAATGACCTTAGAGTGTGAGCATACACACTTAAGACCTTTGCACATGCTAATTGAAGGGTGTTCGACAGTAAATGGTTCTAATCGGGACTAGAAAGCGAGCGTTTATCACCCCTTAATCTTCGTCAAGGTTAATTATAGGTGAAAACTGCTATCTGGCCCTAATAAGGGCTAATCGACCCCAATCGGGGCTAATTTCCATGTATAAGCTGCTAACTAGGCTTAAAATAGCCTAATTTTATGCTGATAGGCCTTAATCGAGGCTAATCTGCCCTAATCGAGGCTAATTCATCTTAACTAGGACTAATTAGTATGCGCGAGACACTAATTATCCCTAATTCACGTTAATCATGTGCGTAAATAAGTTAAACGACCCTAGTCGGGGCTAATTATATCACACATATCACTAATTCTCCTTGATTTAGGTTAATTACGTGTAATATACATTAATCGGCCCTAAACGGGGCTAATTTTCATTAGTCGACCCTAATTGGGGCTAAATTTTTAAAATTCAAAATTTTCCAATTTTTGCAAAAATTTTCAAAAATTTCGCAGGAGGGTCACCGGAAAAAATACAGGACCCCATGGACCATTCTTCCAGAAGGTCCTGGTCGTCCTCACCTCCGCATATAGCCTGCTCGGCTTCTCCTGGTCGGCTGGAGCTGAGCCTCCTGCTGGCCGGGATTTTTTTTTTTTGCAAAACCTTCTACTCGGCCTCAATCCCTTCATGTGGCCTGATAGGCTTTTTCTTCTCTTGGTCGTCCATCGAGCCACCTCCATGGTGGTACTAGACCTCCTTGTGGTTCTTCTATTCTTCTTTCAGTGAACGTTTTATACTCGTTCTAGCAAACGTTCTGTACTCACTCTAGTGAATGTTCTGCTCTCGTTCTAGTGAACGTTCTGTTCTCGCTCTAGTGAACGTTCCGTTCTCGTTCTATTGAATGTTCTATTCTTCATGAATCTTGTTTCCATGGACGTTCTAGTCCTTTACAGATTTTGTTCTTGTGGATGTTCTAGTCTTCACGAAACTTGTTCCCATGGACGTTCTAGTCCTTTACGGATCTTGTTCTCGTGGACGTTGTAGTCTTCACGAAACTTGTTCTTGTTGGGCACTCATTTTTTTAGAAACTTTTCAAGAAATATCCTAGGAGGGCCATCAAAAAACCTTCAGGAGGGCTTGAACAGTCCTTAAAGGAGATCCTAGTCGGCCCTAAGGCCTTCTTTTGGCCTACTCGACCAAACTTACTCTTGGTCGGCCATGGAGCCACCTCCATGGTGGTCCTGGTCGGCCGGAAGGCGAACGTTCTTCGAACTTGCTGTGGAGAACTCCCTACTATTCACGAAATTTATTTCCGTGGACCTTCTAGTTTCCAGGGACCGTGTTGTTGTGGATATTCTGGTCTTCATGGACCTTGTTCTCGTTGATATTGTAGTCTTCACGAAGCTTGTTTTTGTTGAGAGCCAATTTTTTTAGAAATGTTTTTATAGTGAGGTGTAATAACTTGGGTATTCCATTGAGTGTCCCAATGTTCCAAAGTATTTTCATGTTGAAGGCATTTTCTTTGAATATGCATGGATGAGTTCTTCTACAACATAGGCCTCATGTTTCTCATATCGTGAACACACATTCTCTTCACGACTCTATCCACGATTGAAAAAAGAAGTTTGTAGTCTTAGAATGGAATGAGAGCGACTGGGGGGTATACTTCAGGCGCGATTAAATTTCAACACTTATGACCTTAGGTTAATGGTTTTGATTTTTCAAATACGGCTTGCATATCGTTTAATCTTGTAATTATTAAATTTCGAATGTAACTCGAGTTCTTCTTGTAATTTCATTAGATTAGTTTTCATATTTCATTCTTGTAATGTACATGAAGACATGAAGATTTGAAGATCAAGGGTAATCCCCCACGGAGGCCATCCAAGGAAGCAATACAAGAAAGAAGACATGTAATAGTTAGCCTGTATTTATTTTCCACCTTAGATTAACCTAGATCTTTGTCATTAACTTGATAAATATCACATAGGATGAAGCCATAACCAACCACGTTTATTTATTGCACTTTACATATATATGCGCATATGATGACTGTATGTGTAGAGTAGTTTATAAAGATGCATGCTTAATTAGATTAAGGATGTATGTATTAGATACGACACCCATGCCCTGCTTGCTAAACAAGATAAAATCTGTAACGATTCAAGATTTTAAAATGAACAAACGATTATGAGATTCCCGTGTTTATGAAACACATAATAAAATACAAATTTTCTTTATTTCTGACATGGGGCGATTTTGTCAAAAGCGAGTTCATTGAACTTGTAAGGTTATGAGTTTTAAGCGAGACCGTTGTGACTCCCTCACTACTTGGAAATCAAACCATTGACAAATATTGATTTGAAGTATTTTATTCAAGGAAAAATTGGGAATCTCTTTATGATGGGATCATGATCGTTTTAAAATTAACAAAAACCCTAAAGTTAATTTTAAGTTGATCAGATGCCTTCCAATGAGTCCAATGCCTTCCGTTTTATATCCGGAATGATCCAACGGGATACTAATTCTCCGTAATTATAAATAGCCTTTTACCGTATTTTATTTCGTATCAAAATCATTTGCAGATAGTTAATTATATAATTTTCAGAGAAAAGCCCTAATTTTCTAAAACTGTTCTAAGAATCAAACAGCAAAACGAAGGCGTTACCGATCTCTATTTTCAAAGCTTGAGTAACCAAAACGAAGGATTTGAAGTGTTCTATCAGATTCTGAGCTTTGTTTCACTGTAGAAATCAAGGTTATTTTTCTAAAAATTTATTTATTTTCGAATTTATTTTATTAAAAATATGAATTTTTGTTTGGATGATTGTTTGTATGATTTGATGATTTCATATTGTAGAGCTTGTTTTCCTGATGATTTTCATATGTTATACGTCTGATTTGGAGTTCAATAACATGTTCAAATTTGAGTTTGATTTTCGAATTTCAAAATTAGGGTTTATAACCCGTATGAATGTTCTTAATTGAAATTTGGGGGTTTCTTATTCTGTGATAGATTGATGTTGTGTTATAGTGGGTTGTGTTCCCTGTAAAATTTGCAATCCAGTCGTATAAATTTCATGAATCAACGAGGTCTGTAGAGAAGGGAGTTGTGTTTTGAATATTTCCGAAGTTCGCCGGAAACTGGCAAACTTCACGGCCAAATTCCGGCCAACTCAGGGATTGTTAGATCGATTTGATTGCATGGTTATGTTCCTGGTAATCCGTAGATGTGATCTGGAGCTTGTGGCAAGGTGAGGAGGCCGGAATCGTGTTCTCCGGCCACCCCTGTGTTTTCCGGCGACTGGACTGCAAAATTGCAGTTTAGTCCCTGTAGTTTTGTAGATGATGAAGTTTAGTCCCTGAAGTTTCCAGACTTTGCAAAAATTGGATTCCTGTTTTAAAAATGTTTAAAAATCATATTTCCTATTTATTTTTATTATGAAAATCCATTTTTAATTTCTGAAAATTCTAAAAATTATTATTTTAATTCCGAAAATTACTTTTAATTCACAAATAAATCTGAATTAATTAGTTAATTAATTTCAGTTAATTTTTAATTGATTAATTAGTCAATTAATTCAAAAATTAATTGATTAATTGATTTAATTAATTATTAATTGATTTTTAATTAATTATTTAATTAGATTTAATTATTTAAAAATGATTTAAAAATTTTGAAAAATAGTTTCGAGCTTTAAAATATTATTCTAAATTATTTTCAAGGCTCGATAATTATTCTAAAATTGTTTCGGAGCCAGAATTGACCAACCGAACCCTGTTTATTATTCCGAAATTGATCCAATGACCCGTTTTAATTCCGATAAATGTTTTAAAAATCATTTTAAATACCAGAAAACCTATTTATGACTCGAAATGTCTTTATAAATGATATGTCATTGATTACGTGATGTATTATGTGTAACTTGTTGATTGACTGTCGGTTTATATATTCGATGATTACTGTTTATGGCATAACTTTCAATCCGTTAATCGGATTTGGGTGAAACGAAGGGTAGATAGAAGTATGTGTTGAATAGAATCGTATGAGTGGAATATTGATAAATACTTATGATGCCTAGCAGAGTAAGCAAGGCGTAAGAAATAGAAGCAAGTGATCAGAAAATAGAATTGACATGTAGAAAATACAGCAAGTGAGCAGAAATTAGAAGCGAGGCATAGGAGAAACAGATGAATGGTGGTTGAATAGAGTCGTAGACAAGTACAAGTGAGGTTGGAATCAATTATGATAAGGCAAGTACCTCTAAACCTTTCTCGAGATTTATTGCAAATATTTCTAAATTCTCTTGTGACCTATTGTTAATATTCAAAATAGCTCTCTTTTATATTGGAAATACTTTGAATCCTCCAGCCTTGAACCTGAGCCACATCATTTGATCTTTGAGCCGTAAGCCTTATTCTTTGTGAACCATTTCTTGTGGATTTACCAAATATTAAACCACACAAATACGATACTACTCCACAAATATATATCCATCATATACCAAACACTGGAACAAAATTGTTTATATATACAAAAACTTTTATACTTAACCATACCTTGTGATATCAAAGCACTAAAACTTTGGAAAAACACTATTTATCTAATACCCGATTATCCTACCGGCTGGAGGCCACTTCTTTTATGTATTTTGACATACCCTTTTTGGTAACTATGAACTTTTACCATGCTCTTGTACAAATGTTTTATGGTTATTGATTATGATCTGGTTTTATTGAACTCTATTGTTTATCATATTGAAATGCTTTAGAATTGGATAGTTTTCTTTGTATGGACCAGATTCGTGGTCAGACCATATCGATGGTCAAGTTAGGCCAATGTGTGCCTTGGATCCAGTAGTTAGAGCAGTGCTGTGTGCTTTGCTCGGGGTTAGTGCGTGACTGATCAGCAGCCTAACCTTGGTTTAAAAGCTTAAAATGAATAATCCAATTCTATTGGTTGTTTAACAAGAAACTTGATTCCTTTGAATCATCTCATTTATTATTATCTAACCTCAGTTATTGATAATATGACTTGCTGAGCTAGTTAGCTCACTCTTGCGAATTTTTTTTTATATATTCTACAGTTAAGAAGGATACGGTTGATAGCAAGATTTCCCAGTTCAATGTTCGAGCTAGGATTCCAGAGTATGATTGATCGAGCTAGCAGGAGCTTATGGCAGTAGTGAGATAGCAAGGTTGTAAGAATGATTTTATTATCAATTGTAAGTTAAATTAGTTGGGATTTGGTACGATGTAATAATTAAGGTTGTGGCTTGTTTTCATACTTTAACCTGTTGCGATCCGTGGTTTTGTGAAGCTGGGTCATTATAAATAATATTTCTTATACAGGTTGATATATTGTGTTTGTGTTGTGGACCCCAAACTTCTGACCCGGGTTTGGAGGGCGCCACAGTCATGGACTGTAAAGCTGGGAAGAAGAGATTCTACAACTACCACAAGCCTCAAACGGTCTTCCATTTTTCCGCCATAATCTCCAAAAACTAATTTCAGACTTTGCTATCAAGGGCTTCACTATAAGGGAGATGGTTGCTTTTTCAGTTAAGAAATCAATATATATCTTACCCGGAATAAGAAATTTATGTGTTAATCTTGTAGTTATTATTTACTTGGTTCCTCTTTCCATCTCAACATTTAATTAAAATATCTTTTTGAAACATTTCAGGGGCACATTCATTTGGACAGGCACACTATTTCACATTCCGTGACAGAATATACAACAATGCATCAAACATTGATGTGGATTCGCTAGCACATGTAGACGCAACTGCCCTTCCAGCGATGGAGATACCAAATTAACACCACTTGATTTGGTAACATACACTTCATTTGACAACAACTACTACAAAAAAATCCACGAAATGATTCCAGCATTTGGAGCATCTATGGATGATCTTGATCGTTGCAGGCATGAATTATTTGACCAGTGGTTCCATTCTTAGTATAATTGAATAATATTGTTGCCAATCTAAGTTTGCATAAGATAGAAATTGTTTGTATTTGCATTCGTTATGCGTAAGGAAAATTTAAAAGACATTCACTTCATCTTAAACCCCTGATTCCTCACAAAATAAGAAAAGAAAAGAAGAGCAGATTAAAAAACCATGGTATGTAACAAGTCAAAGAACGTGTCACGGCATGTTGACTTATATGTTAATAGGGTTGTAACTAGCAGAGCACAACTGCTAGTGTGCTCATGCTTGGGTTTGGTTAAGAAATTACAGTGTTTGAACTCAGCTCGAGTTAAATACGGGCTCAAACAATGTGTTTGAATTTGGTTCTTTGAAAATGTACAGTGTATAGAATTTGACTTTATAAAATTTAATTATCGGTGTTTAGAAGCACTTTATCGAGCTTAGCTCGAGTCTGACTCTACAATAAGCTTGATCTTCGGTGTTTGGAAACACTTAATTCATTCCACCAACTGAATGAATCTTTCAGACTTAATGGCATAGTAGAGTTTGATGGGAGACATGCACACATATTTAGAAGAACAATGCTATTACCCAAGCAAGTAAAGGTGAGCAGAGGGAGTCCGCTGGTTACTTATCTTTTGGAAGGACCAAGTGGAAGGTAAATAGGGTATGATTATGTATTTATTTGTCTATTTATCTTTCATGATTCAAGTCTTAGTGGTGATTTTCTTTTTTCTCATGGGCAGCGGTAAGACTGCAATAGCATCCACTGTTGGTTTAGCAGTGACTTCCCTTATGTTAAGATTGTAAGTTGCTCTCAGAAGTTTACCTTTCATATTTCGACATAAATTTCTTTCTTCTTTAGGGAGGATATGAGTTCTAACCTTATTGGGTCTCCATGTTATCTCTGAAAGCTTCTAATCTCTTCCCTCCATGGGGAGGTCAGCTGAATCAATGATTGGTCTCAGTGAAAGCACCAAGTGTGCTCAGATTATCAAGGTTCTTACAATATTACTCTCTGTTCTTACAATATACTCTAATTTATTTAAGATAATGTCAGGTGACTTGTATGTGGTAAAAAAAATTTTAGTCTCACCATAGCATTTATTTTAATTTGTTGGCAGTTGATTTACCCATGATGCCTTAGAAGGAAATCAGTATATGCATATGATATAGAAACCTAACAAAAATTCTCAAAAAAATTCATGTGTTCTAATTCTATTTAGCTTCATCTGTAGACACATTCAAGTTAAAGGTGAAGCTAGGAAAAACATATCTCCTCCGATTTATTAATGTTACACTCAATGATGAACTCTTTTTTGGCATCCCAAACCATAGTCTTACAGTAGTTGAAGCAGATGCGATTTCTGTGATATTAGAATGAATTTTTGTATGTATGTATATGCTTTTTTGTTAACAGTAATTATATTACTAGCATTATTAATGATAATATCATTTTTTTGATTATTTTTATTTTAAATGCTTCTTTTATCTATGGTTTTATATCACTTTCCACTCATGAATCTATGGAAGAAGAATGATGTCTAAAATGTTAAAACACACCGACTTGTGCAAGTAAAATCGATGTCAAAAGTAAAAGTTTATATTAAAATAATTGAAATAAATCGATTTCTTTCACTATAATGCACAACGGTTCCATTGAAAAACGATGTTAAATAAGAACTTTGACATTGCTACATCAAGGAAAACCGATGTGATATATAACATATAACATCTTATCTTGGAAGAGAACTGATGTCTAAGGCCCTCTTTAACATCGCTTCCACAGACCAACCGTACTATAGAATTTAAGACATCAATTTTTTTAAGAATCTGATGTCTATCAGTTAAAAGTTCTTCCCTGTTATATGTTTATAGTGCTTTTTAACATCCTAAATACCATTTTTCACAATCTAGTTTTAACATGTTATTAAAAAAAGGCTAATTATACATCAGTTTGCTCAAAAAAATGATGTCTATGTTAATCTTTAACATCGGCTAAAAACCGATGTTATATAACCCTACCTTTCTCTATACATGCGAAGACATCGATTTGAAAAAAAAGACATCGGTTTATAACCGATGTCTAAGGGCATTTTTCTAGTAGTGTACTCTTGGTCGACCATAATCTTTCTTTCGAGAAGGTTCTGGTTGGCCAGGACTTTATACGTTGGGGACTCGACCCTCTTGAGTGTTAGTCAGTCTTAGTATCTTAGCCCTTATCTTTCGTGGAGTTAGCCTTTTTATGACTTCTCTCTTTTTATTTTTTTTTCTCAGGCCAATTCTTACTTCGCAGCCTCCTCTACACAGAGTATGAAGATGAGGACCAACTAGGCTGTATTAGAAACCTCCATGAGCAAGATGCAAATCTCCTCAGATGAATGGGGGCCAAAGCACACCAGGAAGAGGACAAGGTTGTTGTCTTAGAGAAAAACACTCCAAGGAGATGAAAAGGAGAAAGATGGAGTGAAGGAAGCTTGTGGACGTGTATAACAAATCCCATAAGTTTACCCAGATGATGGAAAACCATGACGAACAGATGCGCCCTGTAAACCTGGACATAGGATAACAAAGGGGCGTTGGAGATGTTCATAGCTTGTATGTGGACATGGTCGATCCAAGCCTCTTTAGTTGCCCTTGGGAGGTTCTTGTTATGGACCCATTCGGGCAGGCTTCCGCGTCGGTGCCCGAGACTTTCCGCCATCGGTCTCAATCTAGTTCAAGCCGCGAGAATTCTGATTCCAAGGGTAAGGCTCCTTCAGGAAGCCCCAGATCTAAAGCGGCCTTCAGGAAACCTCCATGAGCAAGATGCAAATCTCCTCAGATGAATGGGGGCCAAAGCACACCAGGAAGAGGACAAGGTTGTTGTCTTAGAGAAAAACACTCCAAGGAGATGAAAAGGAGAAAGATGGAGTGGAGGAAGCTTGTGGACGTGTATAACAAATCCCATAAGTTTACCCAGATGATGGAAAACCATGACGAACAGATGCGCCCTGTAAACCTGGACATAGGATAACAAAGGGGCGTTGGAGATGTTCATAGCTTGTATGTGGACATGGTCGATCCAAGCCTCTTTAGTTGCCCTTGGGAGGTTCTTGTTATGGACCCATTCGGGCAGGCTTCCGCGTCGGTGCCCGAGACTTTCCGCCATCGGTCTCAATCTAGTTCAAGCCGCGAGAATTCTGGTTCCAAGGGTAAGGCTCCTTCAGGAAGCCCCAGCTCTAAAGCGGCCTTCTATGAAAAGATCAGAGAGTCGGCTCCAGGGAGCAATAGTTCTTCCTCCGAGGCCGGTTCGAACGAGGGTCAGGAAGATGATAACCCTGCATGGGTTTAGATGCCACATATGGCTTTATTTTCAGAACTTGTTTATTTGAACTATGTTGGTTTGTTACCTATTGGTCCTTCGGTACTTAACTTGTGATCCTTCGGGATCTTTATTTATGCATATCATTTGGTTTCATTTCACACTTATCTTTTATTTTCAGCATTTGGTCCTTCGAGACTTGCATTCATTAGATGCTCATACTTAAATAAATTGGTAGACAAGATGATAGAAATAAACTTGCATAAATAGATATCTCTATAAAATGGGTTCAACCCTTACATAAGATGATTTTGTCGACCTTATTCATATATTTACTACTAAGTACTAGGAACACGTTATAAATGTCCTAAACATAATAAACCTTCAGGTTTGAAGCATGCCAAGTGCGAGGCACTTCATCACCGTTTAAGGTCTTCAACTTATAGGATCCTCTTCTTAATTTATTCCTCACCTTATAAGGCCCTTCCCTATTTGGGATTAGCTTTCCTCTCTCCCCGACTCTTGATGTCTCAATCTTTCCTAAGACCTAGTCTCCTTGTTAAAAGAACCTTTCTTTTACATTTCTGTTATAATAGAAGGAGGCTTTTCGTTGATGCTCTGTATTGCATGCATTGGCCTCATCTCTGACCTTGTCAATGAGATCGAGAGCGAGCCTCATGCCTTCTTCAATAATTTCTGGTTCATAAGCTTCGATCTTAGGCGACCCATGTGTGATCTCTAGGGGCACCACAACCTCGGCTCTATAAGCCAGCATGAATGGGGTATCTTCAGTCGTCACTTTGCAGGTGATACGATATTATAGGCAGCAACTCATCCACCTTAGTGTTCCTCGAGCGCTTGATCCTTTTCTTAAGTCCATCAAGGATGATTCTATTAGCAACTTTTGCCTGCCCGTTTTCTTGTGGGTGTGCAACCAAAGTGAAGCGAAGCTGTATGATATTATCGTTGCAATATTCTTTGAACTCTGCATTATCAAGTTGTCGCCCATTATCTCTGACAAGGATGCGTGGGATACTAAACTGGTATATCACATTTTCCCAGAAGAATTGGGTAATGTGCTTGGTGGTTATATTGGATAGTGCCTTATCCTCAATCCCCCTTATAAAGTAGTCCATGGCTACCACAATGAACTTCCTCTATCCCGATGCCACAAGAAATGGACCAAGTATATCATTCCCCATATTACAAAAGGGACGGGTGTGCTGATGGATGTAAGCCTCTTTGGGGGATGTCGAACTATCCGAGCGTGCCTCTGGCATCTGTCACATTTCTTTACATAAGACTTTACATCGGCTAACATTGTTGGCCAGAAGAACCCAAATTGAGTTATCTTGTGAGAGAGGGCCCTGCCCCCAGGTGCTGCCCACAAATCCCCTCATGGGCATCCTTAAGTGCCTCATATGCTTCAAGAGGTCTCAAGTACTTCAAGTACAGAATAACAAATGACCTTTTATACAGAAGGCCTTCAATCAGTGAATGTCTCAATGCTCTCATCGATAACTTGCGTGCGTCTTGGGCATCATCGGGGAGTCATCCAGTCTCAAGGTGAGTTTTGATTAGACCTATCCAACAACTTGCCACACTGGTTGGTGCTATCAAATTTATGACATGTATAGTACGAGTCTTCATATACTGGAAGTAGATACTTCTTGGGTAGTTCTCGATTTTAGACGAGGCGAACTTAGATAGGGCATCGGCCGTAGTTTCTACTCTCTCAGAACATGTTCATCGTACCATTCATCAAACCAAGTCAGTATTCCATTCACGACTCTTAGGTACTTGGCCATTGTATCATCCTTGCCCTCAAACTCCCCATTGACTTCAGCAACTACAAGTCTTGAATCTCCACAGATCTTAAGGTTTTTAGCTCTCACGGCTCTAGCCAAGCCTAAGACGGCTATCAAAGCTTTATATTCCGCTTCATTGTTCATAGTTGGAAAGGCCAACTTCAAAGCATACTCAATAATGAACCCTTCGGGGATTTTCAAGACTAGGCCTGCACCACTAGATTTTATTTTGGACGCTCAGTCAAAATGGAGAACCAAATATTCTTTCAGAGTCCCATCTTCATCCTTCTCTTTCTCTTCTCCTTGTGAGGCTACTATCTCTTTCCTTAACTTTTTGGTCATCAATGGTGCATTCAACCACAAAGTCTGCTAATGTCTGAGCCTTGATGGCTGTTCGAGGCTTGTACTTGATGTCGAATTCTCCTAACTCAATTTCCCATTTTCTGAGTCGGCCACTGGCCCTCGGGATATGAATAATGTTCCTCAAGGGTTGGTCCATCAGGACTTCGATCGTGTGGGCCTGGAAGTATGGTCTTAACTTCCTCGAGGCTTTAATGAGGGCAAGTGCAAACTTCTATGTGGTATAGTAGTAAAATTCACTTCATGGAGTACCTTTCTCACATAATAGACATGCTTCTGGAGTTTCTATTCTTTCTTTATCAGGATTGCACTGACAACTTGTACAAATATCGTGAGGTATAAGTAAAGAATGTCCTCCGGACTTGGTTTGGCCATCAACGACGCTTCAGTCATGTATTTGTTTAGCTGTTCGAAGGCCTCTTGGCTTTCCTCTGTGCACTCAAAATTCTTCACCTTCTTCAGGGTTTTGAAAAAGGGTAGACATTTGTCTCCAGACTTGGAGATGAACCTCCCTAGAGCTGCGATTCTTCCGGTCAGCTTTTGAATGTCCTTGATGGAGCGTGGTGGCTCCATGTCTAGGATGGATTTGATCTTATTGGGGTTGGACTCGATTCCTCTCTTCGAGACCATGTGACCCAAAAATTTTCCAGATCCAACACCGAAAGCACACTTGGTGGGGTTTAACATCATCTTGTGGTGCCTCAGCACTTCGAATGCCTTTTTGAGGTGATTAATATGATCGGCCTTGATTATGATTTTGACTAACATATCATCAATATAGATCTCCATGGTCTTCCCAATTAGATGGGAAAATATCTTATTTACCAATATTTGGTAGGTAGCTCCTGCAATCATAAGTCCAAAAGCCATAACAAGATAATAAAAGACACCAAAGTCAGTTATGAAAGATACCTTGGGGTGTGATCTTTGAGCATTTTAATCTTATTATAACTGTTGAAGCCATCCATGAAACTCATCATCTCATGTCCAGCGGTGGCATCAATCAAGGTTTCAATTCTTGGTAGAGGTTAGCAGTCCTTAGGATAGGCATCATTCAAGTCGGTGAAGTCGATGCACATTCTCCACTTCCTATTAGCCTTTTTGACCATTACGGGGTTGGCCAACCACTCAGGGAATTGCACTTCCTCAATGAATCCAGCTTCTTGAAGCTTCTCGACCTCCTGTTTTATGGCTTCCAGCCTGTCAGGGGCATAAGTTCTCTTCTTCTACTTCACAGCCTTCCGAGTTGGATCGACGTTCAACTTATGAGTTCTAAGGTTGAGGTCAATCCCAGGCATATCATCTACCATCCAATAAACACATTATTGTTCTTTTGTAATAAAGTTGTCAATTGGCCCTTCAGGGGCTTGTCCAAAGATGCTCCAATATATGTGACCTATTCCGGGTCTAAGGAATCTACGGGAATTTGGACTAAGTCCTCTACTGGCTTCTCTAGAAGTTCTTCATTCTCACGGACATCCATGTCTTCTACTCTTCTATGGGGAGGACCTACCTCGAGTTCCATCGGGCCTAAGTGCTACAACATTGCAACTGCAGGCCATTTTATGATCTCCTTTTGCTTTTCAAATACTATTCCTAGTCAGGAACTTCAGTACCATGTGGTAAGTTGAGGGAACGACCTTGAACGCACGGATTCCTGTTCTACCCATGATAAAGTTATAAATAGAGGCTGCCTTAACAACTTGAAAGATTAACATCTGAGTGGCCTCCTTGGGCTTTTCCCCAATAGTCACGTGAAGTTGTATTGCTCATTTGACTTGACATTCCACTTGATTAAACCCTTAGATGGGTGCGTCAGATGGAGTTAGTTGGGAATCATTGTAGCCCATCCTTAGGAACATGTCATGGAAAAGAATATCCATGAAAGCTCCATTGTCCACTAGGACCCTCATGACAGGACAATTTCCAATAATTGGTGTGATGACTAGAGGATCGTCCTGAGAAAATTTCAAACCTTCAAGGTTTGGGTCACCGAACTCAAGCGTCATCTCCGACTTGGAACACTTAGACGGTTCTCCGACTATACTCATTACCTCCCTCACATAAGCTTTTCGAGAGTTTCTTGTAGTCCCAGCTGCTGTAGGACCTCCTGAGATCATGTTGATCACTGACCCTCGGGTATATGGGTTATGATCCCTGTCGTTACCATTTCGATCGTCATCTCTTCGATCATTGTTTTTGTTAGATATATTTGATAATGTCATGACTAATGTGATTTGTATTTAGTTTTCAGATCTTACTTAACAGGACAAATCAGTACTTAACAGGAAATCAGTACTTATACTGAAGTCAGAACTTAAGTGGTCAGAACTTAAGTTATCAGGAGATATTTATCAGGAGATAATATCAGGACTTAAGGAGACTTTCAGATAAGGAAGACGACTGATTGAAAGGAAAGAAGATCAAGACAAACACAAGAAGAG
Source organism: Apium graveolens (assembly GCF_009905375.1). Taxonomy (NCBI): domain Eukaryota; kingdom Viridiplantae; phylum Streptophyta; class Magnoliopsida; order Apiales; family Apiaceae; genus Apium; species Apium graveolens. The sequence goes on along the minus strand of NC_133655.1, from coordinate 196,537,682 downwards.
ATATGCATGAAGAAGGAATTCTTTGAAGAATAGAATACTTGGAAGAAAAGATAACTGGTTGATATATTTTAGGAAGCATTTGTAACTGTGTAGTATATAAACACAGACATAAGGTTTACACTATATGTGTTATCATAATCGAAGTTATTATTCATTGTAACCTAGCAGCTCTCGTGATAAGTTGTACAACACTGAGAGAGGACAATTCCATATTGTAACAGAGTTTATTGTGTTAAATAAAATCTGTTTTCTGTGTTCTTATATTCGATTTGATAGTGATAAACTCTGTATTCAACCCCCTTATACAGTGTGTGAGACCTAACAAGTGGTATCAGAGCAGATCTGTTAACACACAAACAGTTTAAGATGCAAAAACAATCATGTCTGAAGAAGAACAAACTCCAACCAAGCCCACCAAAACTGAAGAACCTCCAAAGACTCAAATCCATAATCGATATGAGACTATTAGAGTTCCCATACTGAAACCATCTAAATATCCCATATGGAAGGTGAGGATGTCTATGTTTCTGGAAGCTACAGATCCAGAATACCTTGACAGAATCAATGAAGGACCACACAAGCCAACTAAACTCTCTGTTGTAGTTACAGGTGAACCAGCAAAGTCTGTTCCAAAGGAGAAGAGTGATTACACTGCTGAAGATATCTCATCGATTGCTAAGGATGCTAAGGTATAACACTTGATGCATAGTGCCATTGATAATGTCATGTCAAATAGGATAATCAACTGCAAGACTGCAAAGGAGATATGGGATGCCTTGGAGACAAGATTCCAGGTAACTGATTCAATTAAGAAGAACAGGAAGACTATACTCACTCAAGAGTATGAGCACTTTGACTTAAAACCTGATGAGTCATTGACTGGTTATATGACACATTTGTCAAACTCTTGAATGATTTATCACTAGTTGATAAAGAATATGATCTTGAAGATTCAAATCTTAAATTCCTGTTAGCTCTTCCTGAAAGTTGAGATTGGAAGGCCACCACTATAAGAGACAACTATAATCTTGAAGAAACAACTCTTGATGAAATTTATGGGATGCTCAAGACTCATGAACTTGAGATGGAACAAAGAAGTAAGAGGAATGGAAGAAAATCAAGGACAGTTGCTCTAAAGGCTGAGAAGGAATCCCCCAAAGCAGCTGCCTCAAGAAGAGGCAAAGGAAAAGCTCTCATCACAAAGTCTGATACTGAGTCATCAAGTTCTGATAGTGATGATGACTCAGAAACTGGAAGCTTACCCGAGATGGATGTTGATGAAGAGATGATGAAGCTGTGTGCTCTTATGGTGAAAGGAATCACACGGATTGCATACAGGAAATTCAGAAAGGGAAAGAAATTTTCCAGGAAAGGTGCAAGTTCTGATAAGAAGGGTTTCAGAAAATCTGAAGGCAAAGGAGGAAAGTTTGACATAGGAGATTACTCAAATATTAATTGCTACAACTGTGGTGAGAAAGACCACATATCTCCTGATTGCAAGAAAGTGAAGAGTGACAAAGGCAAGGCTCTTGTCACAAAGAAGAAAAGTTGGACAAACACTTCTGATTCTGAAAGTGAGGTAAACTATGCCTTGATGGCAAATGCTGATAGCAGTTCTGATAATACTGAGTTAAAGGTACCTCAAACTACTTATGCCTTTCATACTAATGATATTACTGAGTTGAGAAGATATCTTAAAACCATGTTCATTAGTTATAGAGATCAAACTTTAACATGTGAAAGATTAACTTCTGAAATTCTTGCTTATAAAAAGAGGAATGATTATTTAGAAAAAGAGTTAGTCATGTTCCATCAAACTCAGAAAGATAGAGATGATGCCTTTTATGTTAGGGATGAATTACTTAAAATAAATGAATCTCTAAAAACTGAGTTAGAAAAGGAAAGAGAGATTATCAAGAGTTGGACTAACTATGGTAGAACAACTCAGAATTTGTTAAGTAGTGGAAACTGAAAAGAAGGCTTAGGTTATGGAGATAATAAGAATGATAAGGGAACTGTAGAAATTGAGCCTATAGTTGTTAAACAAAAGCCAAAGGTAAATCCTGTTAAGTTTGTAGCTGTAAAGTCTGATATTGATAAATCAGAAGTTAAAGAGAAATTAACTTCTGACAAACCAAAACAGGATAAGCCAACTGAAGTTAACATAGGCTTAATGACAAAGAAGCAGCTTAAGCATAAGCTGAAAGATGTTAAGAATGTAAACAAGGTAAAGCTCCCTAGGAAAAATAGGAATGGAAAGGAAGGTGTGAGTAAAAGTAATGATTATAAGCCTGTTCCTAATGCTCCTAGAATGAAATGTTGTAACTGTGGAAATTTTAACAATCTGGCTTCTTTTTGCAGGAAAAATAAGAACATAAACTCCTTACTTTCAAAGTCAGGAGTTAAAAGTCAGTCTGTTAGATATAAGCCACAAAATCCTTGTTTTTATTGTGATAGTTTATGGCATTCCATTTATACTTGTAAGGAATATCATAGTTTGTACTATGATTATTATCAAATAAAACCTTCTTTAAAGAAAGTTAGCATTATTCCTTCTAGTGTAAGTTCTGATGCAAAGTCTGATAGTGTAAATGCTGATAAGAAAAATGTTAACATAAACTCTGATGCTAAATTCGCTGCAAATGTTAACAAACTTAATAAGGCCAAAGGATCCAAGCAAGTCTGGGTCCTTAAAACTAATCATTAGTGGTCTTTGTGATTGTAGGGCAACAGGAAAAACATCTTAGTTCTGGACAGTGGATTTTCAGGACGTATGACTGGAAATAAAGCCCTGCTATCAGACTTGGTGGAGAAAGCCGATCCAAGTGTTTCTTATGGAGATGGCAACATGGGAAAAACTTTGGGATATGGTAATATCAATCTAGGGAATGTCATCATTTAAAAAGTATCTCTAGTCTTAGGACTTAAACACAATTTGGCGAGTGTTAGTCAAATCTGTGACAGAGGTTATCATGTGGATTTCTTTGAAGAACACTGTGAAGTTGTAAGCAAATCTACAGGAAAAGTTGTTCTGAAAGGATACAGGCATGGTAATATTTATGAAGCCAAGCTTTCAACAAGTACTGATTGTTCTGCAATCTGTCTGTTAAGTAGAGCATCAATTGAAGAAAGCTGGAATTGGCGCAAGAAACTCTCTCATTTAAATTTCAACAATATAAATGAACTAGTCAAGAAAGATCTTGTGAGAGGTTTGCCAAAATCAGTATTTGCTCCTGATGGCCTTTGTGATTCCTGTCAAAAGGCAAAACAAAGAAAATCTTCATTCAAGAGCAAGACTAAATCTTCAATTCTTGAGCCTTATCAACTACTACATGTTGATCTATTTGGTCCAGTGAATGTCATGTCTATTGTAAAGAAGAAATATGCTATGGTCATAGTGGATGAGTTCACCAGATACACATGGGTGTATTTCTTGCACACAAAAAGTGAAACTGCATCTATCTTGATTGATCATGTCAAACAACTGGATAAAGTGGTTAAAGACTCTGTGAAAATCATAAGAAGTGATAATGGCACTGAGTTCAAGAATTTGATTATGGAAGAGTTCTGCAAAGACCAAGGAATCAAGTAAGAATTCTCTGTTCCTGGAACTCCACAGCAAAATGGAGTGATTGAAAGAAAGAATAGAACTCTCATTGAAGCTGCACGAACTATGCTTGATGAAGCAAAGTTACCAACCTATTTTTGGGCTGAAGCTGTGCAGACTGCTTGTTTTACTTAAAATGCAACACTCATTAACAAGCATGGAAAGACACCATATGAGATGGTGAAAAAAAGAAGCCAAATCTGAAGTATTTTCATGTATTTGGATGCAAGTGTTTTGTTCTTAATACTCATCCTGAACAGCTATCCAAATTTGATCTAAAAGCTGATGAAGGAATTTTTGTTGGATATCCTCTTTCCACAAAAGCCTTCAGAGTCTACAATTTAAGAACAAGGGTTGTCATGGAATCTATCAATATCTCTTTTGATGATAAGAAGATTACAGGACTTGAAGATTTCAATGATCATGATCAGCTGAGATTTGAGAATGAAGTTTTAAATTCTGATACTGTAAATCCTGACAGTCTAAATCCTGATACTGCAACCTCTGATGGATTAAACTATGATGTTATTGAAACTGTGGTGACTACGCCAAAGGAAGATGCACCTGAGCAGGGGGAGCATACTGAAGATACAACCACATCTCATGAAGCATCAGAACCTACAACTAGCTCTTCAAGTTCTGATGGGCCAAGTTCTGATAATTCTGGGAACTCCAATTTTGAAGGATCCAACTCAGAGAGCATAATTTCAGGGGGAGCATCAGAAAAGGTTGATGAAGACAGCATGGATCATGGGGGAGCATCCAGTTCTAGAGAAAACCTTCCATCTGCAAGGAAGTGGACTAAAGCACATACACTTGATATAATTATTGAAAATCCTGATGCAGGTGTCAGAACTATAACAGCTACATCAAATGAATGTCTCTATCACTCTTTTCTTTCTCAGACTGAACCAAAGAAAGTGGAAGAAGCTCTTCAAGATGCTGATTGGGTGCAAGCAATGCAGGAAGAGTTAAATGAATTTGAAAGAAGTAAAGTCTGAACCCTAGTGCCAAGACCAAAGAACAGATCTGTAGGTGGTATAAGGTGGGTGTTCAGAAACAAAACTGATAGTGATGGCATAATTACAAGGAATAAAGCAAGGCTGGTTGCAAAAGGATATTCTCAACATGAGGGAATTGATTATGATGAAACATTTGCACCAGTTGCTAGATTGGAAGCCATAAGGATATTTTTGGCTTATGCTGCTCACAAGAAGTTTAAAGTCTTTCAAATGGATGTAAAAAGTGCTTTTCTTAATGGAGAATTGGAAGAAGAAGTATATGTTGAACAACCTCCAGGTTTTATAGATTCAAAATTTCCTAATCATGTCTACAGACTTGACAAAGCACTTTATGGCCTTAAGCAAGCTCCAAGAGCATGGTATGAGCCATTAGCTCAGTTTCTTCTGGAAAGTGGATTTAACAGAGGGACTATTGACAAAACACTATTTTATCTCAACCATTGAAAGGACTTACTTTTGGTGCAGATATATGTTGATGATATCATTTTTGGTTCTACAAATGACAGACTTTGTAAAAGGTTTGTCAAGCTAATGCAGTCAAGATATCAAATGAGTATGATGGGGGAACTTAGCTATTTTCCGGGCCTTCAAGTCAAGCAGAATGAAGAAGGAACTTTTATTTGTCAATCTAAGTACACCAGAAATTTGTTGAAGAAATTTGGAATGCAAGATTGTTCAAGTGCATCCACTCCTATGGCCACTACAATAAAATTGGATAAGGATACTGGTACATCAGTAGATATTACTGATTACAGAGGTATGATTGGCTCACTACTCTATCTAACTGCAAATAGACCTGATATCATGTATGCTTCCTGTCTTTGTGCAAGATTTCAAGCAGATCCAAGAGAACCTCACTTAACAGCTGTGAAAAGAATTTTCAAATACCTTAGGGGTACAGCTGATCTGGGATTGTGGTATCCTAGAGAATCAGACTTTAAGCTAATAGGTTACTCAGATGCATATTTTGCAGGTGCAAAATTGACAGGAAAAGCACAAGTGGAAGCTGCCAATTTCTTGGAGGCAGATTAGTTTCTTGGTTTAGCAAGAAACAGAAGTCAATTTCCACATCAACTGCAGAAGCAGAGTACATTGCTGCAGGAAGCTGTTGTGCACAGATTCTTTGGATGAAGAATCAGTTATTGGATTATGGATTAATTTATTTTAAAATCCCTATTTACTGTGATAATAAAAGTGCTATTGCTATGACAGGTAATCCAGTTCAACACTCAATGACAAAGCACATCAATATTAGGTATCACTTTATAAGGGAACACGTGGACGAAGGTACAGTGGAATTGCATTTTGTTCCAACAGATCAACAACTAGCAGATATCTTCACAAAACCACTATGTGAAGCAACCTTTACAAGATTGGTAAATGAACTTGGAATGGTTTCAGGTTCTTTCTCTAAATCTTCATAGTTTATGTTCTGATACATCAGACTTTATTATCAGTATTGTGATATGTTTTTCTGTGACTATTCATTCCAATGAGGATAATTGTGCTAGATGTTGAACTAGTAGTCTTTAATATACTAAAGATCCCATGTCTGAAGTAATTGTTTATGTGGAAATCTCTTAACACAAGCAAATTCTGATATTGAGCTTAGTTGAAGTTTACTTTGTGTATCTTATTACTAAGTCAAAAACTAGAATAGTGCTTCTTATATGTTAAATTCTGATGTTAGTAAATCTGATGGATGTACTAAGTACTGATAAGCCTCACTTATCAATAGAAGAGAAAAGAAATAAAAATCAGGTACTCCTTTGAGATCTAGAGTAAAAAATATGGAAGGGAAGACCCAAGTGCATTGCTGGTATTAAGTAATATGCATTAGAAATGCAAAATGAAGTTTTCTTGGTGACTTTTCACATTCTCTGATTACTGGAGAAATACTCTGATAATAGCATAAATTCTGATAAGCAGTTGTGACTCACTTACATTGAGAAGCCACTGTAAAAAGGAATTTCAAAAGATGCATAAAATGAGCACAAAACAGTTGAGGTGGCCTCATGCATGAACTCATTCTATAGTAGACTCCAGAACAATGACAGATTTTAAGCAAAGTTCTTAGTTATGCCTTATTTCTAAGATGTACTGAAGTGAATAAGGCTTTACTCTTTGTCTGATATTTAGCTTAATGCACACATATACACTCCATATGAATGATGAAAATTACTGTGGTGATAAATGTTATTTTGGATGAACTGTTTAAGTGTTAGTTGCATAAATTCTGAGGACAAGTTCTGATAGAAGTTCTGATGATTAAGTTCAGATGTACCCATATCAGTATTTGTGTGAAGAATTACAGGAATAAACATTCACTTTTCGAGTTAAGAAGCCATATTCTGATGACTTTTAAATTCTGATAATAATCAAGTTCTGATGCTGACGTGGTAGTATTTATTTACTCGGTTTATTTTTGGTCATTACCTCAACGATCACATTTTTCTTCAGAATATTGGTGTATGTAAGATAAAGTTGTAATAATCATTTGTTTAGTGGAAACAGTTTTTTTTTTAAAACTGAACGTGCAAAGTCATAATTGCTAATTTACCGTGCCCATTAACTTTTGCCTTAACTGCTGCATGTTTGACAGGTGTAAAGGTCTGTTCCACTCCTCATTAACTGCTATAACGTGGGTTGTCTAAGTAAAAGAGATAAAAGATTTTCAAATCTTTTATTCATATTTTTATTCTATTTCACTCTCTCTCTTTTCTTATTCTCTCACATTTTCTGACGGTTCACTATACAGACATTTCAACAAACACCTTTTAGGCAAACAAGTTTCTCACTTATTTCTGATGGCACCTAAGGATTTAATTGTTGATGGAGCCAAGTTTGTACCAAATAACTATGCTGCAATCTTGAATAAGGCTAAAGCTCCATCAGATTTGCACTTTGTGCAAGATTTCTTAGCAAATAGTGAGATTGGGTATGCTTTGACCCAACCTCAAACTATTTCAAGCCAACAAGTACTGACGTTTTGGCGGACTGAGATTTTTGATGATGGTGGTGCTACTGGTACTCCAAGCATTGTATTTGAAGTAAATGATGTTGAACATGTAGTTACTCCTGGGGCAGTTCGCAAACTCTCCACTTATCAGAATGCTGTACATTCTCAACAGTGGAGGACCCTGTTCTACAGAATCTTATGGCCAATTTGGGTTATGAGAAAAGTTTGGGAAAGCTTGGACAACTGAAAGGAGCAAATATCAGGAAAGAATGGAGTTTTTTCTTTGATTGCATCACTAAGGCATTCACCAACAAATGCTCCAACTTTGATGCTATTCCAATCATGAGTCAGCAAATCGGGTATGCTCTTATTCATCAAAATCACTTTGATTTTGCAAGTACTGTGCTAGGTTTCATAGGGGATAGGATGACAGAGGTTAGGAATGTAGTATACTTTGCTAGATTCTGTCAGAATATATATACTTTTTGTTGTGCTGATGAACCCCAACCTACCACTGATTTAATTCCACCATTTAAGCTTGCAAAAAGGGCTTTTAATGATTTGTTAAATACTGAAATTAAGAAATAAGTGGTTAGACCCTTGCAAATACCTCAGTTAGTGAAACAGATACTAGTAAATGCTGATCCTCAAACCTACACATCTGTTTACCCTGATGTTCAACCCACATCCCAGCCATCATAACAGCCATCTGAACATACCACATCTACATAAACACCTCAAACTTCTCAACCTCAACCTACTCAACCCTCAATCAGGACATATTTCAAACCATCACAGTCATCTCAATCTCAACCTTCAGCACATCCTGTGAAGCCTTCATCTTCCAAACCCAAGAGGACTAAGACTATACCTCAGACTCAACAGAAGAGAAGGATACTTGTTCTGAGAAATGAGTCAGACAATGAGGAACAGGTTCCCATGTCTGAACCTTTTGTAGTAGAAGCTGAGAAAATCTCTTCTCAGAAAGACACTGTCACTGGGAGTTCTATACCTCTCAAAAGCCTTAGAAAGCTAAATCCTGATGATAAAGCTCCAACAGTGTCTCCACCCTTGAAGAAAATGAAAAAGCAAAGAGCTCACAGGGACACAGTTGAGTCAGTATTAGAAGATGAGGAAGCAGCTAAGGAAGGGGGTCAGGAATCTCTGATCCCAACAGAACCAATTGTTATGGCATTACTTCCTTCAGCACAACCAGAAACTGCTCAAGACAGAGTGCCTACTCCTCCTGTGTCACCTATAATTGAACAAGTACATACTGATGACCCAGGTACAAGTGCTGAGATTGATATTCATAACTTGATTTTGCCTGAGGTTTTGTACTTAGAAGCTCCACCAACTCAAATCACTCCACCAACAACACCAATTCTAGATGCTGATTTTAATGAAGATATTCCTACTACACCAATTCTGAATCTGGATGATGAAAATCAGATTTTAGGTGGGTATCAAGGTTTGGCTGTTGATCAGAACTTAGTTGGAGATCAGCACTTAGGGGATGATGTTGAAGCCTCAATAGCCTCTCATACTATTCTTTTGTCAGAGGATGCTGATGATGCTGATTCTATAAGTTCTGATGCTGCTAATGCTGAACTTACTGGTGAAGCTGCTGCCAATGTAAATGCTGATGCAGCTGGTCCATCAGCTCCAAATAAAGCCGAATTAATCAAAAAGTTTATTCGAGAAGATGCACTAGTACCTTGGAGTGAAACTCCTAGAGGAAGGGAGTGGACTAAGGAATGGAACAAAGTTGATTTTGTTCCTTCTTCAACCATACTTGCTGAGCACTTGACCAAAGCTGATGAGATGCTAGTCAATGTTGATTTCAAGACACAACTCAGAGTTACTGCACTAAGTACAAGGCACCTTCAAGGTCAACAATCTGTAACTCAGGCCAAGGTAGACAAGATTCAAGAATCCATAAATCAGCAAGATATGCTTGTCAAGCTGGACAAGAAAAGGTTTTTCAAACCTACCTTTGACAGAATTGAGTACATTGAGAAAACTCAGGAGAAGCAACAGTCTCAGATTGATGAAATTTTGAAGAATCAAGATTCGCATCACAATCAACTCAATGAGATCCAATCCTCAGTGGATTTGCTTGTCTCTCTTCTTTTACCTGCTGATGCCAAAAAGGGGGAGAAAGTAAATAAGTCCAAATGCAAAACTGTTAAGACACTGAAGGGAAAAGATGATGAAAAAGATGACCAGGGAAACTCTGGAATGGGTGGAGGTCATGGTCAAGGTAAAGGTTTTTCTTCAAACAAAGCTGGAACTACAAGTCAAAGAACAAGTTCTGATACTGGGAGAAGAATAAGTTCTGATACTGGTAAAAGGATAAGTTCTGATGAACATCTGGAACTTGATGAGGAAATTTCAAGACAGTTATTTCTGAAAGAAAATCCAGGAATGGACTTTGAGAGTCTAAAGGAAGAAGAAGCTAGACTTAAGTTAGAAAAAGTCAACTCCAAATCTAAAGCTTCTGTTGTTGAAAAGAAACTTCCTAAGGCTAAAGGCATTATGATAAAAGAAAGGACAAGTCCTGAGGTAACTAAAGCCAAATCACAAGTGGAGATAGATCTAAGGTCCAAGAGCAAAGAAAAAGTTGATGAACCTGTAAAGGTTTATGTGCCATTTGTGGATGAAGAAATATCTGATGAAGATGCTAGTCTTACTCTGATAAAAAAAGGAAGATTTATCAAACAACCTCTGACATCGCTCATGTTGTTCAGAGTCAAGATATAGTAAGTTCTGATATGACAGTGAAGCAAGCAACCTCTGACTTAGCTCAAGTTGGCTTGATATCAGAAGATAAGGAAAGGGAAACCTCTAACATTGCTCATGTTAAACCTTCAAAGTTACTCCTACCAGGATTCACCAAAGCTAAACATACTCAATCTTTGAATACTACAATAAGTGGTTTTGAAGCAAGAGTTGTTACAGGAAAAGAAGCCAGGGATAAATCTGGATTGGGTAGTGCTGATGAAAGAAGAATACAGAACACAACCAATGATCCAACTTCTTTAAGTGAACCAGGTGTTGAAGCAACTCCTGAAAGATTGAATAAGCTTGAATCTATACAGATGGTTTACCATACATTTTTGAAAGAACACATCTTGTTATATTTTATGACAGATGGAAGGGTATACCATATTAGGCAGAATGCTATACCACTGAAGTATTTTGAGGAACTGGAACATGTTCTATTCTTACTTCAAGTGAAGAACAGATTAACAGATAGTGTTGCAAATTATTTGAAGACTCAAATTCAAAGACAGAAGAAGCTTTATTCTGTAAAGTCTGACAGCACATACTGTCCCAAGTACAGAGATCACAAAGTTGATATTGTCGAGATGAAGCCTAACTCTGCTAAGATTATAACTACTTTTCTGGGTCATAAGGCTGTGGAATTCAATCTTGAGTCTGACAAGGCATATTTAATCAGACTAGATCAGGATATAAGAAAAGCTAGAATAAATGATCTCAGGGCTGCTATCTTTCAATTTGGTGAAGATATAGTTGAATTGAAGAATGCTAAAAGGAGGATGGTTAATGAACTTGAATATGCTGAGAGATGTTTGTTAAAGAACTATCTCAGAACAACTCCTGATATCAAAGATATCAGTAATTGAAGCCAAGTCAAAGATCTACAACTGCTTAAATTTTGATATGTATACAGACTGAAGCTGTTATCAGACCTTGAGGATGGTAAAGCTACAAGGACTATAAGTTGTAGTTATCTAGTCCATTTTTTATGCATTTGTACTTAATGTTTTTGACATCATCAAATATTTGTTAAACTTGTATATTATGCTAATTTACAAGTTGGGGGATATTGTTAGATATATTTGATAATGTCATGACTAATATGATTTGTCTTTAATTTTCAGATCTTACTTAACAGGACAAATCAGTACTTAACTGGAAATCAGTACTTATACTGAAGTCAGAACTTAAGATATCAGAACTTAAGTTGTGAGAAATTAAGTTATCAGGAGATAATATCAGGACTTAAGGAGACTTTCAGATAACGAAGGCGGCTGATTGAAAGGAAAGAAGATCAAGACAAACGCAAGAAGAGATATACATGAATAAGGAATTCTATGAAGAATAGAATACTTGGAAGAAAAGATAACTGGTTGATATATTTTAGGAAGCAGAATTATATTCCATATCAATTAGAATTTATCTTGTAATTGTGTAGTATATAAACACAGACATAGGGTTTACACTATATGTGTTATCATAATCGAAGTTATTATTCATTGTAACCCTAGCAGCTCTCATGATAAGTTGTTCATCACTGAGAGATGACAGTTCCATATTGTAACAGAGTTTATTGTGTTAAATAAAATCTGTTTTTTGTGTTCTTATATTCGATTTGATTGTGATAAACACTGTATTCAACCCCCTTCTACAGTGTGTGAGACCTAACAGTTTCTTTTTTAGCCTCCAGCCTCTTTATCCTTTGTAAAACGTCTGAACTTCCCTCTTCGGATCAAATACTCGATCTCATCCTTGAGTTGGCTACAATCATCAGTATCATGACCAACATCTTTATGGCACCTACATTAGCGACTCTTGTCTCTTTTCTCAGGGTCTCCCCTTAGTGGCTTCGGCCATTTGAACTCCTTGTCTTTCTCAATTTCCATGAGGATTTGGCTCCTTTAAGCGTTCAACCTTGCATATTAAGTGAACCTTGGTGGTTGATTCTTTTTAGAGAGGAATCAGAGCTTTTTCCAGTTCGAGGATACTTGTCCTTGGCATCATACTCCTGCTCCGTCTTCCGCTTCTTATTTCCTACAGGCTCATTACTCACCACCGTCTTCTTCATACTTTCCTCCACCTTGATATAATTTCCGGCCCTATCTTGAAGCAGCAACATGCTTTCAAGAGGGCGTTTGGCCAGGGACATCTTAAAGAACTCCTCTCTAGTTCTTTGCTGTAGGGCTATCATAGCTACCTTGTCGTCAAGATCCGGGACCTTCAAGACGTCCTTTGTGAATCAGTTCAGGCTGTCTTTAAGGGACTCCTCTGCTCCTTGGACTATGCCCATGAGAGAAACCAAACTCTTCTCATGTACTCTGCCACTAATAAACTGCTTGATGAAAGCTTGGCTAAAGTTTTTGAAAGATCCAATCGAGTTCGGGGGCAGACGACTGTACCACCTTTGAGCCATACTTGATGGGGTTTGAGGGCAGGCCCGACACTTAATAGTGACGTTCACAGGATGTAGCAATAGGGTGTTAGAGAACGTTCAGACATGGTTAGCTGGGTGGCCAATTCCATCATATGCCTTGATGGTGGGTATCTTGAACTTCCTTGAGATGTGTGCATTCATTATCTCTTCAATAAATGGTGGGTGTGGATCATCAGGATCTTCTAGGGTCCTCAAATTACTTAAATCATCCCTATGGGCAGCAACCCTTCTTGGTGTTGGACGTTCCAGGTCTATGATAGTAGGAATATCCCTTTGCCTCGTTGTAGGTGGAGGTCTCGGCGTCAAGTGCACCTCCAAGTTACACTTCAGCCTTTGAATCTCAGCTTCATAAGCCCTGATCTACTCTTGTACATCTTGGATAATCGTCCCTTGAGTGCTCCTTGGTAGCCACTAGGCATTGGCTCCTTGCCAACACGCCTCCTCCTTGGAACGACTTCATCGTCCGATGATTCAGAATCTTTAGCAGAGTAGGGTTCAGAGAATTCTCGGTTCTCGAGGATGGGAGCCAAGCCACGGATGTATTGGGGCGTCCGCCCTTTTCCTTCGCTTCGATTATAGTGTTCACTTCCTCCAACCCCCAACGGATTGAGGGTTCACTGTTGCATGTAGCTGCTGAAATTGGGGATTCGTCTCTTGAGGAGTCGGGGGATTCGTCCCTTGTGGCGGATCTTATATTGGGGGATTCGTCATTTGAGGCTGAGCCTCAGATGCCCCTATAGGGGTTCCTCCACCTTGGGTGGAGGCATAGGTTGAATGGGGAGGAATCTTCACTACTGAGGAGATCATCCGTGATGGGATAGGACCATCAGCTTTATTGTTGTTTCTGCTCCGTGTGAGTACCATGATTGTTGTTTTGTTCCCACAGACGGCGCCAAATATTGTGGAATAAGAAATAGGATGCATTAATAATTAATGTTATGGTTTTTGAGCTTTGAGATTTAATGGCTACTCTCGCGGTAGGGACTGTCTGTCCTCGTAAGATGGCTACGTATCTCTGTGTTGTAGATAATCAATCCAAAAATGTAGTTCTAGATTGAGGGGTAGAGCCCTTTATATAGAGATGAGTCTAGGGTTAGACTTGTGTTGGGAGACTTGGTGGCCAAGTCTTCCACTTAGATGGTAATTAGGACTCCTATAAAAAGGAATTTCAGATCCTTCTTTTTAGAAATTTGTGTCCGTTTTGGACACAAGTCACTGCTCTTTTAGCCGTATTGGGCCTAGTCCATTAACAACTCGTGTTCGTGGACCTTGATGACTTCTGTTAATGGGCCTTGACCGTTTGGGCCGTCTTTAGTCTGTTACGAGCCTAAACCAACTTGGTGTGTATTGGGTTTTGAACAAGAATTACAAGTGTAATTATTGCGATATTTAATGTGTTTTTAGGATATATTTTATATCCATATCATTAGTAATTCAAAATCCAGTATAACGAAATAATTAATAAATCAAGAAAAAAGTTAAAAATAATACCAAATCATCCACATACACCGCAGGCATGCCATGCCATTCAAGACTCCCACTTTCCAATAGACTCTGCACCCGTGCAACGAAACGACTGATAAGTTATAATAGGAGGACTTTTTAAGATTTTAACTATCTAAATTTTGAATCTTTCAATAATACAATACATAAAAATTAATACGTAAATATTTTTACTTCATTACTCTCAATAATATGTAATAATTTTTTTTTATAATTTACTTTTATAAAATATTAAAATAATAAAATTTTAAATGTTATAATCAATCCGTGCATCGCACGGGTTATAAGTTAGTATTATAATAAGCAAAACTTGGTACAGTTTGTTTCAACCATGTAGGAAATAATAGATATTAGATCTTTAGTGAATAAAATAGACTCGTTAGATCTGTACTAAAGAACATTCCCTTTTCTAATATATTTTTACCAAAATCTAAGTTTCGAATCCTCCTAAAAATAAAAATATTTGTTATTTAGACTATTCTACCAAATATCAAGATCGAATCTTCCTAACAACAATGTTAACAATTAGAATTTACATTATTAGTAGTTTTAAAAAAACACATGCAATTAACTAAATAACTATAAGTATAATTACTAATATCAAAATCAATATACTCCCAAAAAGTAAAAAATAGTTACATCTTCATAATTTACACTATATAAGTTATATAATATAACTGTCAATATATATATATATATATAAAATTACAAAATAAGACTAAGTTTACCTGTATTTTTTGCGGATTATAAACTAGTATATTAATTTGAGAATTTAACCAGATTTGAAACGGACCCATGGACCTCAACTTTCAAGTCTCTAAATATCACGTAGGCTTCCTAATGACATTCAGGATATCTACATAAACCCTGAGTAAACGGACACATGGGCCTAACTCTCAAGTATGTAAGAAACTTCAGGGTATATATATAAACCGGTCTAAACAAGTAACCTATTTAGGGTACGCTGTGTTAAGAGAGGTCGATAGATAGGTCAATGAATTTAGGGCAACGGACGACCAAACAAATGGAGAGGCCGAAAAAGATAATGAAGAAGAGAGAAGATAGAATAAGTACCTTGAAAGATACATTAATTCATGGAATTTTTTCTTTTTTAGATTCAAGATTAGCAGTACAAACAAGCATTATCTCTAAACGATGGAAGCTTATATGGACTACTCTCCCGTATCTCAACTTGTATAAAGATGTTAAGTTTATTGAAACTTTTCTGTCTCGCCGAAACAATGATTCGAAGATAAAGAAACTGAATATATCTCTTGGATTTGCGCCACCTACATATCTGGTTAACGAGTTTGTTGGTTACGCTATAAGACACAATGTTAAAGTTATCAATGTTGATGTTCTTGGTCTTCGTGCTACCATTAGATTCTCTACATTCACTTCTACCTCTGTAAAGAATCTTACGTTGACTCTGAATTTTGATCGATTGTCGGAATCAGATTGTTGGAATTTGCCTGCATTAACAAATCTACACTTGATACATTATCCTAGGGAGCCCTGCAAGTTACCTGAATCGTATTTGATTTGCTTGCCGTCTTTACAAACTCTGTTACTTGATCGATTGGTGCTACCGGAATCAATTACTTTGCCTGCACTGAAAACTCTAGGTCTGCGGAGCTGCACTCTGCCTAGACAAGTTTGGGATTTACCTGCTTTATTAACTCTCAAACTGGATGATGTAGCGTTTCCTGAAGATACAAGCGAGTTCTTCTCTGCACTTATTAATTTAAGGAATCTCATCATGTCTTTCCGAAAGCAGGAATTAGATAATTGGGTTATAAATTGTCCGGAATTGGAGAACCTGACTATAAATGTCGAGATGAGTACTGCTAGTCATGGTGGTGATATCACGGTTTTGTCGCGGAAAATCTGTAATTTCAGTGCGGTTGGTTACTTTCCTATCACATTTGAAGATTCTCAGTTGAAGCACGTGGATATAAAATTATGGGATAGCACAAAATACAAGTCCTCTTCATTGAAGGTGAATGTGGGAACGTATCATTCTCAGCTCACTGATATGTTTTCGGGACTTGGCAGGGCAAGGACTCTCACTCTTGACATGGAGACCATTAAGGTAATTGTAAACTCTATACTTGTTGATTAATTTATTTATATGGATATTAGTTTATCCACTCTTTATTACCTTTTGGGTTCAAGATATTATGTATCCAAGGGAATTGGACCGAGTGATATCATTATTCCCCTCTTCATTATTATAGTACTGAACGATGGTTGCAGTTTATGAGTTTTAAGTAGTGCAGAAAGAAAACACGACCCAGCTGATTAGCTATGCCTATGTAGTTCTATGTTGATATTCGTTCTTAAATTGCAGGCGAGGTCTGTATTTTTTACTCATTTTTCTTTTGTTACTTTGTAGGTACTTTCTTCTGTTTCAGACTGGTATGTTGGTTCCCCTTCTCCGTTCTATAACTTAAAGTATGTGAGGATACCACCGGGGTACAGAGAGTCAAGTATGTCTACTTACCTCAAAAGCTACTTACTTGGCAATTCTCCAAAAGCCGCCATTGTCACTACATGTCCTAAGGTATTTGATGGATTTTTATTGACTTCTAAATATTCGATGCATTTCGTTTATTTTTTTTTGCCTGAAAATACCATATATCTTGCACTCTCTGTTTTATCCAACAATCACCAGTATTTATTAATATCAATTTTTTAAATAAGAAATTCTGATGCCTTTATAAGCCTACATGCTGCATCTGTACAATACAACATAAACTATATATCAGCTATTAATTTTTTTGATTTGTTATTCAACATGTTACCAAATATGGTTTTTGCCAGAATATGATGTACATGCAGAAACATCGTTACTCGTTGAAAAATGATCAGTGATCAGAAAGATCATAGGATAAATCATAGTCTTCACAAGTTCAAAGAAACGATGGTTCAATATACTAAATATACTAAATCTCAGTGAGATGTGTTTCTACCAATGTTCTGGTGTTTTTTCAGACGGTGATTCCTCAAGCAGGTGAAGGTTCTGTGACAGCTCAGAATGTGGTGATGGAAGATACCTTGGAATCTCCAACCAAGGTTTTGGTCAGTTCTGAAAATATACAGAAAACTGTGTGCATTGACACTATGGAAGAGGAGGTGCAAGAAGAGCAGGTGATGCAGAATTCCGAACCACATACTGACATGGTAAGAGATGTTAGTGCTTTACTTGAAGAGACATGCAATGATCCGGTGAGCTCTTTTGGGGGAACAAGTGATTCTGGCTTATGGCAAGGCTATGGAGTTAACCCAGACTTTGTATGTCTACTAGATCAGATTACAATTAAGTACCCAGGAACCTTTGAACACCTTACCGCCACAAACAAGAAGTTCTATGAAATGAAGCTGAACATGTTGTGCTCCTCGGTAATTGATTTTACCAAAATTCCTTTGACTGAGGTTGATGCTGAGATGATTGCTGACTACAGGGACATATTCGCTGACTTGCAGAAATTGGGATTCAATGTAAGTTGGCTTGTGAACCGTCTCAACTATATAGAACGGCTACACTTCTCACAGCCCTTACGGGAGCTTCATGCAATTGACCTTCATATCGATGATGCCAAAAGTAAATTACAAGATCTGCAGATTCGTATTGATGATGCAAAAATAAAATTGCAAGATCTACATACTCTCCGTGCTGAGAAGATGCAAGAGGCTAAGAAACCTGCTGGAACAATGGGTGTAAACCTTGCTGCTGGCTACGCAGGATATGATCTACTATCTGGCCCGTAATTATTACAGTATTTGTTACATGTTTTAGAATTGTTTGGATTCCTTATTCCATTCTTTATTTGAGTCTCTAGAACTTTCATACTGGTTTTTAAACTGTGGCCCTATTCACTGCGTGGATTATCATCTTCTAAAAAAATGATAGTAATTTTTTGGACGGGTTTTATTCAGATTTTAAAAAACCCAGTTTTATTGCAAACGGATCCGGCCCAGTGTATTTTTTATATAATTATTTAATTTATATAATGTTGATCATCAATACAATTAGTTTAGATAATAAAATAAATAATATTTTGAATTATGAGATGAATTATAATTAAACATATATACCATGGTTGTTAAGCTGTGTCGATGTTTTGAACTATGGTTGTAATATGGCTGTTGTAAATTGTAAAGCACCACCTTATTTAAACTAATCTAAGTATTTCTTAATGAAAAGGAATAAAAATTAAGCTCTAATGATGTTATTCTCTGTATTAAATAAACAACCAACCAAATATATTTTGTTATTCTTCGAGTAGTATAAATTTTGTGCAATGTACGATATCTGTTAATATTTAAAAAAAATTAAACTTTATTTATACAATTATATGGTAACTATAATTTTTTCTAATATCAATACATAATTATTATATATATATATATATATATATAATAAGAATAATAAAATAACTAGAAAGACGTTATCGTAGATATTTTGTTATTCTTCTTTTGTGCAATGTACAGTATCTATTAATATTAAAAAAAAATAAACTTTTTATTTATCAATTATATGGTAACTTTAATTTTTTCTAATATCTATACATAATTATTATATATTTATATAATAAGAATAATAAAATAACTAGAAAGACGTTGTCGTAGAAGTTTAGCCAGATAAGTTATAGTCGTAGTTTCGCGGGAGACTATGTTTATTAATTTAACAATTTAGTAGTTTAGTACTGTATAATGCTATTTATTTTTATTTTTAATAAACAAAATGAGAGGATAACCATTGAATCAAATCACACCTCGTTCCGGTTATTATAGTTTAGTTTAATAGCATATAACTCGTGTGATTCA
This sequence comes from Apium graveolens, assembly GCF_009905375.1. Lineage (NCBI taxonomy): Eukaryota > Viridiplantae > Streptophyta > Magnoliopsida > Apiales > Apiaceae > Apium > Apium graveolens. The sequence goes on along the minus strand of NC_133655.1, from coordinate 196,518,543 downwards.
CAGACTGATTATAATATTTATAAATTAACTATTTTATAAAAATAAATTATAAAACAATAATTATATATTATTGAGATTAATGAAGTTAAAATATTTACGTATTATTTTATATGTATTATATTAATGAAGAATTCAAAATTTAGATAGTTAAAATATTAAAAAGTCCACCTATATAGGTAGTTTCGTTGAGCGGGGTATATAGCGTATAGAATAGTGGAAGTCTTGAATAACAGTGATGTATGTGGATAATTTTGTATTTTTTTTAATTTTTTAATAATTTTATTATATTATAATTTGAATTACTAAAATTAATTTTAGAAGTGTTTGATTCTCTCCAAAAGAGGTAAGAAAGAAGTTGAGTACGGTTAGAAATTAAGTTGGATAATATTAAAGTGGGATAATAATTTATAGAGTTTGTAGTTATATTCGATACATAATTTTTTTTTAATTAAATTATATTTGCTTAAACTTTATTTTGGAAGGTGTTAACATACTTTCTAGGAATGTGTTAACCAATCGACCAAACAAAATCATGTTTCACTTATAATATTATAGTATAGTTGTCACCCTTTGTGACGCCCCGTACCCCGGGATGACCTCAAAAACCTGAACCCGGGAATGCCAAACCAAACCAATCAACTCAATATATGCTTACACAACCTTAAACTTAAATAATAATATATAATTCTTACAGTATTCCAAGTATTACAACCAAAGTTCACGATACAACCAAAAGTCTATTACACAAGCATTTTTCATTAAGATACTACACACATTCATCGTTTACTAAGCCTTAGTTCATCACATACTTATCCTTTCCTGAACATCCTTCTCCAAAGTTCTTTCCTGTAAAAGTTAGTGACATAAACGAGTGAGCTCAGAAATCTCAGTAAGCATATATAGTACAATCAAACAAATATTCGAATAAAGAGACATGAAAGATACTACAATCAACAAAAATTCATCATATAGTTCTCACAAGATTAAAACCGAGTATTCAAGCATGACAGGTTCATCAATTCATCAAGTTGGGATCCCGGCCAGCTAAATAATCGGTTTAGCTTTACTTCCGATTAGGACGTATCATCATCAGTTCATCAATATCAATGCAAGAATACTCATTTTTCATCAGTGAAATCTTAGTCAAACTCAAATCATCATTTAAAACATCAACAGTGAATCAGCACAGTATATACTTACAGTACACCGCTTAATTTATTCTGTATGAATCCCGAACTTCGAATTGATTTTACTATCGATCTTTCTTCTTAAATACATAATTCAAAAATGCACATAAATTATATTATTAATATAACCTATTTATTTTCTAACTGAACTAATAATTACCAAATTACTAAATAAGATAAAGAAATTAAGTTCGCGATTAAGAAAAACTAACCGAATTCCTTGATTGAAATAACCGAAGCGGATAGTTCTATTTAAGGAAACTAGACAAACGTAAAAAAGAAAAGTAAGGATTCATTTTTCCTACATCCTCGATGTGGTAAAATAGTAGGGAAGTTGGAAAGATATAGTTTAAGAAATTCAACCTAACACTCGTGTTTTGCTAAAACAAACTATCACATGGCTTCCTCTATTTATTCCTTTTTCACAATTACATATAATGGTACCTTTCTATTTATTCTAATATACTTCACTTCTCGTTTTCAATGTGGTACAAAGATAGGTAGGGAAAAAATAAATGTTAAGCAAGGAACATATATCTAGAACATATAAGCACCCTTTTAAAACTTACACCATTAGCTTCATCAATCTTACTTCTACTTATTAAAATTTTAAGGTCAAGTTCTTCTATATATCCTCAGTCTTCTTCTCTTTTCTTGCCGATGTGGGTTGTGAGATCTCCTTTTTATTACCTAAGATGCATATATCCCACATTGATTAGAGAATGAGACCAACCTTCCTCCAATGCCTATATAAACCCAACTTAGCTTTAGTTTCTACTTAAAAAACTTAAAACTTTCTCTTGGCTTCAATATAACCAATTAATTTGGTTTTAAAGTTTTAATATAAAGAGAAATAGATAAATTTCTCATAATCAAGTAAAAATTAGAGTTTTAAGTTTTAACTAGGCTTTACCAAGTCCCACATTGATGAGATATAAAAGATGTAACATCTCTTCCTTTATAAAACCCAAGGCTATGAAGCCAACACTTCAAAATAAACCAACTATGACTTGTAGTTTTGCTTTTGAATAATTCTCTTTGTCCTACATCGGGAAGGTTTTGCAAGAGATCTTCTCTCAACTCTATATAATGGGACTTGCAACAAACTTAAAAATCATACTAGACTTGAAAGCTATTATAGCTTTTAGTCTACATCCACTTAGTCCCACATCGAGAAGATGTGGATCTAACCAAGATACTTGCTCTATAAAAAGAGCTCTACTACTAATTTTATTTCCAAGGCAATATTTTTACTTTCAAGTGAAATGTTCCTTCCTACTAGGCTTTGTGTAGTAAAAGATGCAAGCTAATTTATTTTAGCTTGCGTGCTTTAGTTAAAATTTTCATCTTTCTATTCCTATTCAGCGCTTATCTCTTATCATCCTTTCCTTTTTCCGTCATTCCTCTTCCTCGTCCTATCACTTCGGTCTGTATCCCTTTTAATTTTTTTTATGGGAGCTCGACATATTCGAGCAAACCAACAATACACAAGAAAAAAATTAAAATTTAATCAAATATTTTTATAATATGCATAATACTTGTAAAAATAATATAAGCACATAAATTTATTTTACTTAATTATAATTTCATCGGGATATTACATTCTTCCCCCCTTAAACTAATTTCGTCCTCGAAATTTAAACTCATTTTGTACCTGACTTATTGAATAATTGAGGATATTTTGATTTCATCATCTCTTCGGGTTCCCAAGTTGCTTCCTCTATTTCATGCTTTCGCCAAATCACTTTCACAAGAGGTATCACCTTAGTTCTTAATTTCTGTTCTCGACGATCTATTGTCTAAACAGGAAATTCTTAATACTGCATATTTTCTCGAATTTCAATCGGTTCATAATCTATAATATGCGATGGATCTGGAATATACTTCCTCAGATATGATACATGAAAAACGTTATGAATATGCCCTAAACTCGGTGGTAATGCTAACTCATATGCTACTTCTCCAACCCGTCTAAGAATCTCAAATGGTCCAATATAACGTGGACTTAACTTTCCTTTCTTCCCGAATCTCATAATGCCCTTCCAGGGAGAAATCTTAAGAAATACAAAGTCTCCTTCCTTAAACATCACCTCTCGACGATCCTTGTCTGCATAACTCTTTTGTCTGCTTTGAGCCGTTAAAATTCTTTGTTGAATCAACTTGACTTTCTCGGTAGTCACACGAATTAACTCAGGCCCTAAAAATTTTCTTTTTCCAACTTCATCCCAACATAACGGCGTTCTACATCGATGTCCATAAAGAGCCTCGTATAAAACCATTCCAATTGTTGCTTGAAAACTGTTGTTGTACGCAAATTCTACTAAAGGTAAATATTCTTCCCAACTTCCTTTAAAGTCCAATACACAAGCTCTTAACATGTCTTCCAAAACTTGAATTGTGCGTTCTGATTGCCCATCCGTCTGAGGATGAAACACCGTGCTCATACTTAACTTAATACCCATCTCTTCTTGAAATTTTTTACAAAACCTAGACGTAAATCTAGGATCTCTGTCAGAAATAATTGAAACAGGTACTCCATGCAACCTAACTATTTCCCGTATATATAATTTTGCTAATTTCTCTAATGGTGATGATTCTTAAATTGCCAGAAAATGTGCACTCTTCGTCAGTCTATCCACAATAACCCAGATGACATCATTTCCTTTTTGTGACTTTGGCAAACCAAGTACAAAATCCATCGTTATGTCCTCCCATTTCCACTCAGGGAAAGGTAAAGACTGTAATAATCCCCCAGGCCTTTGATATTCTGCTTTTACTTGTTGATAAATTAAACACCCCTCTACATACTCCGCAATTTCTCTCTTCATCTGAGGCCACTAAAAATGTTCTTTCAAATCCTTATGCATATTCGTAGATCCAGGTCGTACCGAAAAAGGTGATGAATGAGTGTTAGACAAAATTTCTTTCTTAATTTCTACGTCAGACGGCACACATATTCGATCCCAAAATCTAACGATTTCATCATTACCTTTACTAAAATCCTTTTTACCTAATTCTGAATTTGAATTATTCCAAATCTCCTTTAAGCGTTCATCTTGTCTCTGACTTTCCTTTATCTTTTCTAACAAGATGGGTCTAACCTCGATTTGATACACTTAAACTCTCTTCCTCTCCTTTCTAAACAAATTCAATCCTAAATGTTTCCAATTCCTTATGATTTATGTGTTCCACTTCAATACTCGAACAATTCCCTACTTGTTTCCTACTTAATGCATCTGCCACAACATTTGCCTTACCAGGGTGATATAAAATTTCGCAATCATAATCTTTCAACAACTCCAACCATCTTCTCTGTCTCATATTTAAATCCTTCTGTGAGAAAATATACTTTAAGCTCTGATGGTCAGTAAAAATTTTGCACTTTTCCCCATACTAGTAATGTCTCCAAATCTTAAGAGCGAAAACTACTGCAGCCAATTCCAGATCGTGGGTGGGGTAGTTCTTCTCATGGTTTCTTAATTGTCAAGATGCATAAGTAATTACCTTACCGCGTTGCATTAGCACACACCCCAAACCTTTTCTTAATGCATCACTATAAACCCCAGACGTTAGTCTTTTCTTTAACTCATCAAAACTTTGCTCACATTCTTCCGACCAAACAAACTTAACGTCCTTCCTTGTAAGATTCGTTAACGGTCCCGCTATCTTAGAGAAATTTTGAACAAACTTTCTGATAATATCCGGCCAACCCTAAGAAACTACGAATTTCTGTCACAGTCTTTGGTCTCTCCCAATTCATAATTACTTCAATCTTTGAAGGATCAAATGAAATTCCTTCTTCCGAAACTACATGTCCAAGAAAACTTACTCTTCTTTACTAAAACTCACATTTTGAAAACTTAGCATACAACTGTTCTTTTCTCAAAGTTTGTAACACCATCCTCAAATGTTCATCATGTTCTTCCTTAGTTCTAGAGTAAATAAGAATATCATCGATAAACACAATTACAAACTTATCCAGATAATTCCAAAATACTCGATTCATCAAATCCATAAATACTGCCGATGCATTTGTCACCCCAAATGGCATCACTACAAATTCATAATGACCGTATCAAGTCCTAAATGCCGTCAATGGAATGCTTTCTTTCTTTATTCTCAATTGATGATAACCTGAGCGCAAATCAATCTTCGAAAAGTAAGTGGCTTCTTGTAATTGATCAAAAAGACCGTCTATTCGTGGTAACGGATATTTATTCTTTACTGTCAACTTATTTAGCTCTCTATAATCAATACATAATCTTAGAGAACCATCCTTCTTTTTCACAAACAACACTGGTGCTCCCCAAGAAGAAACACTTGGTCTAATAAACTTTTTATCCAACAACTCTTGTTATTGTACCTTAAGTTCCGCTAGTTCTTTCGGTGCCATTCTATATGGTGCTTTCGATACTGGTTGGGCATCCGGGATCAATTCAATGCCAAACTCAACTTCTCTTTCAGGGGACAAATTTGGTAACTCTTCGGGAAAGACATCTAAAAACTCTCTGACTACAGTTGTATCCTCAAATTTATTTTTAATTCCTTCATTCCCTACAACATATGCTAGAAAACCTTCACAACCTTTTCTAAACATCTTACAAGCCTTTAAAACTGATATCATAACACTTGGTTTTTCTATACTATCTCCCTTGAAATATACTTTCTTTTTGTTTGATCCGGTTAAACATATTCACTTCTTATAATAATTTAGATTCGCCCTATGCTTCGACAACCAATCCATTCCCAGAATCACTCCAAAGTCCCTCAGTTCTAACGTTAATAAATCCACTAAGAAGGTTTGTTCAGCAATCATTAAGGGACAATCTCGATAAATTTTATCTACGAACAAATTTCTACCATTTGGAAGTTTTACCAGAAATCCATTATCTAGACTTCGCACAGGTACATTTAACTTATCCATATATTTTGTATCCACAAAAGAATGGGTTGACCCCGAATCAAACAACACATGAACATCTTGAGCACAAAGTTAAAGCGTACCTGACATAACATCATGAGATTTTTTGGCATCCTGAGTTGTCATTGTGTAGATTCGTGCCACTGTCCTAGGTGCTGATTGTTGAAAAGGTCTTGCTGTAGAAGTCCTATTTCCTTTAGTTTCCACTTCTTTCCTGACTCCTTTTTGTGGGCAGTCCCTTGATAAATGACCTGGTTGTCCGCAACTGTAGCAAGAAATCACTTTAGGATTGGGACATTGAGAAGCTATATGTCCCTTTTCTCCGCAATTGTAACACAGCCAATCAGCTCGATAACAAATATCACCACCATGTTTCAGTCCACATTTCTTACACTCAGATGCGATGATCCTCTTATCACTTCCCCGAAAACTCTCCTTCTTCCTTATATGCAGTTTTTTGTTGTCCTTATAAAATACTGAGTTAACACTCAATTCTGTCTCTCTTCCTCATTTTTTATTGTTGAAGAATTGAGTGCGAGCTTCATAGTCCCTTTCTGCAATCCTCGCCTTCCCAACCTAATTATGAAATTGTTCCAACTCCAACAAGGACACCTTCTCTCTAATTTGGGGTTTCAGCCCTTCTTGAAATCTCTGATATTTTCTGGCTTCAGTATCAACCCTATGAGGAGCAAACCTGGAAAGTTCCAAGAATCTTGAGAGATACTTCGACACGGACATTCCTTCTTGCTTTAGTCCTAGAAACTTCATCTCCATCTCATTCTTCATACAGGTAGGAAAATATTTATCAAAGAACAATTCCTTAAACCTTGTCCAAGCCATTTTAGAACAATCCTCAGTCTGTTTAACCGTATCCCACCAAAATACAGCTTCCCCCCTTAATGAGTGTGTTGCAAATTTTACCTTTTGCTCCTCTAAAAATTCCGATATCTTTATCACTTTCTCTATTTCTTTAATCCATACATTCGCAACATGTGGATCCAATTCTGCTTTAAAAATTGGGGGATCTGCATCCTTAAAAGCCTTGTATGTACACCTTCGCTTATTCTCGCCTTCTTTTTCCATATTTTCAACACGTTCCCCATTTATTTCGGGAGTATCCGCAGTTGTTCGCCCCTTCATTAGGCTCTTAAACATATTCTTCATTTCACCCAAAATCAACAACATCTCAGGGCTAATTTGTACACTAGATCCAGTCCCATCAGAATTTCCATCAGTCATCTTCTCCTATAATTCAACATATAATATTAATCCTACTTCATTCGGAATATGTGTCACCCACATCGTGATATATGTCATAATAACGATCGATCGAGTACTAAACACGTCATATACACGTCATAAACCTTATATTGACCATGTTCAAGAATTACGACTACGCATTTTCTAAACGTACGTTAGGCCTACAATTGGACTACCCACGATTCAAAATCCTATATTCATCCTATTTCTAAACCTTAGCTCTGATGCCACCTGTGACGCCCCAAACCCCGGGATGACCTCAGAAACCCGAACCCAGGATCGCCAAACCAAACCAATCAACTTAATATAAGCTTACACAACCTTAAACTTAAATAATAATAATATATTATTCTTACAGTATTCCAAGTAATACAACCAAAGTTCACAATACAACCAAAAGTCTATTACACAAGCATTTTTCATTAAGATACTACACGCATTCATCGTTTACTAAGCCTTAGTTCATCACATACTTATCCTTTCCTGAACATCCTTCTCCAAAGTTCTTTCCTGCGGAAGTTAATGTCATAAACGAGTGAGCTTAGAAAGCTCAATAAGCATATATAGTAGAATTCAACTAAGGTTTATCCGAGAAATCAAAGTTCATTAAACAAATATTCGAATAAAGAGACATGAAAGATACTGCAATCAACCAAAATTCATCATATAGTTCTCACAAGATTAAAACTTAGTATTCAAGCATGACAGGTTCATCAATTCATCAAGTTGGGATCCCGACCAGCTAAATAATCGATTTAGCTTTATTTCCGATTAGGAAGTATCATCATCAGTTCATCAATATCAATGCAAGAATACTCATTTTTCATCAGTGAAGCCTTAGTCAAACTCAAATCATCATTTAAAACATCAATAGTGAATCAGTACAGTATATACTTACAGTGCACATCTTAATTTATTCTCTATGAATCCCGAACTTCGAATTGATTTTACTGTCGATCTTTGTTCCTAAATACCTAATTCAAAAATGCACATAAATTTTATTATTAATATAACCTATTTATTTTCTAACTGAACTAATAATTACCAAATTACTAAATAAGATAAAGAAATTAAGTTCGCGATTAAGAAAAACTAACCGAATTCCTTGGTTGAAACAACCGAAGCGGATAGTTCTATTTAAGGAAACTATACAAACTTAAATAAGGAAAGTAAGAATTCATTTTTCCTACATCCTCGATGTGGTAAAATAGTATGGAAGTTGGAAAAATATAGTTTAAGAAATTCAACCTAACACTCGTGTTTTCCTAAAAAAAAGTATCACATGACTTCCTCTTTTTATTCCTTTTTCACAATTACATATAATGGTACCTTTCTATTTATTCTAATATACTTCACTTCTCGTTTTCAATGTGGTACAAAGATAGGTAGGAAAAAAAAATAAAAGTTAAGCAAGGAACATAATATCTAGAACATATAAGCACCCTTTTAAAACTCACACCATTAGCTTCATCAATCTTACTTCTACTTATTAAAATTTTAAGGTCAAGTTCTTCTATATATCCTCAGTCTTCTTCTCTTCTCTTGCCGATGTGGGTTGTGAGATCTCCTTTTTATTACCTAAGATGTATATATCCCACATTGATTAGAGAATGAGACCAACCTTCCTCCAATGCCTATATAAACCCAACTTAGCTTTAGTTTCTACTTAGAAAACTTAAAACTTTCTCTTGACTTGAATATAGCCAATTAAATTTGGTTTTAAAGTTTAAATATAAAGAGAAATAGATAAATTTCTCATAATCAAGTAAAAATTAGAGTTTTAAGGTTTAACTAGGCTTTACCAAGTCCCATATTGATGAGATATAAAAGATGTAACATCTCTTCCTTTATAAAACCCAAGGCTATGAAGCCACACTTCAAACTAAACCAACTATGACTTGTAGCTTTGCTTTTGAATAATTCTCTTTGTCGTACATCAGTAAGGTTTTGCAAGAGATCTTCTCTCAACTCTATATAATGGGACTTGCAACAAACTGAAAAATCATACTAGACTTGAAAGCTATTATAGCTTTTAGTCTACATCCACTTAGTCCCACATCGAGAAGGTGTGGAACTAACCAAGATACTTGCTCTATAAAAAGAGCTCTACTACTAATTTTATTTCCAAGGCAACATTTTCACTTTCAAGTGCAATGTTCCTTCCTACTAGGCTTTGTCTATTAAAAGATGCGGGCTAATTTATTTTAGCTTGCGTGCTTTAGTAAAATTTTTCATATTTCTATTCCTATTCAGCGCTTATCTCTTATCATCCTTTCCTCTTTCCGTCATTCCTCTTCCTCGTCCTATCACTTCGGTCTGTATTCCTTTTAATTTTTTTTATGGGAGCTCGACATATTCGAGCAAACCAACAATACACAAGACAAAATTTATAATTTAATCAAATATTTTTATAATATGCATTATACTTGTAAAAATAATATAAGCACATAAATTTATTTTACTTAATTATAATTTTGTCGGGATATTACACCCTTGCCACATTCGGACATATTATTTGTGGCCCATACATCCAAGCTTTCCACATACTTCACATGTTTACATGTGACACACCAGTAGTCGCTCCAATACACAAAGTACTAGAGTCTACCCCTCCTTGTCCTTTTAAAGAATCTTATTATAAATCTGAAATTCGAATTATGTCGAAATTCCTCAAGCGTTTTGCTTGTTGATAAAAACAACTCATCTCATATGTATATATATGTACTTGTGAGAATTTTCAGAGAAAATACTAAGATAATGTGAGTTGACCGTTGTCAACAAATGAGTAAATAAGGGGGAGTTTCCTTTGACACTGTAATGAAAATAATTTATAAATATTAAAATAATATTTTTTGACGATCTGAAAGTATTAAAATAATTTTATGAAACTCAGAAAATATTTTAAATTAAATTTTTTGATTTTTAAATCACATTACATCATTAAATAAATATTTAATAATTACATAATAATTATTAAATAATTAAACCTCGAATAATTGTATTTTAAATGAACATTTGAAATAATATTCCTCAAGTAAATTATGTTTAAGAAATTGACTTAATCTTTAATAATACTAAATAATTAAATTTAAAATAAAATAATCGTCGGAGAATACTTTTCCTTTTCAAATGAACATCCGAAATAATATTCATTGTTCGAGTAGTTAAATGTAGTTGAGGGGATACGATATTTAGAAATTATTTTAAATAAATTCGAGGTATTTAATGTGACAGCCTCAACCCCGGGGTCAAGATTTGGCGTCATCAACCACAAGAATAACAGTCATAATATAATCCACTTCAATGCTATAACATAAACACGACCCCTTTACTAATATCTTTTCCAGGTTAAAGTATGACTTAGGTTACAATTATTACAAAGCAACTTATCACGTACATTCCTGACAATACTATCTTATCACCGCAACTCAACATACCATCTTTGGTCTGACACAACTACCTCAGAAGAGCCAGACATGGAAGGAACTGGATCTTTGCCCTGACTACAATGGAAAAATCTCCTAGACATCTTCAATACATATACAAAACATTCTGCAAGGGTGAGCAATCAATTACTCAGCAGTACCGTTATATGAATAATAATCAAAAACATTTTATGATAAATAATTATAAGAACATAAATCATAACTCATTTATGGAAAACAAGTAAAATAGGTATAAACTGGATATCAACAACTAGCATGCTCTATAAAAAACGTATCATCAGTTGTGTGCTGTGTGGAAATACCAGAGTCCAATTTTAGCATGCTATTTTCCTTTCAAAATCTTCCGTTCCATTATAGGAACCATAAACTATTTATCCCGTTACGGGGACCCAAAATAATTTGTTCCGTTACGGGAACCACAAAAATCTCGCTCAGATATGAATGTATTGGATGATCCCTAGTGAGACAGCTGATCAGGCTATCTCCATAGGACAGCTCCATCTGCCATCCCCTGAAACTTGTTCCGGAACTCAGAGACTAGCTAGGTCCCTGTCATACTGGACTAAATGGTTAAAATAGGATGCGCAACCACTTCGCCTCTTACGCTATCTTCCTGGCCGTTACGGGCCCTTTCGCACGCTCATCCAATTATCTGATCAACTTTATCCTATTTTCAAACCACTAACCTATCTCTTTCAAAACAGTTCTATCACAACACACCTTCCAAAACATTTTTATTTTATTCAAAATTTAGAGATAGGCATTTTCAGAAGTTACTTTTCCCCCAAAACACAAGTTAGCAAAATAATTTGAACACAGGGGATACGTAACTTAAAAGTTCTGTTCCAGTACGTAATTTAAATAAGCAATTATTCATATATTACTGAACCATAAGGATATGGTCAGGGGTACTTGCCTTGCAGAGCTTTACCACTATTTCTGATTGACCTGTGACTGACTTGGACCCTCGGCTTTATTGCATCACTATTAGACTATCCTGGATCCGACTTCAACACTCATTTCCTTTACTTGGAACCTTGCTGAGCCTGATGACTGATCACTAGGTTATTTTAGTCCGACGTTAACTCTCGGTTCTCCGACTAAAGCCTACAAGAGTCAAATTACCCTAAGTTAGACGACCAACTATGCTTGACATATCCTGGCTAGCAATTCTTCCTGAACGATAACACATATCGACTCGTAATTATATGTACTATTATAATACACATAACAGTTATGATTCACATATTCTCGATAATCTTTTCGGAAAGTACTTATACTCGTCGCTCTGTCAAAATAGGGTTGTCAACTAGTTTGCAAAATGTTTTACCATGATCCGTAATTAGGTTTCGTAAAATACTCATTATGATTATACAAGTATACACGTTTGACCGGTATTCTCGACAATTACAAGATACGCTCCCGAATTTTAGAATTTAATTTTTCGAAAAATCGGGCAGCGTCTCCTCTATTTATCGGCCTACCCATCGAAACATAAATCGACGTCTCAAACCAAATTCACAACAACAACAACAACAATCCACTTCACAAATCCAAACTACCGATTCAAACCAATTATTATTATTATTATTATTATTATTATTATTATTATTATTATTCATATTTTATATTTTTATTATTTAGGACTCAGAATCGCGTCATCATAGTCCACCGTCAGCTCACTATTGTTCATCGCTGACGGCGGCGAAATTCGCGGTACTCGTTTAATTCAGATGTCCATTACGAATTTCAGCAATACGAAATACTAATATCCCCAAAATCAAATCATACAAATAATCATAAAAGTTCATTCGAATTTTCCCAAAATAATTTGAGTAAACATAACAAAATTTCATTCGGATTTTTCAGAAAACACTTCGAATAACCAAGGCAACAAGAGTAACACCCGTGACACATTCATAGGCCACCTCGCCGGAAAAAGAATCCGGCAGCGGCCGTAAAAATAACAGGGACAACAATGAGGCAAAGCAACACACACGCGTAACTGATATACACACACAAGTATATATACTTATGTATATACGTACACAAATGAACATGATTAGAGTTATTACCGAACAGCAAGCCCGAAAAAGAACCAACCCAGGCGACGGTAAGGGGAAGAAACAATGGGAAAGAAGAAGAGGGCGGGAGATTAAAGGGAGAAAGAGAGAGAGGAAGAAAAGAGAGACGCCGGCGGCAGGGAAATCGGAGAAGCAGGGAACCGCGACGGTGGAAAGAGAAAGGGGGGGGGTTATGTTATTTATTATTCTTTTTTCCCTAGTCAATGCTCCACATGCATCTGCAGAGTAATAAAATGTGGATACATATCAAAAGAGATTGGTATGAACTTCCCGTGACCCGATTTTATCCCGAACTTTGTGATTAAAATGAATAATTCGCGGTTGAAAATTTACCCGAAATTACCAAAATATTTTTAAGATATCAAAAATAACTCAAAGTTATTAAAAATAAATTTTTCATAATTTTTAAGCTATTTTTGAAACAAAACTTAAACCCGCATTTTACGATTAAACGAAACAACGCGTGGGTATATTTAATCCCAAAAATTCCAGAATAATTTTAAAATTCTCGGAATTTTACAAACTTAATAAAATATGAGTTTCGTAATTTTTGAAATATTTCTTAATTTTAAAATTGGTTTTACAAATTAATGCAGTCAGAAAATCATTTAGGGTAAATAATTAATGAAATATTGATTTCTAAATTTTATAAACTTCTAAAAATAGTAAATAAAATCATGAAGTAATAAAAATAATTTTAGAGATAATCCATATATTTATGAAAATAAATCTTGAATGAAATCACCTTTGAATATAAAAACAAAACAACACAGCTTCACAACGAATTACACAAATGATATTCGAACACCAAAGATCACACATGATTAACAATAAAATAATATCCAGCTGACAGAACCCATACACATATTTTATTTATTTAATTATTCAATAATTACACATTTAAGGTAATACGAAATATACGAGTCGTTATATCCTTCCCCCTTAAAAAGATCATGTCCTCAGAATCTTAAGTAATTAAACACGTGAGAATATTTGTTAAGCATATCTGAGTCTAACTCCTAAGTAGAAACTCGAGGTTTTATTCAAAACATACTCACTATAGATATAAACTCATTCATGAGGCCCCGCTTTTTACGATCTAGTATCTAGATTGGTTTGTACACACCGTCTTGATTCAATTCGAGGGTATATTCCCTTTGCATAAAGACATTAAAATATGCTATGAGTATGCTGCAGTTATGGTAACATCACTAATTCATAGCGACTCTACCTATTTTTCTCAGTATCTCAAACGGGCCAATATATCTAGGACTCAACTTCCCTTTTGTTCAAACCGAATCAATTCCTTTTCAAGGTAACACCTTTAACAATACCATCGATCCTATTTCTATCCTTCATATCCTTTTGTTACAAATTCTTGTTCTTTCTCTATCTATTCCGAGCTGCTTCAACTCTTTTCCAAACCAACACCACTGCGTCCTTGGCGTGCTGAATTAAATTAGGATTTGACAACTTCCTTGATCCTACTTTATCTCAATAAAGTGGGGACCTACACTTGCGTCCACATAAGGCTTCGTAAGGTGGCATTCTAAAGCTGATATTAATGATAAATGATCATCCCATTTTTCCTTAAAATTCACGACACAACCTCTCTACATATCTTATATTGTCTGAATCGTTTACTCACTTTAATACTTCATTTGAGGATGATATGTTGTGCTCATTTTCAACTTAGTTTCCAAACATTTGAACACCTCTTACTCATTTCCATCAGTTAAGGCTGGAAAGTAATCTCGTATATTCACTTCTTATCACCTTTAGGTATTTGAACTTCAACTTCCACTCTTTCCAATTCTTTCATTAACTCCTCAATGATCTTAATTATATTAATCCTTTCCTTCTGCACAAGGCATCTGTTACTACACCGGCTTTGCTTAGGTGGTTGTTAATGGAATAATCGGAATCTTTTTTTAATCTCAGTCAAATTTCATACTTGAAAAGTTAACGTATAATTGCTTCCCTTCTAATTTTTATAGGGAATTCCTGGGCATTCTACACAGACTTTCTTAATCTTTGAATAACTGAGGATGTTATCAATAAATACAATTTTTTTTATCCAAGTACTCCTTATACACCAAATTCTTTAATATAACCTCAGGAACAACTAGCACACTTGTTAATCCAAATGATATCACCAGAACTTGTTGTTATTCCCAGTGGACTAACAATGAGATTTACAGAAGGGGGTTGAATGTAAATCTTAAAACTTTTTCAAGTTTTGAGCAGTTTCTAAGGCTAAGTGTTTTAATGAACAAATGTGTGTGAATTGCTTGAAGCTAATACAGACAAATATATATTCAAACACAAATGTAAAGAACATAAAGAACTTAAAAATTTTTCTGGTGGATTTGTTGTTCCACTAGAGATGTGTTATTTCAGAAAATTTGTGATTCAAAGAATTAAATCACAGCTGCGTCCTAGTACAAACTAGATGATTTTCTCTCTGGATTTTTCTAAACAGCTCTGGAAAATTCACCACCCAATTACTAGCTGCTACTTGGTTTATATATCACCAAGTTTACAAGTGAAGACAAAATTGTAAAATACAATTAAAATATTCTTCACATGTTTCTTCTTCATTTCTCTATCCAATGCAATTTAGGTTTAGCTGTGAATCTTTCAATACTTCCTTGTTTGCACCAGAATGGAAATGCTGCATTTTCTTGATTCCTCCTAGAGGCTGCCACATTCCAATTTGTCTCTGTCAACCCATGTGCCTCTGTCAGCTTATGAATTGTCACTATCAACAGCTATTGAACTAAGCATCCGTTGAAGCTTTCATCCGTTGATGACTTTATCCGTTGAAGCTTTATCCGTTGAAGCAATCATCCGTTGATGGATTGTAATAACCCCCAAAATTTTCAACTTTTTTTGTAACCCTTGTGAATAGTGTTTTTGCTGAATGAGAGAACTTTTCATGCCACACTATGTAGGGGTTCTATTATGGATATTCTGAGATTTTATTAGTACTCTATATGGTATATGAGTGTATGTAAAGATCGTCAGAATCCAATTCCGAACACTTTGATTTTTCCCGGAAATACACTAGATACGGAGAGAATTGAGTATAAGGTAACAGGATAAAAAGGATTTAAATTAAAGGATTATAATAGAGGATCATAAAAAGGAATATAATGTATTGAGAAAGGTTATGGGAACCTAAGTAATAAGATCCCGGGTATGATCCTTCAAACGATAAACGAAAACGAAAGTTAAGCGAACCGTATAACAGATCAGCGGTCATTAGGCAAACAATTAGGAAGTTAAGCAAAGGGATTAGAGAGAGTGATGTCACCCACCCAATGAGAAGAGGACAAGGAGGGAAAGATGACATCACAACATGACATAGGCATGACATGGGAAGGAAGGAGATGTGGTGGATTTTTAACCACACAAAATCAAGGTTAAATTGGTAATTAACCAAAAACAAAACAAAACCAAATCAACCAAGCCAAATAATTCATTCTTCATCAAAACAAAAAGAAACCAAGGCATTATTCTTCAATTGCTCTCGGCTTTTTACTATTCCAAAGGCAAGAAATTTCAAAAATTCAAGATCCAAGCTTCCTAAATTGGTGAGTTAATTCCCTAATCATCCTTATGCATAGTTAGGGCTATATCATGAGTTTAAGCCATCAATTCTTTCTCAATCTTCTTCATTAAATCAATGAAGAAGACAATGAATAGTGTTTTCAAGTTTTTAACTTGAAATTTTTCTTGTTTTCCTTTAAGATCCAAGCATCCCTAAGACTTCTCAGAGCTTCTTAAGGCTTCCTAGCTACTCCCACCACTTCAAGGAAGGTATATCATCTCCAAACCCTAGATTCCTATGTTTAATAAGATTATTTTGATTATTATGGTGATATTGTAGCTTAATGTTTGTGGTTTAGAGTTTGGGTTGAAGTGGTATTGAAATGGAATGGTAAATCTTGTTGTTTTGGTTAAAAGAATGTAATATAGTTAAATTCAAGCTTAGGCATAAGTATGAATGTTAAAAATTGAATTGATTGGGGCTGTTATGATGTGATAAGGATGGATGTTGGTTGTATGATTGATTTGAGGTTGAATTGGGATGGTTTTTGAATGGTTTAAAATTGAGAAATCGCGTAAACATAGCCGTCATAACGTCCGATTTTCTTTAGACTTTTTTTGTGCATAACATTAGGACCCGAGAACCCCCTGCTAGATTATGACCATTGCCATTTCTAAATAGCTCGTGTTACGAGCTTCGTTTTGATATGTAGTTCGTTCGATTCCGATGCACGGTTTAGGAGAAACGACCGTTTCAAGTAACGGCGTTTCGCGAACGAAACTTTTCCCCTCGCCTTACTTTGAAACATAGGTTAAAGACCAAAAAGGGTTAATTAATGTATGAAACAATTATGGTAAGTCTGTTAGGCAGTTGGTAAGACACTCGCGAAGGAATCGCCTTAAAACTCGTAAAGGTTAATTTATTAAAAATGGTGGAGCCGAGGGTACCCGAGTGACTTAAGAGAATCAGTAAGCGCAAAA
Source organism: Apium graveolens (assembly GCF_009905375.1). Lineage (NCBI taxonomy): Eukaryota > Viridiplantae > Streptophyta > Magnoliopsida > Apiales > Apiaceae > Apium > Apium graveolens. The sequence continues at coordinate 196,501,112 of NC_133655.1, read as the reverse complement.
CAAGCGTTGGAGTCTAAGTTAGTTAAAGTATAGATTTACAAGTGACTTTGGTTTAATTCCAACTTACTTGTTGTTTATAGGTTACCAGACTCGTCCCGAGCCTTTTATCACCCCAAGTCGCTTAGGCAAGTTTTCTACCCGTTATAACTGTTGTTGTGATGTATTTGTGTATTTGCAAGATCTTGCGTTAAATGCATATTTGTTATAGCAAATTCTTGCGATACATTGTAGCATGTTATATGGTACATATGCATGCCTATTTCGTATTCTTGCCATATATATCTGATTGGTTCAGTTGATAATACCTATGCTAGAGGATAGCGGTAATTTGCATATACCCTTATTATAGGGACCCAAAAGGTGAAAACATTTTCTAAAACCGGGAGTCGAGGATCCTGAGTAGATTTTGTATATATGTATATATATATATATTTATATATATATATGGTTATAGTTTTCAAAACTATTAATCGAATAAGGGTTATTTGATAACTTTATATTATTACTGAATATTACTTGAATATTCATTCGAGGACTTATGACTCCTTTATATTATTATTGAATATTACTTGGATATTCATTCGAGGATGTATGACTCCTGTATTTTATAAATATTATTTATAATATTCATTCGAGGTATTACGACTCCGCTTATTACTGAAATATATTCTTTATTTCATTAAAGAATAAGGTGTCAATAATCAAACTTATTTTCGATTATTCAAATAAAGATAGTACTTTTATATAAGTATATCTTTGGTTATTTAATATCCATTTCAAGTATAAGTTTTAATACTTCTACTTCGATTATTTTTATAAGGGTTATCTTTATGAGAATATTATTTAAATAATAATATTCAGACATTTTCTAAATATATTGGGACTGATTTACTTCATTAAATCAGCATTACTCCAAACACTCTTTAAAGTGTTTTCGAGTCTTCAAAATGATTTTTAAAAGTTAGAGCGGATCCCAAAACTCATTTTTATATTTAAGATCTTCCTTTTAAAAAGGGGATTTAAATACTCGCTCAAAACCTGAGGGATCCGACTCTATGGTGTATTTTATATTCGCAACAAGGTTGCAGTTTTGGTAAATGAATTGATTTCTTACCCAACGTTCGGGAAGTAAGTCCATCTATTGAGTCGGCATAAGCGACATGGGCTCAGTGGGCGTCCATGATAGTGTAAGTGGCTCAGTGGGAGTCCATCAAATGCATAAGTGGCTGAGTGGCAGTCCAGCATAAGGTCCTATTACGACCAGGGTGATGACCAGTGGGGAATTCGTCCATCTACTAGTAGAAAAGGTTACTTATTGGTATCTTTGCCTGATCAGCAAGATACCTGGTTTATGCCAAAATTCTTTTCCTTTCCAAAATTCATTGGATGTTTTAAACTCTGTTCATACTTTACATGACAGAGGTTTTCAGGAAATGTATAAAGAAGATGTATATGTGGATATATATATATATATATCAGAACTTAATGAAGTATATCATAACTTCATTTTCTTTAATAATATTTCAAAGATTTAATCTATTCAAATCTTGTCTTGTAGTCTCATCTATGTGATGAACTGTTGAAAGCTCATTATACTTTGAACAGTGGTAGTTCAAGTAGCTTTATAAATGATATAAGTGTAGTGAAGTATCTGGTAACTTCATCCCTTGTTTTTACTTATATCTAGTAAGTAATTATCTTACACATGATAAAAGATTCTAGTAAGTATCCATTTAGATACTTATATTATTTTTATCACTATATATTATCTTGCGAGCTGTAAGGCTCACTCTTGCTTTATTTCTTCATCACACAACAACAGTTAGGAAAGATGGCCAGACTCCAGCAGACCCGGCGCAAGCGCGTGGGAAGCGTCCCGCGTCTTCCCGATGATGTTGTAGCTGCTATAGCTGCAGAGGTAGATCTATTGGTAGACCAGACACTCTACTTTTGAGAATCAAATTATGTATAATTATAACTTGTGGCAGATAATGGCAATTAACTGTAAATTATCAAGTAATCATTTTGGGTTGTAATAACTTTTAAATTGTGGATTCAAAGACTTGTACTTATTTCAATTTCATCTCTGAGACTATAACGGGTTGTGGTGTGTGTTAGTGTGGGGTCACAGCATAAGGTTATTTATTATTAATTAAGTGAAGTGATATTGTGGAAAGAAAGACCATGATGACCCGGATCCCCGACCCCGGATCTGGGGGTGTTACAGAAATGGTATCAGAGCTAAGCGTTATAAACCTCAGAGATTATGCGACGATATAATAATAAACTCACAAAGATAATAAGAACTCTTGCGAAGATTATGCGACTACTTAAAGTAGCACTGACAGTTAAAACCCTTACGGGAACCCTTATAAGTATCATGATAGTAACTTAGCTCGTTTAATGTGTAGGCGCCTGAGATAGAGGACCCTGAGATGTTCGAGCGTGAGCATGATGAGGCACTGCTAGATGTTGAGGATCAGGAGAAGCCTGAGATGGAAGAGGATGAGGAGGACCCCTCAGAGGAGTCAGAGACGGAGGTCATTGCTATTTCAGATGAGGAGGACCCCTCAGAGGAGTCAGAGACAGAGGTTATTGCTATTCCAGATGAGGAGGACCCGGATGAGGTCCCAGTAGCTGAGGAGCGTGTTGGACCTATGGTAGTGTATGCTGGTACTCCTTTACCCACACTTTCGGTGGTCAGAGCCCCTACCCCTCCACCACTATCTTGGATTCCCTATGATGACAGCTCAGAGACCCATACTTCCGAGCCTAGGCAGACCGAGGAGGCACCCTCAGCGGCTCCGGATTCACCACCTCTTGATCCTGCCCACAGGCAGTCTTCGTTAGCTCATGGATATGTTGAGGATGTTCTGAGGACCCGAGTGGCTGTTGCCGAGGCCCGACTGGATGAGGCCAGGAGGGAGTTGGATGCGGAGAGGGCGGGTAGGCGTACCCGAGCTTATGAGACTAGGGCTTCTATACCCCGATCCTTGAGGAGGGAGCTTACGGGGATAGAGCTCACGTCCCGAGCGAGACTCAGATCTCTCCAGGGGGACAGGCATGGTAGGATCTCCAGGCGGCAGGCCGACTATATCTTCCGTCGTGCGATGGAAAGGGTATGGGAGCTGACCCGCTCCGGTGTATGATTCAGGACTGACGATGGAATAGTCTAGTTGTCTAGTTAGCCGAGGCCTTAGTAAGAGCCAATTTTCCGGGATAGTTAACTTGTATATAGCATCCCTTTTTCTGACTAGACAGATAGACTCTTGTGTATCACTTTTGGGACAGATGACTGTAGCACTGTTGTACTTTTGACCAGATTAAACTATGTATTTCTCGTATTATGTATATATTTGTTTCGTTTCGGTTCAGTTCCTTAGTGACGAGGTCACTGTTTTTATCATTATTATTACTGCACTTCGTATTAGAATTGTCATAAAATAATAGAATTGCGATATACGTTCTCCCCATTATGAAGCTGTGCAAGGCATAATGTTGTATATGATTGTGACCTAACGTTGATTTTCCCAATAATTTTTTTTATTATCAGAATCATGCCGCCAAGAAAGATTGGAACTAGGGCGAACCCTGGATCTGAGGACCAGGGAAGCCATAACCAGGATGATAGGAATCAGGAACACAGTGAAGAGGAAGATGAGGATTATGTGGAACAGGATGACTCCCTGTATGAAGAGGAAGAGGAAACATATGATGTTGAGGGATTTGAGATAGAGGCTGAAGAAGGAGAAACTGAGGTTGAGCAACCAGTACCAAACCCAGGCATGGATCCCATGGGCTAGTTCATGCAACTCCTAAGGCAGAATTTGGAACGTCAACCCAACCCACCCCCTCAAGGAAATAACAATACTGTGGCAAACTCTTTCAGGGCTTTTAAGTCCCTTAAGCCCCCTGAGTTCCACGGATCAGCCGACCCAGTTGAGGCAAGGGCATGGTTAAAGGAAATGGAGAAATCCTTTGAGATTTTGAGTACCGATGAGGCACAGAAGACTATATTTGCTACCTACCTTCTGAAAGGAGAAGCTAACTACTGGTGGGAGGCCAAGAAAAACATGGAGACAGATGCTATTATAACCTGGGAGAGATTTAGTCAGTTGTTTCTGGGAAAGTATTTCCCGAGGTTTATGGAAAACCAGATGGAGCTCAAGTTCTTGGAGCTAAAGCAGAATAATTTATCGGTAGCAGAGTACGAAGCGAAATTTACTGAGTTATCAAGGTTTGTGCCGGAATTTGTGAGCACCGAGGAAAAGAAAGCTAGGAGGTTTCAGTAGGGACTGAAACCGTGGATTCAGAATAGGGTGGCAATCCTTGAGCTTACGGACTATGCCACTCTGGTGCAAAAGGCAACGATTGTAGAAGTCGGAAGTGAACAGATGCAGAAGGAAAGAAAGAAGAAAGGAATAAAGAGGAAAAGTATGAGCATGGGTGGAGGTTCCGCAGGAAGGAGCTTCCCAACTAGATTTAATCGAGGAGCAGTGTCCCTACCAGGAAGGAACACTGGGTTTAAGCGGCCAATGAGTGTGAGTGTGAGCCAGGGCGGCCAGAAGTCAAGAATGTCCTATCCCAACCAGTCTCGACCCCCTTTGCCAGCCTGTAACATATGTGGAAGGAATCACACTGGGGAGTGTAAAGGAAAGCCAGTAACCTGCTTTAAGTGCGGTCGGGAAGGTCACTATTCAACTAAGTGCCCATCATCAACCCCTGCCATCATTCCAACCACCACTTGTTATCAGTGTGGATGCCCGGGTCATTGGAAGAGGGAATGCCCAATGAACAAACCAGCAGCTTCAGGAGCAAGCAGGGCTGCTTCTAATAAGCCACCTACTGCAAGGACTTTCAACATGACAGTCCAGGATGCTATGAAAGATTCAGATGTGATAGCAGGTACCCTTTCTCTAAATTCAGTCAATGCAAACGTTTTATTTGATTTGGGAGCAACTAAATCTTTTATATCAAAGGACCTAGCGCGTAAGTTAAGACTTAAGGCTGAACCCTTGATAGAACCCTTACAAGTAGAAATAGCCAATCATGAAATTATTCCTGTTAACCAGATTCACCCCGCCTGTGAGATAGACATAGGGGAACAATCTTTTAGTGTTGATCTGATTCCTTTTAAATTAGGGGAGTTTGATGTAATTTTGGGAATGGACTGGCTATCTAGCAATGATGCTCAGATAGACTGTAAAGGGAAGAAAGTTAAGCTAAATATCCCAGGGAAGAAAGAAGTTATATTTAGAGGAAAGAGGCAGACGCAGAAATTTTTGACTATGGCCCAGGCCAGAAGGATGCTACGAAAAGAAAATGAGGCCTACCTAGCCTATGTGGTGGACACGCAAAAGGAGGTGCCCAACTTACAAGATATTCCAGTAGTCAACGAATTTGAAGATGTATTCCCACAAGACCTTCCGGGATTACCACCCGATAGAGTGATTGAATTTGCTATTGAGTTGGCCCCAGGGACGGCGCCAATTTCAAAAGCACCTTACCGGTTAGCCCCATTAGAAATGAAGGAATTAGCTATCCAATTACAGGAACTCTTGGATAAGGGTATGATAAGACCCAGTGTGTCTCCATGGGGAGCACCAGTTTTATTTGTTAAGAAGAAAGATGGGAGCATGAGGCTGTGCATCGACTATCGAGAGTTGAACAAGCTAACCATAAAGAACAGGTACCCATTACCTAGAATAGACGATCTGTTCGACCAGCTAAAGGATGCTGGTTATTTTTCCAAGATCGACCTGAGAACTGGATATCACCAACTAAAGATTAAACCCGAAGATATTTCCAAGACAGCGTTCCGTACCAGATATGGGCATTATGAGTTCTTGGTAATGTCCTTTGGATTAACCAACGCCCCAGCGGCTTTCATGGATTTAATGAATAGAGTATTTAAGAAGTACTTGGACAAATGTGTTATAGTTTTTATCGATGATATTTTGATCTACTCAAGGACTGAGACAGAACATGCAGAGCATTTGAGGATAGCTCTAGGAATACTCAGAGAGGAGCAGTTGTATGCCAAATTCTCGAAGTGTGAGTTCCGGCGGAATGAAGTACAGTTTTTAGGACATGTGATCAATAAAGAAGGAGTATTGGTCGACCCCTCCAAGATAGAGGCGGATCTCAATTTGGGAAAGGCCAAAAACACCCACAGAGGTAAGGAGTTTCATAGGATTGGCCGGCTACTATCGTAAATTTGTACAGGACTTTGTGAAGATCGCAGCCCCTTTGACCCGACTTACTCGTAAAACAGAGAAGTTTGAATGGACGGAGAAATGCGAGAACAGTTTTCAGGAATTAAAGAAAAGGTTGATAACGGCTCCGGTGTTGGCATTGCCGGACGGAAAAGGAGATTTTGTGATATATAGTGACGCGTCGCACAAAGGATTAGGATGTGTGCTTATGCAGCACGGTAAAGTGATTGCGCATGCGTCGAGACAATTGAAGGAATACGAGGTTAGATATCCTACTCATGACCTTGAGCTCGCGGCAATAGTATTTGCCTTAAAAATTTGGAGGCACTACTTGTATGGAGAGAAGTGCGAGATTTTCACAGACCATAAAAGCCTCAAGTACATATTTACGCAGAAAGAGCTCAACATGCGCCAGAGGAGATGGTTAGAACTAATCAAGGACTATGATTGTGAGATTCTCTATCATCCAGGGAAAGCCAATGTGGTGGCTGATGCCCTTAGTAGAAAGGAAAGACTTAGAATGATAACGACTTCAGAAGAATTGATAAGGGATTTTGAGAGAATGGAAATAGAAGTAAAGGTAACCGGAACCGGAACTGAAAAGCTTTTTGAGATCTCAATGCAGCCAGAGTTATTGGAAAAGATCAGATTGTGCCAAGAGAAAATAATGAATGAAGGCAGAGAGTCAATGACTGGAGAGGAGATCCATACTGAGAAAGATGATAAAGGGATAATGAGGTACTCCTACCGGATTTGGGTTCCAAATGTTCAAGAGCTTAAAGATGAGATATTGGATGAAAGCCATAGTTCAAGGTATTCCATTCACCCGGGAAGTACCAAGATGTATAGGGATTTGAAGGAGTATTACTGGTGGCCCAACATGAAGAGGGACGTAGCAGAATGGGTAAACAAATGTTTGACTTGTCAAAGGGTAAAAGCAGAGCACCAGAGACCCAGTGGACTCTTACGACCCCTGGAGATTCCCGAATGGAAATGGGAACAGATAGCGATGGATTTTGTTGTAGGCTTGCCAAGGACGAAAGCCAATCACGACGCCATTTGGGTAATTATAGACCGACTGACAAAGTCAGCTCATTTCATTCCTATCAATGAGAGATACACAGTCGATAGACTGGTGGACATTTACCTTAAGGAAATAGTGACGCGACATGGAGTCCCAGCGTCCATTGTCTCAGACCGAGACCCCAGGTTCAACTCCAGATTTTGGAGGAGCTTTCAGGAATGTGCGGGGACCAAGTTAAATATGAGTACCGCGTACCATCCCCAGACGGATGGGCAGAGTGAAAGGACCATCCAGACACTAGAGGATATGTTGAGAGTCTGTGCAATAGACTTTAAAGGGAGTTGGGATGATCACTTGCCGTTGATCGAGTTTTTTTATAACAATAGCTTTCATGCTAGCATCGGACTGCCGCCTTATGAGGCCCTGTACGGAAGAAGGTGTCGATCTCCCTTATACTGGGATGAAGTGGGGGAGCGGAAGATGCTCGGACCCGAAGTGGTCCAAAGGACCAAAGATATAGTGGATCTTATCAGAGGGCGACTTGTAGCAGCCCAAGACAGACAGAAGAAATATGCAGACCTAGCCCGAAAGGACAAGGAATATGAAGTAGGGGACTTAGTACTGCTAAAGGTATCCCCTTGGAAGGGATTAATGAGGTTCGGAAGGAAAGGAAAACTAAGCCCAGGATACATTGGACCTTTTGAGATATTAAGACGGATTGGAAAGTTAGCTTACGAGCTAGCCTTACCCCCTAACTTGCAACAAGTTCATAATGTGTTCCATGTGTCAATGCTAAGGAAGTATCATCGGGATGCCAGACACATAGTGGAGTACAAGCAGGTGGATATGCAGCCAGATCTAACTTACGTGGAGAAGCCAGTAAGGATTATAGATAAGAAGGAGCAGGTGCTTCGGAACAAAGTGATCAAGCTAGTCAGAGTACTATGGCAGAATCATAATATAGAAGAATCGACTTGGGAACTAGAGAGCGCAATGCTAGAAAAGTACCCCCATTTGTTTTCTGTTTGATTCCGGGGCGGAATCCTTTTAAGGAGGGGAGACTGTAATAACCCCCAAAATTTTCAACTTTTTTTGTAACCCTTATGAATAGTGTTTTTGCTGAATAAGAGAACTTTTCATGCCACACTATGTAGGGGTTCTATTATGGATATTCTGAGATTTTATTAGTACTCTATATGGTATATGAGTGTATGTAAAGATCGTCAGAATCCAATTCCGAACACTTTGATTTTTCCCGGAAATACACTAGATACGGAGAGAATTGAGTATAAGGTAACAAGATAAAAAGGATTTAAATTAAAGGATTATAATAGAGGATCATAAAAAGGAATATAATGTATTGAGAAAGGTTATGGGAACCTAAGTAATAAGATCCCGGGTATGATCCTTCAAACGATAAACGAAAACGAAAGTTAAGTGAACCGTATAACAGATCAGCGGTCATTAGGCAAACAATTAGGAAGTTAAGCAAAGGGATTAGAGAGAGTGATGTCACCCAACCAATGAGAAGAGGACAAGGAGGGAAAGATGACATCACAACATGACATAGGCATGACATGGGAATGAAGGAGATGTGGTGGATTTTTAACCACACAAAATCAAGGTTAAATTGGTAATTAACCAAAAACAAAACAAAACCAAATCAACCAAGCCAAATAATTCATTCTTCATCAAAACAAAAAGAAACCAAGGCATTATTCTTCAATTGCTCTCGGCTTTTTACTATTCCAAAGGCAAGAAATTTCAAAAATTCAAGATCCAAGCTTCCTAAATTGGTGAGTTAATTCCCTAATCATCCTTATGCATAGTTAGGGCTATATCATGAGTTTAAGCCATCAATTCTTTCTCAATCTTCTCATTAAATCAATGAAGAAGACAATGAATAGTGTTTTCAAGTTTTTAACTTGAAATGTTTCTTGTTTTCCTTTAAGATCCAAGCATCCCTAAGACTTCTCAAAGCTTCTTAAGGCTTCCTAGCTACTCCCACCACTTCAAGGAAGGTATATCATCTCCAAACCCTAGATTCCTATGTTTAATAAGATGATTTTGATTATTATGGTGATATTGTAGCTTAATGTTTGTGGTTTAGAGTTTGGGTTGAAGTGGTATTGAAATGGAATGGTAAATCTTGTTGTTTTGGTTAAAAGAATGTAGTATAGTTAAATTCAAGCTTAGGCATAAGTATGAATTTTAAAAATTGAATTGATTGGGGTTGTTATGATGTGATAAGGATGGATGTTGGTTGTATGATTGATTTGAGGTTGAATTGGGATGGTTTTTGAATGGTTTAAAATTGGGAAATCGCGTAAACATAGTCGTCATAACGTCCGATTTTCTTTAGACTGTTTTTGTGCATAACATTAGGACCCGAGAACCCCCTTCTAGATTATTACCATTGCCATGTCTAAATAACTCGTGTTACGAGCTTCGTTTTGATATGTAGTTCGTTCGATTCCGATGCACGGTTTAGGAGAAACGACCGTTTCAAGTAACGGCGTTTCGCGAACGAAACTTTTCCCCTCGCCTTACTTTGAAACATAGGTCAAAGACCAAAAAGGGTTAATTAATGTATGAAACAATTATGGTAAGTGTGTTAGGCAGTTGGTAAGACAATCACGAAGGAATCGCCTTAAAACTCGTAAAGGTTAATTTATTAAAAATGGTGGAGCCGAGGGTACCCGAGTGACTTAAGAGAATCAGTAAGCGCAAAACAAGCGTTAGAGTCTAAGTTAGTTAAAGTATAGATTTACAAGTGACTTTGGTTTAATTCCAACTTACTTGTTGTTTATAGGTTACCAGACTCGTCTCGAGCCTTTTATCACCCCAAGTCGCTCAGGCAAGTTTTCTACCCGTTATAACTGTTATTGTGATGTATTTGTGTATATGCAAGATCTTGCGTTAAATGCATATTTGTTATAGCAAATTCTTGTGATACATTGTAGCATGTTATATGGTACATATGCATGCCTGTTTCGTATTCTTGCCATATATATCTGATTGGTTCAGTTGATAATACCTATGCTAGAGGATAGCGGTAATTTGGATATACCCTTATTATAGGGACCCAAAAGGTGAAAACATTTTCTAAAACCGGGAGTCGAGGATCCCGAGTAGATTTTGTATATATGTATATATATATATATTTATATATATATATGGTTATAGTTTTCAAAACTATTAATCGAATAAGGGTTATTCGATAACTTTATATTATTACTGAATATTACTTGAATATTCATTCGAGGACTTATGACTCCTTTATATTATTATTGAATATTACTTGGATATTCATTCGAGGATGTATGACTCCTGTATTTTATGAATATTATTTATAATATTCATTCGAGGTATTACGACTCCGCTTATTACTGAAATATATTCTTTATTTCATTAAAGAATAAGGTGTCAATAATCAAACTTATTTTCGATTATTCAAATAAAGATAGTACTTTTATATAAGTATATCTTTGGTTATTTAATATCCATTCAAGTATAAGTTTTAATACTTCTACTTCGATTATTTTTATAAGGATTATCTTTATGAGAATATTATTTAAATAATAATATTCAGACATTTTCTAAATATATTGGGACTGATTTACTTCATTAAATCAGCATTACTCCAAACACTCTTTAAAGTGTTTTCGAGTCTTCAAAATGATTTTTAAAAGTTAGAGCGGATCCCAAAACTCATTTTATATTTAAGATCTTCCTTTTAAAAAGGGATTTAAATACTCGCTCAAAACCTGAGGGATCCGGCTCTATGGTGTATTTTATATTCGCAACAAGGTTGCAGTTTTGGTAAATGAATTGATTTCTTACCCAACGTTCGGGAAGTAAGTCCATCTATTGAGTCGGCATAAGCGACATGGGCTCAGTGGGCGTCCATGATAGTGTAAGTGGCTCAGTGGGAGTCCATCAAATGCATAAGTGGCTGAGTGGCAGTCCAGCATAAGGTCCTATTGCGACCAGGGTGATGACCAGTGGGGAATTCGTCCATCTACTAGTAGAAAAGGTTACTTATTGGTATCTTTGCCTGATCAGCAAGATACCTGGTTTATGCCAAAATTCTTTTCCTTTCCAAAATTCATTGGATGTTTCAAACTCTGTTCATACTTTACATGACAGAGGTTTTCAGGAAATGTATAAAGAAGATGTATATGTGGATATATATATATATCAGAACTTAATGAAGTATATTATAACTTCATTTTCTTTAATAATATTTCAAAGATTTAATCTATTCAAATCTTGTCTTGTAGTCTCATCTATGTGATGAACTGTTGAAAGCTCATTATACTTTGAACAGTGGTAGTTTAAGTAGCTTTATAAATGATATAAGTGTAGTGAAGTATTTGG